>NC_134777.1:31637956-31647956 GCF_046742065.1 Oratosquilla oratoria | reverse complement strand
TGTGTGTGTGTTCATATGTGTGTGTTTATGAGTGTATATATACATGTGTGTGTGTGTGTGTGTGTGTGTGTGTGTGTGTGTGTGTGTGTGTGTGTGTGTGTGTGTGTGTGTGTGTGTGTGTGTGTGTTCGTGGGTGTGGGCTCATGTGTGCATATGCTTGCATTTTCAAGGGTGAAAAAGCTCTTGGTATATAGATAGTTGGAGATGAAGAGGAAGAGGCAAAACCCGTTAGCGGTTGAGCTCGTGCTGCCAAATCGGCGGAAGTCCTTAGCTGACACCAATATGAAGTTTTAATAATAACTCAGGTTCTGTAATGACCTCTGACCCCTCAAGATGAGACAACGGTCACAGAGATAGAACGAGAGAAAGAGAGAGAGAGGGAGAAAGATATATATATATATATATATAATATATATATATATATATATATATATAGAGAGAGAGAGAGAGAGAGAGAGAGAGAGAGAGGGAGAACGAAAGAGAGAGTGAGGGAGAGAGGGAGAGCGAAAGGGAGAGTGACTGTAATGACTAAAGAATTCCATTTCCTAAATTTGCTTTCATTCCCTCTATCCTCCCTTCTATCCTTTCTGTTCGCTTCGTTGATTGTGACAAAACAGACCGAGGATCTCAGGTTGAGACGCACATTGCATGAACACCGTTCAGGTCGATAACGTATCCAATTATGATTCTGTTTCTGCTGATGTCAGGCAGTTTTATTCAGCTGAATGAAACACTTCGAGAGAAAAAAAAGGAGGGACTGGGCTCGTTCGACTGGGCCCCGTTTTTGTCCCGAGGCGGTCCTGTCAGCCGAACAAAGAGAAGTTTGGACGCGACACTGCATTGCTGGGGCCTCTTTGCGTCGACTGATCCCAAGGGCTTTTAATTGAAAAGAGGTGCACTCCCCCTCCCCTTCGCCCTCCCCCCTCTCCCCACTTCCCCCTCCCCCTCTCCCCTCTCCCCCTCTCCCCTCTCCCGTGAACTCTGCCCCCTTCCCCCCCCTTTCCATCCCGAAGAGGTTGTTGCCACCACTTTTGTGGTGATGCTAATGATGATGATGGTGATGATGATGGAATGGGTAATAAAAGGGAAGGGTGGTAATAGGGAAGAACGACAAGGATTGATGTTTTCGGCAGTGTTAGACAGTGTTAATTTTATGACGTCTTTATGGTGGGGGTGGAGGGATGGGGATGGGCGTTGAGGAGATCACCCTCTTAGGGGAAGATTTGGTCTCTATTGTTGTTGTTGTTGTTGTGTGTGTGTGTGTGTGTGTGTGTGTGTGTGTGTGTGTGTGTGTGTGTGTGTGTGTGTGTGTGCGTGCGTGTGTGTGCGTGCGTGCGTTTGTGTGTGTTCACGATTTCTTCGATTTTGAACACTTTATTGATTCTACTGTGGCTAACGTCAGACCGTTTTCTTGAGCTGAGGAGGCTTGGCTTCAGTGAGAATGGAGTTTCTCAGTCGATGAAGTCTAAGAGTCCTTCCCGCACTTGAATGTAATCATATGGCGTCGTTGGCTACAAGAGAATCTGTGAAGCGTGATACACCGTCTAGGTGATTAACCCTTTTGATAATACTCGCGACTAATACATTTGTTATAGCTGCTGCCTTGTAATTTCATTCGGCATAGGGAAATCAGAGCCAGAATACAAGGAAAAGTGCCCGTCCGACACGGAGAGGGTTGTTAAGTGTTGTGCGAGGCGTGAGATTGGGTAATTGCTGCTGCTCGACTGCCTACCCAGACTGACTGCCTCCACTTCACACCTTTGGTCTCTTTCCATTCAGAAGTTATATATTTCTTTCTGGTCGGAGCCCGATTGCCTCATTCACACAAGAAGTGGCTGACGGAATGAAAGAACTAATTAGATTTTTATTCGTCATTTGTTTCTTAAACATGTATTTGTGGGTTTGTTATTTAGGATGTGTACTTGGAATAATTCACTTGTCACTGTGAAATCTTACAAATGATCATCCCGGGTTTAAAAATCTTAGTAGTGTCATCGGTAGAACTGTCGTCTGGAACTACGCCAAGCCCGAGATCGATCCCAGCGACAGCCGGGATGATTATTGGATGTGTACTGTTCTGCATACCTGTTTCTCCTTCATAGAGAAGAACAACTTTACGTATATGTGTCCCTCGAACTGATTTTTGTGACTACGAACTGTGTTTAGTGAGATCGCCTTTGCTTGAGGATTCTTCTCCCTTCCTTGCCTTTGAGATCGACAGCCTCGCTTCTCTTTCACGTTCATCTCCTTCCTCAGTTTTCATTTCCGATTTTTAATTCAAAATGTTTATCATTCTAGAGATCCAGTTGCTGGTTATTTTGAATGTAATCTGTTTTTGTTGTTGCATTTCTATTCTATCCACGGAGTGTATTGACGGAATTGATGTCTTCTACTCTTTCTCCCTCGTCCTCTCTATTTGTCCGTTCCCCCTCTCTTACCCTTTTACTCCTCTTTTTCTCTTCTCCCTCTTCTCCTTTTAGCCGTTACTCTTTTTTTGCCGCTTCTCTTTCTCACCTTCTCTTCTTTACCCATACTACTTCCTTTCAGTCCCTTTCCCCCCTTCCCTTCCTAACCCTTCCTCTTCTTTCTTTCTCCTCTTTTATCCACTTTTTCACTCGCTCCAGCTTTCTAAAGGGCCATTTACACGGTGAAACGGTTTGGCAAACGCGTGTTTGAAGTGATATTTGACCAAAAGTCATGCTCAGCCAGACTTGCTTCAAGCCGTTTGACCAACGTGATTGATATATACCCCATTCACATGGTCAAACATCACTTCAAACACGTTTTGGACAAACTGAGTTTGACAAATCGTTTGATAGTGTAAATGGCCTTTATCGGTTGCTTTTTCCCTTTCACTTCTTCCCACCTTCCTCCTGATCCTCCTCTCCTCTTCCGTAACTTCCTACTCTCTCTCCTTCTTTGGCTTGTCTCCTCTTTAATTCTTCCCCAACTCTGCTTCCTCTTCTCTCTACTCTCGCTTCTTCCCCAACATTCTCTTTCCTCACCCGACTTCCCTCCCCCCCCAAATCTCCCCCTTCCCCTTCCCTATCAGCCTCTTCTGTTACCCTCCTCCTCCTCCCCCTCCTCTCCCTACTCTCTTCCGCCACCACCACTTGCTCCACCTCTCCCTCCAGTCTCCCAGCGTGGAGCAAAGGCGTGATCCCGGACCGTTACCAAACCCAGGAAACGGTGATGGTAACTAATTACCTTGGGTAATAGAAATTGGGTTTAAAAATGGATCCGGTTATTGGAAGCATTAAATGTGTTTATTTCATGGGTTGGGGGTGGAGGTGGGGGAAGGAATGAGTGTGGGTGGTCATTGGAGGGTGGGGAGAAGCCTTTAGGGGGGAACTAAAGATGGACAGATGGACTAATCAGTAAAAAAAAAAAGGTAGACAGACAGAAGACGAAAAGATATACAGAGAAACAGAAGTGCATGAGTCAGGCAGGTGTCAATATAGACAGAAAGACCAACAGACAGGTAGATAGTTGGATGGTAGACAGAAAAATAAAAGCACTCATCCAGGAAAAGGAAACACAAAAGAAACAGATAAGATAGGAAGATGAGTAGGTGAAATAGACAGGCAAAGAGACGGGCAGAGAAATGGCTGGTTGAGGTCAGAGGGACCCAGGCATTGTTAGACGGATAAGGGGAAAGGGGAGAGAGGAGGAAGAAAGAAGGGAGAATCTAAAGGGAAGAAGGGGAATGTGAAGAATACGATAAAAAAGGAGAGAGGGGGTACACGGTGAGAGGGAGAACTACAGAAACACTGAGAGAACAGACAGAGACGGCCAAACCAATAGACAGGTTAGACAGGCCGAAAGACAAAGATGTAGACAGGAAGCTAAGTAGATATGTGCAAAGATAAAAATGCATAGAGACCGGAAGCAGGCAGGCCCACAAACAGAATGACTCCAAGCCAGAAAGTGAAACTTGGAAAGCTGGATGGCGGGAGGGAAGGAGGAGGATGGGGAGGAGGAGGAGGAGAAGGATGAATAGGAGGAAGAGGAGGAGGAGAGGAAGAGGAGGAGGAAGACAAAGTGAGTGCAAAGATAATTGAGAGTAAACTGATACAGTAACTGGTAGAGACTGAAATGGCTAGTAACCGGAAAAGGAGAGGAGTGAGTGGGGAAGAGAAAGGAGGAAGAGGAGGAGGAGGAGGAGGAAAAGAAAGTGAATGCAAGGAGAATTGATAATAAACAGATTCAGTAATTAGTAAAGACTGAAATGGTTTGTAAACGGAGAAGGAGAGGAGTGAATGGGGAACAGAGAAAAGAGAAAGAGATTGAAGAGCATGTAAAGCGGGAGACAATGACTAATCAAAAAGAGAGTGAGAGAGAGTGAAGGAAGTGGCAAAAAAAAAAAAAAAAAGAGGATAAGTAAGATTGACCCAGTGCAAGATGGGCCCAAACGGGCTAACCTTTAATCATGACTGAATACAATCATCTGGCGACATCTAAGAGAAACGATGAAAGTCGTATGGGTCGAGTTAGAATCAGGTCTGCCATTCATTGGTCAGAAATCTTTCACGAACTGAATAAAATCGTCTGGCGACAAATGAAAAGTACCAAAAGTCGTACATTCCTGCAAAATGTTAAAGAACGTAGAACCGAAAAAGAAGAAAGAGAGAATGGGTGAGAGGTAAGGGCATGCGAGGGATAAAGATAAAAAAGTGGAGATCTAAGTATGTGTAGAGAGAGAGAGAGAGAGAGAGAGAGAGAGAGAGAGAGAGAGAGAGAGAGAGAGAGAGAGAGAGAACTATCAGCGAGGTCTGGGCTGGATACGATTAACTCCTGCCAGCCTG
Source organism: Oratosquilla oratoria (assembly GCF_046742065.1). Classification (NCBI taxonomy): domain Eukaryota; kingdom Metazoa; phylum Arthropoda; class Malacostraca; order Stomatopoda; family Squillidae; genus Oratosquilla; species Oratosquilla oratoria. Next base: position 31,643,151 of record NC_134777.1, on the reverse strand, counting down.
AACGGGTTTTCTAAAGTAACTTCTGCCTTCCTCACCTCAAAAAATTAACCGAAAGAGTCTGTGGCCCTTTGTTAAGGCTAGGAGCTCACTCTTAGCCGAATAAAATCCTTCAGACTTAGAACAAGATCATTGAAGAACCTTTCGACTGGAGAGAGGAACATCGAAACTCAAAATAGGAGAGGGAAAGTAAATACATTTGGAAAAAAAGGATAGAAAAAGAAAGAAAAAATCTGACTTATTTACCAAATGGTAGTCGTATCTAACTCAAAAGATATTGTAACTCAAAATAAACTACACTTCATATAGTTAACAAAATAAAATTGGTGTTTGTTATTAGGTTTCGTTTGCCTAAAGTAGGATCAACGATGGGTGTCTGCATGCGATGGGCTTGCTTGGCAGACATCGAATAGAATGATCTCCCCCACTCCCCTCCGTACGTCCTCACATTCCATCAACACTCTCACCTTCATCTGAAGGTGCGCCTGGGACTGGCACTTGGTCCCCGGACTGACCCCAGAATCTCTTTCTCTCTGTGAATTATTTCCTTTGTCTTTTCGCATGAGTGCTGACAGATGGAAACTTTTTACCTTTCCTCTTCCTCCTACCAGATGGTGATGTTCAGTTTGAAGTTCAGGTGGTAACCAAAGGAGAGACAGAAACACACACACACACACACACACACACACACACACACACACACACACACACACACACACACACACACACACACACACACACACACACACACACACACACACACACACACACACACACACACACACACACACACACACACACACACACACACACACACACACACAGATAGATAGAGAGAGAGAGAAAGAGAAAGAGAGAGAGAGAGAGAAGAGTGCATGATGAAGAAACTCAAGATGGCGTGACTGGTCGTATCACACAAGAGTTATGGTGCATTGTCCGCAAACACAACTGTAGATGATATCACCCACGAATAAAATGAAAGTTCTCTAATTTGTTGGTCACATGGGTATTTTTTTTCAGGGAAAGAGAGAATCAGAGAGTAAAAAAAATGTGAAAAACTACTAAGGTTCCTGTATTTGCAAAAATAAACAATGATGATGAAAAGGAGAAAATATAAAATATACCTGATATAATTTAATTCTTTCAGTAGGTTCACTCAGAGTACAGACATACTATGTAGTAAAGGAACAGGTTGCCCGAGGTCTGAACTGCGTCTTGGTCAGTGAGGACTTTTCACTGTGATACGAAGCTGACGGATAAAGAAAGTGGGAAGACGAGAGCTGAGGTGGTTGGTAAGGGGCAATGCCTGGAGAGAAAGGGGGACTGAACAGGCAGAGACTTGAGTACGGAACAAGGTAATGGTCCGCCGTGGCGGTATTAGTTCGAGCACGAGTTTGGTGACCGCGGGAGGATTCGGCGTCGGTTCGAATCCAGGCCGTGGCGCAGAGGTCAGGAAGGGCTTCATCCATTCTGAGTAATGGTCCCCGACCTCGGCTCACCTGGGACCTCAGGTGACTTGGTGTCATCATTGTGTGTGTGTGTGTGTGTGTGTGTGTGTGTGTGTGTGTGTGTGTGTGTGTGTGTGTGTGTGTGTGTGTGTGTGTGTGTGATGCGTTAGCTTCCTCCGGGCATCGTCACTGCACGAGTAGCATCATAGCGTAGATGCAACGTCTTCTGTGTTCGTGTAGGAACAGTACCGGACTACAGACAAGATTGAATTCCGAGAAAGAAAGATAAAAAAAAGGAAAGTGAGGGAAGAAATGGTCCGTGAGAAAGCAGAGAGTGTGTAGAGAAGAGGATGATTCAAATAGAAAACGTAAACTGCCTTCATGTAGAAGTATTATTATTCTTTTGTTTGTTTATTTCATAAAGGATCGAGAAAATGGTTCTGGCCTCAACTATGGAACTATATTTTGCGTTGCTGTCAACAGTACTATATATATGCATGTATGTATATGAATATATATACATACATGAGCATACACATGAATATTCATGTAACCATTGCTTTTTAAAATCACATTTATCAGGCCATACATCAGAGCCTAAATTCATTTGGTACTTTTTCATGCGAACACAGCGCAGTTCACAAATTTTACCACGTACGCGTCCAGCGCTTTGTATAGAATAAAAAACAGTACAAAATTAAGATTATTTAGTAAAAACTGATATGCTTTCATTCTAGATTGTAAAAAGTTTGGTAGAATGAAAACTATAAAAAAGTTTGATAGAATACAAAACGTTTGATTGAGAATGAATGATATTTTATACCAATGGAAGAGCACTTGATGTGCGAAATGAATTGACGCGAATGAAAAAAATATTTCCAGTTGAGCAAAAAATCTAAATATGCTGTTACATAAGTCACACATGAAGGTTTGAGGCAACACACGTTATTATATAGTTCAAACATCAAGATTTGAGCCAACACACGAATATGACCTCCGTTCACTTTGAAAGCTGCAATGCAACCGTTATCACGATAAAAGCAGATGTTGGCAGCTCGGCACGCCTTGCCAACAATTCGCAGTCCGTAAGTGTTTATCTTTGGCGCTGCGTTCTTCTGGCTCTTGGCAGGGGACTTTGAGGAGCTCTTCTGGCTTGCAGCCATGAGCAATTTAAGGTCTTCCCCTTCATCTTTCGGTAGCAAGGGACCCAAACCTGTTAAAGCACCTCTATAGGTGAAAAGGATAGATTGAGATGATTTTTACTAGTTCACACTTTGCCCAAACGAAGAGAATTTTCTAGTCAAGTCAGAGAGCGGGAAGAAAAATGTTGCGGTAAAGATGTTAAAGTAGTGCTTTAATTGACAGAAGTTATTCCCTAGCTATTTTTTTAACTGTGTTCTCCCTCAGTCAACTTTGCATGCATAATTTTTCGTACCTTGGGAGATGTATTAAATAGACGAAAACGTTTGGTTACCAGTTATTTAATTTTCCCAGTGATTCCTGTGATTGCTTTGTGTGCATAAATGGGACTTTTCCATACCACCAGACCACATTGCCTCCATTTTCAAAATTGGTCTTTTCATCGATTCCATATACACATCTAGAAAATGATAACTAATCAGAAGAAAACAGTGAATAAAGAAATCATGTGACCAAAAGCATGTTCTTTAGTGTTCAAGAGAGAACATGAATTCCGTATGAATCAGGTATACACAATGATCACCTCGGGCTTCCCCTAAATAACTTCCACAATCATCTTTCGGGAGAACGACCCCCCCCCCTCCTCCCCAAATTCGAAAACCACGGCTGTAAATCCTTCGGCTTTAAGACATTCCAAACAGATTTAATTTTTGTCCACCACTAGTCACTCTTGTGCAACCTGCGGTGAGACACGTAACTGATTGGGTCGATTGGTTGACATTTTATTTCGACCCCAATATGACTCCGCACCCCCAAACTAATTGTATTTTTCTGGTATTGATCAGTACAGAGTCTACAAAGTACACGGTACATTCCAGGGGTTAATGTTTTTCATAATTCATATATTGATATGACTTCTCACAGGAATCCACCCATAGGGTTACAGAGAGCAGGATACCTAGTCCCATCACTCCGTCCCATTTTAGCACCTTTACGACCCGAATGGGAGAACTCGGTGGCAGTATTCTTTCTTCCCCCTACCAAAGGGGAAAGGCAAAAATGGAAATATATACTCAAAGAAATGGTACAAGACAGTATTAAGTGGGGTTGTGATAGCATAATGGAGGGCCAGTCGCAGTACAATAAAGTAGCATAATTGCTCAATGATTAGAGTTTTTCCCTCTAATACAAACAAAATTATGTGACACTCTGGTCCGTTAGGGCACCCCATGTAGTCCCTAAAGTATCGGTTGCATGCCACTGCACAGCTTATACCGCACAACAACATGTAGCCAAACATATTCATATATATTCAAAAGGCAAACACAAGATGCCTTTGTTCACTAAAGGGAGAGATTACAAACTGAATTAAAATTCTCGACTAAGTCCGGAGCTCTCTCTTATGATTGTCGGCAGGCGATTTGATTCACAAAAGGGGCCGGCCACATCTGTATAAGTTATATCTATAAAGCTTATTTTCATGGGAGCGCAGCTTTGTCGCTGTGTCATTGCTGGGGTCATGTGTGGAGACATGTGGGCAACAGGTGGTTTAGACAGATGGGTGCTGGGCACATCAGCTGGAATGTTTACAACAACTCGTTAAGCTCAGTGTCTCCTCTAATAATGTTGCTCTGGATAAGGTCAGACAATTACATTCAGCCTGGAGATATCTTTTGATGCCTAATAATCTGTCTTCATTAACCCAACGATCTCTTGTTAATCTAATGAATTTTGTCTTTGTTAACGCAAGTCGGCTTTATCTCTTTATCTGGGGAAGTTCAACTGAGGTTACAGGGCGGATTCCTGAATAGAACCGTCAGGTTTGATCTAGAACAAAACCGGTACACCACAGACCTTCAGAGATTATAAAAACCTTCAATTTTCTTGCACAGGGTCCGCCCTTTGTCTATTTTTTTTTCTTTTTTGAACGTCAGAAGGATTAAAATATTAGATCAATCCGGCAGGTTGAGGCAGGTTGACTTCAGTGTACCACACTAGGTTGCAACTGCAAAGTATGTTGGACCTCTCAGTCTAAACAAGGTTGGACACAGAAAAAACAACAAAAATGTGGCAGGTGCTTGAACGCAGTTCAGCTGTCACTTCATCTGAATCTAAAGCGGCCCCATCAGATCAACGATACGAGTACAATACAATACTGCGTATTTAACAATATCATCAACAGTGTAGAGATAGTACTGACAAATTCATACAGGTAGGAATATAGGATCAAGTCAATATATTGTGTCAATGATAGTGATCGTGTGGAGGGGATCCTTAAAAGTCGAATTTGATAGCCATTACGATTATCATGACTAACGATGTTGATTGTGGAGCCTTGATTATGAACACTCTTGATGGTACAGTTGGTAGCACAAGTAATGACAGATGCTTGCCTCTGGTATGGCCTCATCCTAATAATACAGCAATGTGGAGCTTAGGTCTGTGTTTAAGAACAGAAAGTTCATCTATACTCCAAACATCGTTTGCTCTCCACTAACTGGCCTGAGTTGATAACAATGTATATTGAAATGCTTGTATCAACATGAAAGAGTGACATCATCTTAAGAGGAAATTCCTTACTAATGTATGTGATTAGCGTGTACTGATGTT
>NC_134777.1:31622956-31625456 GCF_046742065.1 Oratosquilla oratoria | reverse complement strand
TTGACTCTCCTTCCGACAGACCCCTTCCCTCTTTGTCTGTCTACCTCTCGTGTGGCAGCCTCGTACCTCCTCCACCCATCACAACCCACCTCTTCTTCCCTCCGGATCTTTTTCGAGAACCTAATCTCTCCCGTTACTCTGTTCCTCCTCGTCTTTTCCTCCACCTTTTCTTCCTCGCCCTCTTCCTCCTTTTCCCCCCTCCTCTTTTTCATCATCATCATCATCATCATCATCATCATCATCATCATCATCATCATCATCATCATCATCATCATCATCATCATCATCATCATCATCATCATCATCATCAAAATGATAATAATAACAATAATGTTAATAATGTTGATGATAATGATAGTAATGATTTAACAAACAATGAACAACTATGATTATAATAATAATCAATTATTAGTAATATCAATATTAGTATAAACACTATTGATAATAATAACAACGATAATATTGGTAATAATAGTAATGATAACGACGACGACGACGATAATGATGATAATCATGATCATGATCATGATAAACAATAAGGATGGTAACTATAAAAAGAAAGAAAACATGACTTTATATCAGAAATAAACTGTGAACAGGAAATTCCTTCTCACGTTTCTACCTCACCTCAGTCTGCCGCCTTATCTTCCCTCCTCCTCCTCCCCCCCTCGAACGGGAGTACCACCCTCCCCCATACCAGCTTCACCTCCTCTTTTGCCGCCCAAGTGGACAATACCACCGTTAGTACCCGTCCCATCTGCCAGTACAACTGCCGTTATAGCCGCGCGTCCGGTCATCATAACAGTTAGTACCACACCAACAGTTACCGGTGGTAATAGTAATGCATACCTGGTTACCAGTAATGTCTCTGTATGAGGCATTAGCTTTCAATCACTCAAGCGAGTCACTCAACATTAATTTATTATTGAATACATTAAAGGAATATATATATATATATATATATGTACTGTTGAGATTTTCTTATTTTCTGAAAAGTTGAAGTGGTTGAGAAGAGGACTGAAATCTTAATCAGAGTTTATTCTTGAAGCTTGTAGCGAAACTTGTCAAAAAATAAACTCCAATTTATACTCCAGTCTTTCCCCTCTCCACCCACTTCACACACACACACACACACACACACACACACACACACACACACACACACACACACACACACACACACACACACACACACACACACACACACACACATACACACACACACACACATACACACACACACACACACACACACACACATATATATATATATATATATATGTGTGTGTGTGTGTGTGTGTGTGTGTGTGTGTGTGTGAGTGCGTGAGTGCATGCATTTACCTAGTTGTATTTTACGGGAAGGGGAGCCATGCTCGTGGTATCCCGTCTTTGTATGTCGCAGTGTCTAGTTTACTCTTAAAAGCGTGTATAGTTTTTGCACACACTATAGTTTTGTGTGTGTGTGTGTGTATGTGTGTATGTGTATGTGTGTGTGAAATTTCATGTGTGTGTATGTGTCACTGAGATGCATGACCACTTTATACATTTTGTTTGACTAACATCAGACCTTTGTCCACGCACTAACGTTCACCCACATATACATGTTTTTTTTCACAACACCTTTGCAGGAATATATTCGGAATTGCCTAAGTCCTGTGTCAGCTACAAAATTCCTCCAATCCTTAAAGGCTTAAACCAAGACTGTAGTTATCCGCTCACAGCTGATGCAGCCGTCGCGCCTCTGTCCCAGTCCCCGCTCCCTTCCCGTCCGCGTACCCCCGCCGGTGGGAATAACCGGTCCTTCTTCTCGGCTGGCCGCGGTTGCCCCACTGCCGCCGCGGCCGCTGCCGTGCCCATCGTGGCCTGCCCGTCCGGCCGCGTAACGGGACGGCGGATTCATCGCCTCTGACCACTGCCCGAGTAGCCAACTCCGTTGCTCTCAGCTGCTACTCTTATTCTTTTATTTTTCTTTCTTTGTGTGTGTGTGTGTGTGTGTGTGTGTGTGTGTGTGTGTGTGTGTGTGTGTGTGTGTGTGTGTGTGTGTGTGTGTGTGTGTGTGTGTGTGTGTGTGTGTGTGTGTGTTTACCTAACTGTTTCTACCTAGTAGCAGTATACAGGATAGAAGCAACATTAGTGAAACACCCTTACTGTGTGTGTGTGTGTGTGTGTGTGTGTGTGTGTGTGTGTGTGTGTGTGTGTGTGTGTGTGTGTGTGTGTGCGTGTGTGTGTGTATGTATCAAAGTGGCGCATTCAGCTTTACTTCCTCCTCATGAACACGAAGTAGACTCCGGTTTGTTCTGCATCGCCAGTCGATGTCTGCCACTCGCCAAGCTGTACGTAAATGAGCGCCTCCTGGGCCAGCCGAGCTACTTATGTCCTTTTTTCTCCCTCTCGGTGTGACATAGATATGACGGGCGTTCTTGGTGTACTTATTACAGGGTTATCATCATTTACTGCCTTATCCATTCATCTCCGTGGCACTACCACGGTAATGATCGGA
>NC_134777.1:31607956-31620456 GCF_046742065.1 Oratosquilla oratoria | reverse complement strand
CCGACGACTTTACATATTTTGTTCTGGTGAAGATATGGTGGTTTTAATCAGATGAATAAAGAAACTCCGGACTTAACTGTGGTCTCGGCTGATTACAACACCTTCAGGCTGGGTTCCATCATCACAACTAAATTTAGATTTAAGAAGGAAATAGGCAAGACTTGGTTTACCAGTAGAGTGGTCAACGGATGAAAAAGACTTAGTAATCATGTAGTGAGAACTGAAACTATCGGTTGTTAAAAAGAAATAAAGTTTAGGCAACTTTATGGATGGGGATGACAGGTGGTCATGGACATGGAACTGCCTAGTGTAGGCCTTGCAGTCTCTTGCAGTCTCCTTTATTCTTATGTTATTTTATTTTTCTTATTATTATCTTTTTTAACGAAATCAATCCTGAGAATAAATATTGAAGGTGGCAACGCGGAAGAGCGGCCAAGGGAGGAGTGTCTGCAATCAGACGAACTGATTTCATTCCTAAGCTGTCATCAGGGGATTCTCTCCATGGGCGGGCAATAAGATCACCTTCTTCCGCACCGCGAGGTACTTTAGTTCCAATTCTAGTTAAATCGTTTGCGTGGAAACAGTTCATTAGTGCCCGGGTTATGTAACATGTATATAGCGCTTTCCTGGCCAGTTCTCTTTTTATGTCTCTTATTTTCTTTTTTTATTTCTGATGGTCGACTTTTTTCGTTCAGCTGTGTGTTCCTCTGACGAGTAAAGGGCAGCCAATCTATTTTTTAATGGCAGACTGTTTTATTCGTCTGAGGGACGTCCGCAGACTCTTAAAAGGCAAAGAGCCCCATGGGGTAAGGGGACCTCCGCGTCTGACTAAGGGCTTCCGTGTGACAAGGGGCTCAAGTTGCAAGGAGTCTGGGGTTGGGGTCGGTGGTGGGGTTGTCTTGTGGTGACGTAGATAGCCCACGTGGTCAGTCGAGTATATAAGGTAAGAAACTTAGACAGGAGGCACTTTGCTACGGCCGAAGCCGTCATCTTTGCCCCATGTGTTGGTACAACTAAGGTAGTTGGGAGCCTCTGGTAGACAAATGTTCCTAATGTGGCCAATTAACTTGGTTAAAGTTTGGCTAGATAACAAGAAACTGATACTACTACCAATACTTTAACTACTACAATTAATATTATTATTAATATCATTATTATAATTATTATTATTATTATCATTATTATTATTATTATTATTATTATTATTATTATTATTATTATTATTATTATTATTATTATTATTATTATTATTATTATTATTATTATTATTATTATCATTATTATTATTATTATCATTATCATTATTATTATTATTATTATTATTATTATCATAATTATTATTGTTATAATTATTGTGTTTTTCTCTCTCTCTCTCTCCAAGACTGTCATGTGTGGGACTCTCTCTCTCTCTCTCTCTCCAAGACTGTCATGTGTGGACGTTTTTTTATTTTTATTTTATTTTTTATTTTTTTTTATTTTTTTTTTTATGACGTGTGACTTCATCCCCTCTCCCTTCGGACAACAGTACACGCTAATGAAGTTTCGAGGAGCTTTCCTACTAAGGACCTGAAGTTTCAAACAGCTCAAGGGAGAGCCCCGCAATGAGGACGTGGGGGGAGGAGGAGGTGGGTACGGGATTGCCTGGGTGCCAGCGTGGGAGCTGCAGGGTCTCCAGTCAGACTCCGGGAAATGTTAAAGATACACAGAAGGTCAAGATGTCTTGCAAGGATCCACGGAGACGCCAAAACATCTCGGTTGAAGTGGGCGTTAAGATACTAACGTGTCTTATAAAACGCTCTTAAATCTTTTAAACATAAGAGGAGAAATAAGACGTCAAGACGTCTTTAAAGGCTATAAGAAGATGTCAGAGACTTGATAAACGATGACGTCAAAAAGTCAAAATGGAGAGGCAGCGGCAAGACGACATGACGTCATAGCTTGAGCGCGCTGTGACGTCACACAGTACAATAAGTCTGTGTTACTTCATAACGGTCATGTCGGTTCAGTACTTCTTTAAAACACTTTTATTTTTCTTTATTTTTTTTCCTATGTTACATTTTAATCACTCATTATTCATTTCCTCGCACAAAGATTATGAGTATTTCGTATTTAGGTGATTCAGAAAAATAAAAACTTGTAATTGAAATCTCTTTCAGTCGTGCGGAGCCACAGGAAATGACGTAATGTTTATACGTAATGACGTCACCAGTAAAACAAGGGACGAGGAGAGAACGGACGTAACTCGATATTACGCACGTATATATGAGACTAAATGAAGGAGGAAATTAAGAAGAAAGAGGAAGGAAAGGAAAAGGGAGGAGGAAAAAGAAGACAAACGAGGAGGAGGAGGAGAAAGAAGAGGGAGGGAGGAGGAGGAGAAGGAGAAAGAGAATGAAATGGAGAGAGGAGGAGAAGGGGGAGGAGATGACTGTGGGCACGAAGAGGTGAACGAGGTTTGTCGGAAGCGACATTCCAGGAACCTGACTGGAAAAGTACTTTTCGACTCTTGCGCAGTAAGGCGCCTCTTCCATGTGAGTGTCTGTGTGTGTGTGTTTGTGTTTGTGTGTGTGTATGTGTGTGTGGAGGGTGTATGTACGTGTGTGATTTTCCGTGTGTATGTGTTTCTGTGCGTGTGTGTATGTGTGTGTGTCTATGTGCGTGTGTGTCTGTGTGTCTATGTGTGTGTGTGTGTGTGTGTGTGTGTGTGTGTGTGTGTGTGTGTGTGTGTGTGTGTGCGTGTGTGTGTGCGTGTGTACTTGTATGTCTATGTGTTTCCAAGCCCCCACCAATTGATAGGACCTTCGCAGGTGAGCTGCGTATTGATTTACAGATTCTAATTCAACCTTTGAAAGAGTAATTTTCTTGATCAGAAAAGAAAAATATTCTGTCACCAACTAGAAGCACTCTTTTGGTCAGAAGAAGAAATATCTTCTGTCACCAACTAGAAGCATTTTCTTGATCAGAAAAGAAAAATCCTCTGTCGCCAACTAGAAGCATTTTCTTGACCAGAAAAGAAAAATCGTCTGTCGCCAACTAGAAATATTTTCTTGATCAGAGAAGAAAATATTTCTGTCGCCAACTGGAAGAGAACCCTTAACGAGGGACGACACTCAACAACAAATGAACTCGTTGAGGATTGGAGTATTTCTCGGTTGTATGAAGTCATCTTCCGTTAGCCAAGATAAAATCTTGAACTTTTCATTTGTTGAAGGGACGCAATAGGGATGAAGAGAATGGCCTGGCTGCCGGGAGAGTGAAAGTAAAGGTACCAACGGGTAGGCAAAGGGGTTAATGCGACGAGATTCCTCAACGGCTTCACAACATTTTCAATGACCAAATGACATTATTTTCTTCGTTATCCATCTGCCAGGCCCTACCGTGGAGGAACAACGGCTCGCTGCATTGCCTATGACCCGAGTAGTGTGACGGGAGACAGAGATGGCCCTTCATTCACGGGGTGCTATGATGGGGAGGCAAAGGAATGGGTTTGGATGGGTGTATACTCTGGCTCGCCCCCAAAAACGTCGCTTAGCATGTATGTATGTATGTATGTATGTATGCATGTATATATGCATGTATGTATGCATGCATGTATGTATTTATGTATGTGTATATATGTATGTACGTATTTGTGTATGTATGTATGTATGTATGCATGCATGTATGTGTATATGTATGTATGTACGTACGTATGTATGTATATATGTATGTATGTACGTATGTATGTGTATACGTACGGACATATGTATGTATGCATGTATGTGTATGTATGCATATATGTATGTATGTATGTATGTATGTATGTATATATGTATGTATGTATTCATGCATTAATGTATGTACGTACGTACGAACGTATGCATGTATGTATATATGTATGTATGTTTGCATGTATGTATTCATGCATTAATGTATGTACGAACGAACGTATGCATGTATGTATGTGTATGTATGTATGTATGTATGTATGTATGTATGTATGTATGTATGTATGTATGTATGTATGTGCTTCTCACGACGGTGACCAGGGTTCGAATCCAGCAGGATCCAGTGCCACCTGCTTCCATTTCGAGTAAAGGTGACAGTGATTACAGCTAGGCGTCTCCTGGTGTAAAAATCATCTTTCGTTTATCATATATTATTATATAGTTCAAACACACTGTTAATTCCTTTGATCCGATGACTTAATTGATATTTTGCGAAGCTGGTCTCTCTCTCTCTCTCATTTGATTCAATAAAATCGTCTGATGAAAGCAAGAGCAAAGTTCATAGAAACGTTTAATGGATACTCGAGTGTTAATCACGATGACTTAATCACGATGGTTTAACCCGAACGGAATTTGTAGCTTCGTAAATGGTATTGACGACTTTAACGTCTATTCTGGCTGCCACAGCGTGATTTTATTCCCCCTTAAAGATTGAAGGGGAGACAAACCCTAAGTGACGACAAGGTTAACCTTAATGATGTGACGCGATTAAGGATCTAAAGGTCTCCATCTGTGGTTCGTTCTTTTCTTTCGTGAGAGTTTGCTACCTTCTCCACCGTTAATGACTCTCTTCCTACCAGTGACGTAATCTGTTTGCCACTCCAAGCCTGACGGTTACGTTTTGTAAGAGATTCTCCTGCAGCCCGCTGCCAGGCGTTAGAAAGCTTTCCCCTTTCCCGCTGAATAGCCAGTAGGAATCCTAGAAACTCAGCTTTCCCTATCCTTGAAGTATAAGTATTGTTAAGCTTCCAGAGAAGCTATAGACCATCGTGGCTAGTTTTGTGCAGAGTGAGATAGTGACCTTGATAATTACTTGGCACTTGTATAAACAAACTATTCCCTTTCCCACTGATTAGTTGTTAACAATCCTAGAAACGTAGCTCTCCCTAGTCTTCAATTGCAACTATCGTTAAGCTTGCAAAGAAACTATAGATCAGTGTATAGTGAGTATCTATCTGCAGCCCGACGTAATGTCCTTGATAAGCACTTGGTGCTTACATAAACAAATCCATCAGGACGTGGTGGCGAAGTACCCTCTATATTTCCACACCTTTAATTGAATAAATATAGCTCCTCAGCTTTAATGGCGTAATCTATAGGTTTTATTCTAGCTGTCACAGAACGATTTTAATCGTAATAAAAGGAAGTGAACAAAAGCTTTTGGTTTTCTTCGTGTCACCTGCCTTCCTCGTCCAACCACGAGTTGTTCAGTTTCAGGAGACTGATATTTATTGGAAAACTTGAATCATGCCAGCCATTGCAATGAACATCATTGCGCAAGAAACAGAAAAAAAAAGAATGAGGACTGCATGCAGACTCCTCAGCAGCGCTACTAAAGAATGTCTCCAATATCTTAAAAAAAAGAGTAATATACTTTCTTGGTTGCCATAGCCACATCATGTACAGCAAATTATCGCCATAATTACTATCCCCTTTTACCTGTTAGAGATATTTTTTCATTACCTTTGTTGTAATCGTTGTTGGCACAATGCCGTCACCATTATTGTAATTATCAATATCATTATCATTACTAGAAGTAACACACACACATAGTAGTAGTAGAAGTAGTAATAGTAGATGTAATTGGAAATATTCTATTATAATCTATATCTTAATTGTTGCTGTTGTTGTTATTGTATGTGGTGGGGATTCTGATAGTGATGATGATGTTGTTGCTGGTGGTATGTTGCTCTTTACATTTATTTGTTGTTGTTAACAAAAACAACAACGACGACGATGACGACGGGCGTCAACGAAAGCAAACCACCATCACTACTACCACCAACATCACCACCGCCACCATCACCACCACCACCACCGCCAACATGACCGACAATCTTCAGTGGCATCACTACCATCATTCCTATCACCATCGAAATGAATGATTAACTTCCAGGTGGTTTCAACAGACGGACTCTCCTACACTCATGCGTCCTTCAACACTTCCTCCTCCTCCACCTTCTTCGCGCCCACTCACCAGGAGATTGGCAGCGACGTACCCCGACCCAATGTCCATACAGAGTAGCTCATGAATACCCGATTTTTTAACGCTCTCATGGCGGTGAGTTCCTTGTAGATTTTGGTGTGATCGTTGTTAGATTTTTATTCAGATCCCAAACTGAACAGGGTTTGCAATCATTCAATGCATTGGATCTGGGTATTCTCCGGAAACTTGATGAAATAGTTTTATTTAAGCCAAGGCTATGACTAGCTATTAATCATGATATCCGTTTGTGATACCTTAAGCCGTTGGATACAGAGTGTTTTTTATTTTAATTTATTTATTCTTAGAAAGTTAATGTTAAGTTAAAGTTAAATATTAAGTTAAAGAGTTAGTAATGTTTATATTACTGTGACTTTGTCGTTTATGTTACAACATGGATAACGCTCGAGTTCTTTTTGGAGGTCGACTTTATTTTATATATTGGTTTGATTTCAGTAACAATGGTCAATACGAACATTTACACCCCCTGTCGTGTTTGTGTATATATAAAATGATAAAGCTGGTGTAATTAAAATATATTGAGTAAATGGCATAGAAAAAACTTGCATCATATTTGTGTAAAGAAGTAGTCTTCTATAACTTCATTGTAATTGCTAATAAGTATGTATTTTTATATCAAAACTAGCGATGAACGATGTATTTAATTTACTATTATTACCACCATCACCATTAGTATTACAATTGCTATTATCGGGGATAGCATTGCTTAACTCCTTCTTTAGTAGGTGTCCCATTTTCTTTTGCTTCCTTACTAAGTCTCACATTTTCTTTTACTGCCTACCGTCAACGGCTTTCATGTATCTCCGTGGAACCCCTTAAGCCGTGAAATAATCACGATTTATATAAAACAACTCCTTCCTCACTAGGTATCACTTTCATTCCGGCTTCCGTCAGATGACTTTATTCGTGACACCCTTCTGCCTGCGATTTACCTCACAGTCATGACGTGAAGGAACAACCCACACACAGGTGTCACTCAGCAGCTCTGCGTTCTTCGAAACATGACACTCGAAGCTCAGCCCTGCGTTCTCAAGGTCTCGACAGCCAGACCTGGGAGAGGAGGGTCTACCCTAAACGAGTACCGTACTCATTCCCCTAATTCAGTTTATTCCTAAAACCTCATAGAGCTTATCCTCTAAAACTAATTCTTATGTAAGGGCTAGCTTACACACACACACACACACACACATACACGCACACACACACACACACACACACACACACACACACACACACACACACACACACACACACACACACACACACACACACACACACACACACACACACACACATACACATACACGATCGTGATGACACGAAATTAACGTGAAAAATTAATGTGGTTGAAAAAGATCAATATGTGTGTACTGGGGACCATTCAGTATATATATATATATATATATATATATATATATATATATATATGTATATATATATATATATATATGTACACACATATGATATATATATATGATATATATATACATATATAAAATATATACATATATATATATATATCAGTATATGTATATATACACATATATATATAATACATATACATATATATATATATATATATATATATATATATATATATAATTATCAACGACACGTCACAAACTTGAAACCAGTCTTTCTTGTTAATCGTTGTATTCCCTCGCCCGTTTAGTTTGTTCTCGTTTGTTTTCTTTATTTATCTTTTTTTTTCTTTCGTGACACCTCAGCCCTACTTAAGTGTAACTCGTCCGTTCTACTAAGGTTGGGTTCGAAGGTGCCAGTGGGCAAACAAGAAATATGCTGACAATACAAAGGGCAGACAGGCTGGTTGCTCCTGGCCCCTGACTACCTCATCCCACACGTAAACAGAGTTGCCAGAGACATTTTACAAAGTCCATTTATCTCACCTTGCCACAAAACTTCCGCTCCCAGACTACATACCATTGATCAGTAAAGAATAGTGTTATGGTGTTCATTAACTGTACCGTATGAAGGAGATTAGATATGTTAAGAAATGAGAATAATTCGAAGGAGGGGAAGGGCGTTAACGTGAATACTCAAGAAGTAACCTTGCCAACTTCCCACGCGCTGTGACGTCACTGTCATTACATTACCCCTCTACATCCCCCTTTATCATTCCACAAGTGTGACTTTATTCCATTACGTACTTCCTTCACCTGAGAGATACCTTGAAACCCAGGCACAGTTAATCATAATCTTTAAAACAACAGAAATCTTGTTGGACCCGGGCCAAGTTGTCTACCCACATTCAACCCACACTACAACGGGGCATTTGCTGTAGGCTGCGACCTCTCCCCCCTCCACACTTCACCTCGTACCTCTTCGTCTCCGCAAACTAAGGGAATGCTTCTAAGGGCCTTATGGAAAGTGACTTTTACTTTCTCTTTTAAAGGAGAGAGCGCGAGAGCAAATTCACGGTCACTTGGGGAACCTCTGGATTGGTCCTTCGTTCTCTCGTAATCGCTCGTCCTCGAGTACGTTCTTCGTCTAGGCTTCTGGGCGAAGAACTGGCTAGGATTGTTATATTATGGTGCGTTGTAGTCTCCTTTGAAGTCTGACTCGTAATGCCAAAACACTCTAAATCAGACACCCTCAGACTCCTTGAAATATTTCTATTTATTTATTTTTTTCCTGAAGATTGAAATGTTTGTGTACATGTTTGGAGCACCACCATATAAATGTCGTCTGAAGGACAGTAACGAGAAGTTTTGAGACCTTTGATGACAAAGTTTTAATTATCTAACTTTATAGATTAACTCTCATCATATTTTTCTGTAAAATTCTCGTCGTACTTTTTCACTTATCATATTGCGTTGAGGTATAAAAGTTTGCTAAGTAGAATTACTGGATATCGAAGTACTTTGACTCGTGAGTGCACAGTGCCTTTATATCCAGAAAAGTGCCGCTTCCAACACTCCCTAACACAAACATGACGACATATCCACACATAGCCACTTTTGAGTCACGTCATCAAAGGTTTTTCCTTGAGCCTGGATATTAAGAACCTCAGGAACTCCGAGGAAGAGGAGAAGTTCTTAGAAATATTTTCTGAGGAAATTGTATGGGTAATATACTATAGGATACGTTAATTTCAACTGGATTGACTAAAATATGAATAAATGGCGGATAAAAATGCAATAAAGCGATTCCAAGTACACCCATGGGCTTCAAGGACTTGCGCCTTCCAGAAGGACTCTGTCTCGGAGGCAGCAACTCAGAAAAACCTTCCATAACTTCCTACATATCCCAAGTTTCCATTTCCTTTGACTTCAGAGATTTAGCAAAAGAACTGTTTACTTACCAGAAGGAGTATTGTAGCAGCTTTGGAATCCATGACTGGAAAAGAAGAGAGAAATGGGTCAGATGGCTTGCACGTGAAAGTGAGAATGTGTACGTTTGGCACGAAGACTTCGTAGACGATGTTCACATATCTGCCATTTTTCTCCAACTCACCTAGTTTATCCACTTGGTCTTGTCACTTATCACTCGAAAAACACTTGCATGACACAATACACCCTAACTAATCACTGTACAACTCTGTTAAACGACACAAATTGCTAGTGTAGTCGGGACAACACTGACAGACTCCCTCACTCTTCCGCCATCTTGGATTCGCTGGGCTGTAGCTAACATGGCCGCCCGCCCACATAAGACAAGACTGAACGATACGGCCGATGGTTTCATAACTTTTCGACCTACTTGTCGTTATGTTTTGTACAATCTCCTCGCAATTTCGCCTTCTGTTGGCAATGTTATTGGAGGAGAAAAAGTAATAATTTCAAAGGGGAAAGTACACAAGCTTGCAATTGCATACTCATTGTAATAACATTAGATTTCGCTCAATTTGAACAATATACTCACAACTCCAACTACCCACGTAACAACTTCTTGCAAGTGATATATCGCCAACAAAAGTTCAATAGTTAGACACCACAATACTGAACCTTTAATGAAATCTAAAAATGCCTTCAGTTGGTTCTGAGTCTGAAGACTAGCACATGGACACTCTCTCAGAGTATTCGATAAAGAAACGAAACTTGTAAGAACTTCGAGCCTATGAGAGGAAACCTTCCCTTTCCTTCTCCTCCTCCTCCTCTTCCTCTTCCTCCTCTTCTTCCTTCTCCTCCTACTCCTCTTTCTCTTCCTCCTCCTCCTACTCCTCTACCTTCTCCCCCTTTTCCTCTTCCTCCTCCTCCGCCTCCTCCTTCTCCTCCTCCTGGTGGAGGGAGAAGACGTAGGCGGGAACCCCTTCGACAGGTAACAGAGGGGAAGGGAAGGGCGGGGCTTGGAGCCAAGGACGTGATGTAAATGGGCAGAACTGGAGGGAGGTTGCAGAGGCGATAGGCACTAAAGAGTAGAAACTAGGAGGAAGAAAAAATAGAAATGATAATGAAGGACAGAAACAAAATGAAATGATAAGAGATTAAAAAAGAATAATGGTATTATTGTATGTTTGTGAGGAGTTTGAACATATATTTGTTTATAAATGCATAAAAGTTACACGCACACATTTCTTACTTGTACGCACACACAGCACATGTGCACATATACACACATGAACACACACACACATACACAACACACACACAGACACACACACACACACACACACACACACACACACACACACACACACACACACACACACACACACACACACACACACACACACACACATACACCAAACACAAACACATTCACACACACACACACACACAGACACACACACACACACACACACACACACACACACACACACACACACAAACACAAACACATTCACACACACACACACACGCGCGCGCGCGCGCGCGCGTGCACGTACTTAACATATATACCCACCATTCAAAACTAGCATAAAAATGTTCTGGTTTGTCTCAATCAGACCACCTTGACACAAATGAATAAGCTCAAACACTCCTTTCTAGTTACTGTAAAACTCGTGGGAACATTTCGGAGTGGAAAAGATATTTCAGTCCATTGGAGACCATATCTACTCCCATCTTCTTCCATCCATTCACCTCAAAACCTTCAGTTGTTCTTTGTAGAACCTCCTCGTTTGCTCCCCAAAGCATCGAACCATCCATATAGAGCATATGAATTGGAAACGTTTCCTTTCCGCTACCACATATTTCCATTATTTTTGTTTATTGATTTCATGATTTTGTACATAAGTATGTCGAAAAGACAATCTGACTTTATAATTTCCTGTAACTGTCTGTTGACTCCACATTTGGTACTCAGATTCCTCTCTTAACATTTTTTCACAAGTCTTGCTCTTTACAAATAAACTTCTTCACCTTATAACTTTCCAACTCTTCCCATTATATATAAATTTATGTTTAACTTATCATACGTTTTCTTTAAATCCATGAATACTACACTCGTCATACTTCTCCAACACTTCCCATTATAATTTTCTATCTATCTTGTCATACATTTTCTTTAAATCTATGACCGCTATACTAATCATCTATCCCTGAATTCGTCATTCATTCGCTTTGATATAAATATCTAATCAACACATCCCATTCCTCATTTAACTTCTTTTCTTAATCCTCATTAAATGTCTTCTTTATTCTTTCTAACAAAATTTTACCATGAAGTTCACTTGTTTAACATTATTTTATTTTATTCTTGCATTCCATGTGTTATCTATCCTTTGTAAATACATCCTTTTTCTTCCTGCCATCTAGAACCTTTTATTTCATCGTATATCTTTCATAGCTACTGGAAGTTGTTCGTCCCTGAATATAGCTCTTTATTTTTACCTATTTATTATTTTTTCGTAACATTTCTTGTTATGTCGTTCACCTTTCTACTCCTGGTGCATTCCCCCTTTCAACATTTTATTGATTTATTCAACCCCCGTAGTTCCATTCTTTACTTGCATATATATATATATATATATATATATATATATATATATATATATATATGTATATATATATATATATATATGTATGTATGTATGTATATACACACATATGTATGTATATATATACACACATATGTATGTATGTATATATAACATATATATAATATATATACATATATACATATGTACATATATACATATATATATATATATACATATATACATATATATATATATATATATATATATATATATGTGTGTGTGTGTGTGTGTGTGTGTGTGTGTGTGTGTGTGTGTGTGTGTGTGTGTGTGTGTGTGTGTGTGTGTGTGTGTGTGTGTGTGAACTTGATGATCTGGAGTCTGGGATCCATGTGTTTATATCCTGCATCCACCATACTCCTGAAGACGATGCCTGGACGGGAATCGAAACGTCGGGCACAATAAACCCTTCAAATTGAGTCTGGTGTTTACACTCTTTCCAGATGTATATATGTATATAATATATGTGTGCGCGCATGAGTGTGTATGTGTGCGTGCGAGTGTATGCGCGCGTGCGCTTACAACTCTGAAACCGGATGGAACTGTATGGATTAGATGAAAGACATATAGC
>NC_134777.1:31595456-31602956 GCF_046742065.1 Oratosquilla oratoria | reverse complement strand
TATATATACATACATATATATATATATATATGAATAGATAAATGGGTATATAGGTAAACATAGATGAATATATAGGTAGATATAGACTGTCTCTTAACCTCACGTTATTCCAAGTGAACGACAAAGGGTAATTGTTCTAGATAACTGATGAAAAAAAATCCAACTGCTCTAAACCTTATGGTCGTGGGTTTCCTGGAACAAATAACCGAGGTTGCAGATTGATTGACTTACTCTATCCATAAGATTTTCCTACATGAACATCGAAACAACTCTCTTTCGCTCTTACTCTCTCTTTTACGGTGACTCTCTTTGGACCATTTGGTATTCTGTTAGTTTGCTCTTTTATTATATACTATAGTCTGACGCGGTTACAAACATATGTTTTGCTGCCTTGTCAACTACCTAGACGGTACCCGTCTGGAGCTCCAAGGTGTGTACAGGTTTCCTTTCAAGTTCACACCAAAACAAACCCGACAAAAACGCGTGCGGGGATGCAATGGGTTCCTACCTCGTCTCAGCAACGGCAAGGGGTCAGATCTCCTGCATACCAAGGTCAAATCTACCGTCTGTTAAAGGTCAGACCTACCGCGTGTCATGGCCGAGTCTACCCCGCACTTTACTGCTATGAATTGACTCAGAGTTGGTAGGACGTTTTATAAGGGCAGAAAGGGTGGAGACAGCTGGTTGGAAGATGTGTCACTCAAGGTGCTTCGAGGTGTTTGGGACATGGAGGGACTTGAGGGGGCAGGTGGTAGGTGCCAAGTGGGGAGCCTGGCACATGGGGGGCGGGGGGGGGAGGGAGAGGAAGGGGTGACCAGAGTACTCGCGGGCCGACCCGAGCCTTGGCCGAGAAAGCCCGGTCGGGTCCAAGGCTTCTTCGTTGACCGAGACCCAGGAGCGAATGTGACCCAACACCAATTTGGGACGGTATGGGGCTTGTCTTCCCACACTCTTGCCTACTGAGGACAGCCCCCCAGCTGAATAGAATCGTTTTGCTACAAGCGGAAAAGTGGGAAGAGTACATCAGAGCAGAGTAACGAATTAAGTGAATTGGTTTTTTTATGTGCTCGCACCATACCCCACCATAAACCCACAAGTGAATGAAATCCCCCTGGCGACATCCCAGGAGAGACTCGCTTCCTACGGTGATGTTCCCCCTCTGGAGCAAAGTTGAATGAAATCATCCCAGGTTAACCAGGAGAAAGTTCGTAGAGGTTATTGGATGACACTCCACAGGAGCATCATCGTGGAACTCTTCCGAAACGTCTTCATCCCCCATTCTCCATTTTTTAAATCTTTGTATTTACTTTTCCCGTCTGGTTTTACAATGGGAGCTAACCTCTTCTCAGGTGTCACGTGCAACTGAAGGGAATTGCCTGGGGACAGCTATGATATAAGGAAAATTGGCACCCAGTACACAAACACACAAACACATAATACGTACACACACACAAACGCATGCACACACATATGTACACACACACACACACACACACACACACACACACACACACACACACACACACACACACACACACACACACACACACACACACACACACACATGTTGATATGATCCTGAATTCATCTGCGTGAAGGGAATGGTATGCATATAAATATGATAAATGATGATAAGATAAAAATGATATAATAGATATAATAAATAGTATGAATATAAACGTAGGTACAAAAAAAGAAAAGCGTTATTGAAGAGGCAATACGCAGCTGACTGAAATATTATGGTGTTGAGCACAACGAAGGAACGAGTACCGTTTGGAAGGGGGGAGGTTAAGGCCGAGTGAGAGAGAAGATGAGACTGCGAAGGGGAGTGGGGGGATGGGGAGAGGCCTCCGTGTCCTTCCGCACCTTGTTCTCAACACCCCACGGCCTTCCATTCTTCCAGGACCTAAGACACGGCTCTTCTTCCTGTTTTCCTTTTTTAATTTCACAAGTAAATGATGGACAAAAACTAGATAACATTTATGCAAATCTATGCATAGGGCACGCTCCCTCTTGCCATATCAATATTTTTGGAAATCATAAACTGTTTTTCGACCGTTTTTTTTTTTTTTTGTCACAGAAGAATATGATAGCCTAAGGTTTGCTAACAAGAGGGTAGATATAAACACAGTTGTTACCACGCGCGTACACACGCACATACATGAGGGTACTTTTGACCGCACAGACACATATGCACACACAAGAACATAACATAAGAATGAAGGAGACTGCAAGAGACCATAAAGCCTACACTAGGCAGTTCTACGTCCATTAACACCTGTCATCTCCATCCATAAAGTTGTCTAACCATTTCTTAGAACAACCGATAGTTTCAGCGCTCACTACATGGTTACTAAGTCTATTCCATCCTTTGACCACACTATTAGTCAACAAATTCTTGCCTATTTCCTTCTTAAATCTAAATTTGTCCAATTTAAACCGAATTTAAATCCAATTGAAATCCACAAGCATGCACACACACACACACACACACACACACACACACACACACACACACACACACACACACACACACACACACACACACACACACACACACACACACACACACACACACACACAAACTACACACTGTGAGATACAAAGACGTGCACCACGAGCATAGCTCCCCTTTCTGTAAGATACAACTAGGTAAATACACACTCAGGCGCACGTACACTCACACACAGGTGCACGTACACTCACACCCGCACGCATACACACACATACACACACGTTATGTATACACACACACACACACACACACACACACACACACACAGAAAAATAAAGAACAATTCTTGATGAGATTCGAACTTAAGGTAAATTCGAATCTTGGCCGATAACACTGACTCACTACGATTGTCTAAAAGCGCATTTTTGGAAGTCTCGTGAAAGACTCGTGTTTACATGGCCTAGGGATTGGTCTAGGGATTGGTCGAAACGTGGCAGTAAAGTAAATGCGTAAGAAGGATGAAGTGTGTGTTGTTTTCATTTTTGTCTATTATTTATCATTATCTATCTATTCATTTTATTTACTTATTTATTTTATCCATTTATTTATTTATTAATTTATTATAACTTTTCTCGCATCTGACTTAGTTATGGACCAAAAGGGTTCTTGTATATGCAGTCGTTCGTGATGGGGCTGGGAGGAAGGCAAACGTCTGTTGTCACCATGACTTTGTAGTATTTATAATGGTGATATTAAGAAAAAAGTCGAGTTGAGAACGAAATGGGATGGGGGCACGTTTCAAGTGGGGTCATAAGAGCTGGAAAAATCACGTCGTCCTTTTCGGACGATATATTCATGATAAAAGAGAATAAGTGAGATCTGCAGGAACTAGAGATAAATAAGAACATAAGAATGAAGAAGACTGCAAGAGACCATAAGGTCTACACTAGGCAGTTCCATGTTCATTACCACCTGCCATTCCCATCCATAAAGTTGTCTAACCGATAGTTTCAGCGCTCACTTCATGGTTACTAAGTCGACTACTCTATTGGTAACCCATTTCTTTCCTATTTCCTATTTAAATCTAGATTTGTCCAATTTAGATCCATTACTGCGAGTCCTGCCTTGAAATATGAGGGTCAGAATATGAGAGGAGATAAATGAGAGTGAATGACATCAAGAAGCTTGAAACACGGGGTGGAGTATTACGAAAAGGATACACGATGGGAGCCTAGTCTTTTTGATCCTTTCAATACAGTTACATCTTTAAAGATGCTATTTCGGCTAAAGCAGGACAATTTTCTTAAGTGAATGGTACGTCACCATAACGATGAACAAAGTATCTTTTTTGATGTGGTGTCATTCTTCAGGAATTTTTTCGGAAATTATGATCAATGAACGATGATCTTTTTCAATGACTCTTTCGGTGTAATGTAATTTTCTAAAAACTTTACTCGGAGTAATGTCAAAAGATTTCACTCTGCTGAGGGGGTGAGAGAGCGGTGAGAAGTGAGTGAGAAAGCTATGGTTGGGCAAAGCCCTGTTAGTCACAGGAATCCTTTTTTTCATTTGTTTATTTATTTTTTAAGGCCGACATTGGATCGCCTCCCCGCCTTTCCAGGGCTACCACGAACCATCATAGCAAACCCACATCGGTCCACGGGACTCGAACTCACGACCACCTCCTCATGCGTTCAGAAACGGAGTTTGATAAAAAAAAAAGGTGTGAACAGTGGGGGGATTATCTGTAGTGTAAGCGGCGCTTCTTTGTGGGAGCGAGTTTGTGGGCAGATGACGCCTCTGGAGTCTGCCGGAGGTGGTAAGGAACGGTGCCGGAGGGTGTCTGGAGCAAGCCGAGTGGTCATGATGAGAAACAAATGAGGAAATGGTGTTTGAAGACCTTGGAGGCGGAGGAAAAGATAAACAAAACTTTGTCGAGAAGGTTTGGAATTGTGGAGAGAATAGTATAGGACACGTTGGCAAACAGTGTTTAAACCTAAGATTCAAGAAACATCACCAATGGAAGAAATAACAGAAGACGGGAGAAGAAACTTATAAGAAGTGTAAGAAGGAAGAAAAGAGGGAAGTAGATGGAGGAGGTGAAATTGTTGAATAGAAGAGAATAGAGGAAAAAAGATGGAGAGATAAGGAGGAGTAGGGGTAAGGAGAGAAGTAAAATTATTAAATATGAAAAATTCCCTCCCCCTAAAAAAAATGTATAATGGATGCAATGAATGCAGATGTTTCCATCTTAGTCTGTGCAATTTCATTTATATGTAGGTGTTTTTATTTATTTGTTTTTTAATCATTTTTCTCATTTTATTTTACCTTTTGCGTGAGACGCGAGGAAATGGTTCCTATATTTTGGTTTTTAGATTTATGAGATTGGAAGCTTCCTTATTGGGTGGGTCGTCGACTCCTCGTGGAGATAAAACATGAGTTCAGAAAGATTACATACGTCCAGGATATATACATGTACATACGCTCATATGTATGTATATATGCATGTCTGTCTTAATGCGTCTATGCACGAATGTATGTATTTATGTACGCATGCTTGTATTTCTATGATTGTACGTATACATGTATACAAGTATGTACTAAACATGTATGTAGGTCTGTATGTAGGTTTTTTGTGTTTCTGCGTGTGCCTGTGCGTACCTGTACTTGTATGGAAGTATGCATGTGTGTGAAATGTATGCATGTATGTGTGTGTGTGTGTGTGTGTGTGTGTGTGTGTGTGTGTATCTATGAACGTATATACGTATGTTTGTAAGAATCATGCTTATAGGTTCCTCTTTCTACGTTACTACAGTAGTGGCGTGTTCCCACACCATAAACCCCCTAACTTTAACCCATAACCCTTTCTTTTCCGTGGCATAATGACTGTCTGGAAAAAGGAAACAAAAATAAGATGTTAAGAAAGTAAAATAAAAATCAGTTTGAGGAGGGACATGCCCTTTGGAAATAAGATATATTCGGCCGCAAGCGAAGCATTGAACTAATTTTTTATTATCTTTGAATTCGAGTATATTACCGCGCGCGAAAAATAAAAATAACCAATATTTCAACATTTGGTAAAATTACACAATCATTTTACATTTACACGCCTTCTCCTTACAAAGGATATCATAGTTTGTGGCAACATTAATTTCACACATATAAATAGTATTTATGAACACATACAATGGTTTGTTTAATCATATATATATATATATATATATCTATATATATATATATATTATATATATATATACATATAGTGAATATCCCACTATTGAAGAAAAGAAAGTTATTTAAAGGTACGTACATTGTGTTCACTAACGGTGATCCTCTTCAGCGTAGTTTTGAAGAGGACTACAGTTAGTGATCACAATATTATAGATACCTTCAAATAACTTTTATTTTTCTTCGATGCTGAGATATTCAGTTTTACCACTGTTAGAATATTCACTGGCTTATATATATATATATATATATATATATATATATATATATATATATATATATATATATATACATATATAAGAAAAATTGACGAAGTGCTTATTTCGTAAAGAAATAGATGTCATCCTCACCTGTTTGGCCCACTTCTCTTCAGAGCTCTGTGATTATAAATTCGTGTGGCGTTAACCAGAGTAATATCCATAAAGCACAAAAGGATACTCCTCCACGATCCTCTCACCCTCAGCTGAATAAAAGAAATTCTAGTAACCGCTCCAATAATGCCCTTAAAATGTAACGTGACCCAGTCAAATTGATCATATCACGGAAATGAAAACGTATATACACACACACACACACACACACACACACATATATATATATATATATATATATATATAAATATACAAACATAATATATATATACATATACGTATATATAATATATATATATATATATATATATTCATAAGAAATAGAAACAAGAAAGATAGGTAAACTACGACAATGAGAAATTAAAAAAAATATTTTTGGCGGTGACAGTCGGCACATCTTGGGAACAATATAGCAGCGAAGAGCTGGACTTGTAAATGAGAAATTCAAAGAGGACAGCAGAAAGAAGAACCCAAGGAAGTTGAAAGTGATAAACCATATTTTTGTAACAATTATTTTCTCATCATAAAATAATACTGCGTGACTCTGGTCCTTATAGGTCTTTCGTAAGGGGAAATTAGATAAAAGGAAAAGTATGGTCGCCAAGCTATTGTCCCTGTCTATTTGTGTGTGTGTGTGTGTGTGTGTGTGTGTGTGTGTGTGTGTGTGTGTGTGTGTGTGTGTGTGTGTGTGTGTGTGTGTGTGTGTGTGTGTGTGTATACACGCGTGTTTACCTAATTGTATTTACTTATTAGCAGTATAGAGGAGAGTAGCAACGCTCGTTGGGTCCCGTCTCGTATTCTCTAATTTTCTAACATACCTAGGCTCAAATTTATGTACAGTTCCAACTTAATATATATCCTTGACTTCCATTTATCATATCTAGATTGTGTGTGTGTGTTTGTATGTGTGTGTGTGTGTGTGTGTGTGTGTGTGTGTGTGTGTGTGTGTGTGTGTGTGTGTGTGTGTGTGTGTGTGTGTGTTTCACCACCATGATTTCACCATGGTCTTGGATCACGTGTTGGACTCGTGATCAACAGCTATTTCCCTCCCGGATGAGAACTCAGAGCTCATATATGACCGATCTATGGGTAATGATATGACATTATACGCACACACACACCCAACTCCCCGCCCACGGGAGTTGGAGTAACGACCCGCATCGCAGCGATACTGAAATTATTTCAACCCTTGGCTGGATTCGAACCCGGACCACCGTAGTGGCGGCCGGGAACTCTACCACTGTGTGTGTACGTGCGCGCGCGCGCGCGCGTGTGTGTGTGTGTGTGTATGTGTGTGGGTGTGTGTGCGTGTGTGCATGCGTGTGTATATGCAGTTTCTCCAGAACACCCACGCATAGGCTTGCAACTCGTTTCGCTCGCCAGTCGAGGACATTTATCTAACAGATTGCAAGACGTATTTTGTAAAGAATATGCCATTTCTTTACA
>NC_134777.1:31587956-31590456 GCF_046742065.1 Oratosquilla oratoria | reverse complement strand
TCGCGAGGTTTCGAATGATGTCAGACGCATTCACGAAGTTTCGGACGTTTCATAGTACTCTGCATGTCATGGTGATGCAAGGACAAGGACACGAGTTCGTCTATGTTTATATGCCAAGAAGAAGACGAAGGAGGAGGAGGAGGAGGAAGAGGAGGAGGGAGGAGGGAGGGAGGGATGGTGGGCGGGCGCAAGCCAAACGATACAAAAGTGTCTGCAATTTCCTCCTCTTGTCCAGGGGAGAGGGTAAGGAGATTTAGTGGCACAGCGCACACCTTCTTCTCAAATTCTGATTTTCCTTTAATGTTCTGCTTCTGTACCTGTGTGAAACGTTTATCGTTGTTTCCGAACATAAATCTGGAGTACAACCATAGCGTGTAGTAGTAATTTTCCCAAAGTTACAAAGATTTTCACAGACTAATCCGCACGTAATGATGAACCTTGTGTTAGGCTTCATTGGACTGGCTCTACACAACTTTTCAGTTCAAGAATATAAGAATACAAGAATACAAGAATATAAGGATATAAGAATACAAGATTATTAAGAAAGACCAGTATCATGAAAATATGACCGCCCCGGATGGAAGTGAGGAGTTTTCAGTGCAGGTCCTCTGTGGTGGTTGAGGGTCAAGTACAAGTTTGGCTCAGGGAATGAGGGTGGTGGTGGGGAGGAGGAGGAGGAGGAGGAGGAGGAGGAGGAGGAGGAGGAGGAGGAGGAGGAGGAGGAGGAGGTGAAAATGAAGTTGTGTTTAGAATATAGCCTGGGGGAAGCTCGGAATGATGTGGAAGATTGTAAATTATCTGCAGCGACGACGAGAGTGTCATAGTTATTTCTTCAGTCCCGAGCAAGTGTGAGCTTGTAAACCCTATATAGAAATTACTTCGTCCGAGATGGTAAACCGTTCCATGGGAAATTATCATCGTTCTTTTATCAAACAAAGTTTCATAGCCCGAAAAGGTACGCCATTATCAACTTTATGCTCAGGGTGAATATGCGTCAAAGTCGCGTTTGGTCCTCCTCCTTCTTCTCTTTTGTCCCCTCCAAATCCTTCGCTCGCCTCCTTTTTCTCTTCCCCTCCTCCTTCTCCTTCTACTCCACCTTCTCTACCCACATCCTCCTCCACCTTCCTCCTCCTTCTCCTCCTCCTCCTCCTCCTCCTTCTCCTCCTCCTCCTCCTCCTCCTCCTCCTCCTCCTCCTCCTCCTCTTCCTCCTCTTCCTCCTATCCTCCTATCCTCCTCCACCTCCCTACTGACCACCTTCCCTATCCTCATCCATCTTCTTACTCCCCTCCTTTCCTATTCTCATCCACCTCTCTAATATCCTCCTCCATCTCCTCTTCCTCGTCTCTTATTTATTTTCCATTTATCCTCCTGTGATTGGATAGTATATTTCATTTTTCCCTCTGTCGCCTAATTTCTCTTTACGCCTCTTCTGTTAATGTGGTTTCCTATATTTCTTTCACTTTTGAACAATATTTCCATTTATTTTTTTCCTTATCCTGAACCATCTTCTTACTTCCCTCCTTTGAAGGTCCCGAAGGCCCCGAAGCAGCTTCGTTGAGGAAGGCGGTTCTCAGACACCCGTCGAGGGCGCTGTTCATTGCACCAACGCGTCACGTTTGAAAGACCGGAAAACGGAAGCTTACTCCGTGGCCTTGGAGAAGGAAGCAAGGCGCCGTGAGACAAAATCTCGAGAGTTTACTTGGCAAGAAAGGGAAAGGACGATAGATAACTGAAGCACAGTTCGTTATTTTATGGATAACAATTAGTAGACAAGTTTAGAAGGTGATGAATCTGCGTTAGAAGGCGCTCAGCTGCGGCTGAAGTCGTCACTTTCGCCCTGTTGGGGAAGGTAACAGTCACTCCTAAAAATCGGAGAGAGGTGTGGGATTCGAATCCACAATTAAGTGAACGAGAAGAAGAGTCTGAGGACGGTCGGAAGAACATGAGGAATCTCGGCAGGATAACCAAGGGTGACGGGAAGGACGCGCTTGAGGCGGTGCGGAGGTGGAGGTGGAGTTGAGTAAGGTCCTCACTTTATTCTTGAACCCATAACCCATATATATATATATATACATATATATATATATATAAATATGTATATATATATACATATATATATATGTATATATATATATATATACATATACATATATATATATATATACATATATATATATGTATATCCACTAAAAAAATATATGTATATATATATATACATATATATATACATATATATATAATATATATATATATATATATATAATATATATATATATATATCACTATAAAGTAATGTCGTAGCACATTGATAAATTAAACATTCATTCATTCTGCTGAAGAGGGTCACAGTTAGTGATCGAAATTTATAGAACATTCGACATTAGTGTCTTCTTTTTCCGACTGTGGGATAAAAAGTTTAATATATATATATACACACACACATGGGGGGCATGATGTGTAGCCTTTCAGAACGTTCAATTACTCATTGCATCATAGTGC
>NC_134777.1:31580456-31582956 GCF_046742065.1 Oratosquilla oratoria | reverse complement strand
TCTCTTGTATAAAAGTAGTATTAAAATCGACAGCATTCTGACAGTTGATTCGGCCATTCGGGGGTGAGCAAAGACAAGTTCACAGGAAACATCCATTTTAGTAATCAACGTTTCGTCTACATAGAGACATCTTCAGGAAAAACCTGAAATAAGAAAATTACAAACATACAGATATGAACATCCGGCGTCGTTGTCTTTTTGTATACCATTCTGGGTATCGCCAGGCGATTTTATTCAGTTTAGGATAATAATTCACCTACTGAAAAGGCTAAAACTTCTGTAGGATAGCTGTCGAGTTGCCTACTTGAGTTCTGGTCCCAGCACCAGCTGACGCTCTATGCGTGTGACCAGCTAACTCAGAAGGTCACATTGGTCGTCCGTCCATATGGCTATGTGAAGCGCATGCGCGTACACACACTCGCACACGCGGTCCAAACATCATTTACAATCACTCTCACTTCTGTCAATGTACGTAAACACACACATACACACACACACACACACACACACACACACACACACACACACACACACACACACACACACGCACACACACACACACACACGCACACACACACACGCACACACGACGCAGTGGCGCGATTGGTAGAGTCCCTGACTGTCACTACGGTGGTTCGGGTTCGAATCCTGCACAGGGCTGAAATCATTTCAGTATCGCTGCGTTTCGAGTAGTTACTCCAACTCTCGTGAGCGGGGAGTTGGGTGTGTGTGTGCGTGTAAGGTCATAGCATTACCCATAGATCGGTCATACGAGCTCTGAGCTCTCTTCTGGGAGGGAAATAGCTGTCGATCACGAGTTCAACACGTGATCCAAAGACTAAGGTGAATCACACACACACACACACACACACACACACACACACACACACACACACACACACACACACACACACACACACACACACACACACACACACACACAAAGCACACAATTTGCTCTCATAGATGTAGACACATACATTTACAAATGCATCAATCTCAAAGCGACCGCTACATGATCAAAAGTTTACAAATTGAACAGTACCCCACAGCATTATTAAGAGTATAAGAATCATATAGATGAGGCGCATATCACACTCTTGCATTGAATCTAAATATTTTGTCAATAGTATTAATTGTGTGGAACCCGCGACAGACGTTTGCCATTACAAGAATATTGAGGTTGAGCTCAAATCTCGCCGCGAGTTCAGTCGAAGACCTTCCAACCTATGAATATTCCAACGAAAAGACGGAACTTATGACAGGAAACGTTAATGATTATGAGGGTTTTGTGTTTGTGTTTGTGTGTGCGTGTGAATGTGTGTGTGTGTTTGTGTGTAAGTGCATGTATAAGTATGTGCGTGTGAATTGTGTGTGTGTGTGTGTGCGTGTGTGCGTGTGTGTGTGTGTGTGTGTGTTTGCGTGTGTGTGTGTGTGTGCGTGTGCATGTGTATATGTGAGTGTATATGCATGTATATGTGCGTGTGAATTATGTGTGTGTGTGTATGTGTGTGTATGTGCTTGTGTGTGCGTATATGCGTGTGTATGTGTTTTATGTTTGTGTGTGCGTGTATGTGTGTGTGTGTATGTGTATGTGCTTATGTGTGCATATATGTGTATGTGTTTGTGTGTGTGCGTGTATGTGTGTGTTAGTGTATGTGTGTTTGTGTGTGTGTGTGTGTGTGTGTGTGTGTGTGTGTGTGTTTGTTTTGTGTGAGTAAGAGTACGTGCGTAAGTGCGAGCACGTTTGCCTGTAAGATAAGAAGTAGAGGAGGAAGTTAAGGTATGTAGATTTAAAATAGGTGCGTGTTATAGATAGCTTCGGACCTTTGCCATGTGTCATCAGCACTTTATTCGGCCATCACATCTAAAATGAAAAATTATCTTCCATCCTCCTCCATATCTTTATTCTTCCTATTTTTGTTAATACATTGTCCCTCCCGTATATATTTTCTTTTAAGCGGTTTTCATGTACGCCTGACCATTTATGATTTTCTTGTAACTTGAATCAGAAGATTTAATTCAGTTGCCGGGGGGGGGGTAGCTTAGGTTATAGTATTTTCTTATTTCTACTTTCTAGATGACAAAGCTAATCTTCACTCAAGGAAGTTACCCTCCTGAGCTTTCTCCTCTGTGCGAATCCGCCTCTTCGGCGTGACAGTGACCTCAAGGATAGAGGCGCTGGTTATCACGAGCTAGATAATACATGTCTAAACGCTGAGAATCACCACGAATGCTGTGTTATCTCACGACACATGTTTTTGCTCAGCTTAGGAGGTATTCAGAACTCCCAGGGTGACGAGAGGGATGAGTGTGTGTGTGTGTGTTTTGAAGAGGAGGAGAAACTCCGTTGCTTTCAGAGAGAGTTGGCGAATTATTTTTATCTTTTATTCCTCTGGCGAAAGCCAGGCGACGTTATTCAGCCTATGGTTGGATGCGAAACCATAAGAAGGAATACATAGTTTAGGTACTATATTGTGATCGGACAAAGCGAAATGAC
>NC_134777.1:31572956-31575456 GCF_046742065.1 Oratosquilla oratoria | reverse complement strand
CTTTCCACCACCATCCACCCACTCTTCCACCATCGCCTCTTTATCCACCCCACTCCGGGCCAACCACCCATCCAAAGCTCAAAGTGAAAATGTAGTTACGTCTTTAGAAATTCTTTCGGCTTCATGAACTTTCTTCATGAG
This sequence comes from Oratosquilla oratoria, assembly GCF_046742065.1. Taxonomy (NCBI): domain Eukaryota; kingdom Metazoa; phylum Arthropoda; class Malacostraca; order Stomatopoda; family Squillidae; genus Oratosquilla; species Oratosquilla oratoria. Next base: position 31,575,315 of record NC_134777.1, on the reverse strand, counting down.
TCGTAATAGAGGTCTCTTTCTCCTTTTCTAATCTGACTTCATCTACCGATTCAAGAGTGACCGTGAAAACTCTTGGAAGAGAAAAAGTGTAGAGTCACCTCAGAGGTATGTGACGTCATGCACCCAAGCGCAGACGCAATGCCAAGGCTTCTCGTTTTCTTTCTTTAGGGGTAGACTAAACAAAATCTCAACTTTACTTCATCTATTTATCTAGTTATCTATTATTTGAATATTTAATTTATTTATTTATGAATTAATTTATTTATTAATTTTATTTATTTATTTATTTGTTAATTTTTTTTCTGCAGGGGGTTACCCTCATGATAGGCCTGGTCCTTATCTGCACAGGGTGTTTGTCTCAAGCTGATTAAAATCACCCAGTGACAGACATAGCAATTGTATCCTGCGCTGGTTGACTCATGACGATGAAATACTCGTATGTGTCAGGATCTTTGGGTTAACGCCTGACGACTTTGTTCTGTTTGACATCAAAAGATTTGATTAATTTGAGGTCAGGTTTCCCTCATGGAGGGGCCAACAATTTCATCTAGAATTGAGATTATATATCAGCACATACAAGCACACACACGTATATATATATATATATATATATATATATTATATATATTATATATATATATATATATATATATATATATATATACGTTTTTACAATTTAACAGATTGCACTCCATGACCCTACATGATGACAAATATTCTTATGAAACATACATCCTCCATCCTCTTCCCTTAACCCACTCCTTCACTCGCATTCCTCCTACTCCTCTTCCTCCTTCTCCTCCTTGTCCTCCACTGTATATCTGGAGACGTGGAGCTCAAGGCCGCGCCGCCGTCGCCAGGAGCGCCTTGGGCGAGCGTCGCGGTCACCGCCGTGCATGCATCTTCCATCCGGCCCTTGTCCTTAACAAGGACTTCTGCTCACGACAGTTGTGACAATTAAACCTTCTTTATATACATACAAACATACACACATACACACACACACACACACACACACACACACACACACACACACACACACACACACACACACACACACACACACACACACACACACACACATACACACACACACACACATATATATATATATATATATAGTGTACATATATATGTATATATATATATATATATACATATACATATATATCATATATATGTATATGTATATACACATGCATACATATATCTTCTCGTTTCCACGAAAAGGTTCAATATCCTAGCCGTCTCCGGTTTGTCCACCTGTCTCCAGAACCGAAGCAAATTCCTGGCAAATGGTCAAAGGAAATGAGTTAGTAGGATGGATGGTCAAGTGACGTTTCGAGAACGAAACAAAGGTAATGATTAGCTGAGGTTAAAACGAAAACGTTATTTTATTTAATAATTTTTTGCGCTTACGGTTGAATGTTGCGTCACTCATCTGTATGTCACGAAAAATCAAGTGCTGATTGAATAAAAAATATCCAGTTGTTACATCAATATATATGTGTATATATATATATATGTATATACTGTATATATATATATATATATATATATATATATATATATACGAGTGGAAAAGGTGGTAGAGAAACGCGGATTAGAGCGAGAACACTATATTGCTGACGTTTCGACTACAATTCTTCTTCAGAGTGACAGACAACGTATGTATGATGCATACGTTGTCTGTCACTCTGAAGAAGAATTGTAGTCGAAACGTCAGGAATATAGTGTTCTCGCTCCAACCCGCGTTTCTCTACCACCTTTTCCACTCATCTGTCTTACCTTCATAGCATAAATACATACATATGTATATGTATATATATATATATATATATATATATGTATATATATATATATATATGTGTGTGTGTGTGTGTGTGTGTGTGTGTGTGTGTGTGTGTGTGTGTGTGTGTGTGTGTGTTTGTGTGAGTGTGTGTTCGGTTAAGTTATTCTGAACAGAAAATTACCTATGCAGATGCAATTTATCTTGACAAATAGATGGAGACGTGTATACAAATCTGAACCACAAACCTGTAGGGTGATTAAGACATTTTAGATGACGCAAGCTTTTAATCTAAACACAAGCTTACTGGTACGTGGGGATTAGAACATAAAAACATAAGAATGAAGGAAACTGCAAGAGACCATAAGGCCTACAGTAGGCAGTTCCATGCCGATTACCACCTATTATCCCCATTCATAAAGTCGTCTATCCTTTTCTTAGAGCAACCGATAGTTTCAGCGCTCACTATGTCATGGTTACTAAGTCTATTCCATTCGTTGATCACTCTATTGGTAAACCAATTTTTGCCCATTTCCTTCTTAAATCTAAAATTTGTCCAATTCAAATCCA
>NC_134777.1:31560456-31565456 GCF_046742065.1 Oratosquilla oratoria | reverse complement strand
GTGTGTGTATGTGTGTATACCCCAGATATTTCAAAAAGAGCCAGAAAAACAAATAAATTGTTATATAGAAATAAACAGATTGTTAGGTAAATGTATGAATAGAGAAAATGCTCGCAGAGATGTATACGTGAGTGTGTGTGTGTGTGTGTGTGTGTGTGTGTGTGTGTGTGCGTGCGTGTGTGTGTGTGTGTGCGTGTGTGTCTTTAAATGTGTGCACAAATGAATATATTCCATTATTCTTTTATGCCTACGTAGTTCTAAGGAATGACTAAATCCAAAACCACCTAACGTACGCGAGCGTGTAGTGTTACCAAATATGACACGCTTCCAGCTAAAATTAAGCGCGAATAGCACCTTATACACCCAATTAGGGAATAGCTTCCAATCAGGATGTATCACCGCATTCTCGCGGATACAGACACAAAGAAGTTTTATGTGACCAAAGAATCGACGTGATGGAACGGTATTCAGAAGCAGTAAACCTTCACGCCCGTGCGCGCCCACTTCCTTACCCCCACACTCACACCCACACCCACACCATTAAGATCATGAGAATGAAGGAGCCTGCAAGAGACCATAAGGCCTACGCTAGGTAATTCCATGTCTATGACCACCTGTCATCCCCATCCATAAAGTTTTCTAACCGTTTCTTGAAACAACCGATAGCTTCAGCTACATGGTTACTAAGTCTATTCCATTCGTTGATCACTTTATTGGTAAACCAGTTCTTGTCTATTTCTCTTCTAAATTTGTCCAATTTAAATCCATTACTACGAATCCTGCCTTGTTGTCTTTATATGATGACCTTGTTTGAGCTATCCTTGTACCATCCTTTCTGCTGTGTCGAAGTGCAATTATGTGTTCCCTACTTCACCCGTTTGAAACCAGTGACGGGCAGAGTGGAGGGTTGGAACTCGCATTTACTTTCTTTATGATTTCATGCTCACATGTATGAGTATGTATGCGCAACGTTTTGTATCACTGTACAAACACACACACCCACACCCACATCATTACGGAGTCACAAAAGATAGGGAATATAAAAAAGAAATGCAAATACTTAAAAGCAGCAAGTGACAGAGAAGGACGAAACAGAAAGAGCTGAACTAGATAAGCTTATCAGTAATAAGAAGAAATTAGAGAAAAGAAAGTGAAAGGTCGATTATAGAAAAAACTATTCAGAAAGGTAAAGAAATTGAAACTCAATGCAGAACACACTTAGGGAGAAAATTTTTGATTAATTGAAAAAAGGGTCATTATTAAATCCAAACAAAATAAAAAAAGAACAGAAGATATTATCAAGAACGTTACTCCCCATATATCACAGTTCAGTCGGTAAATTAATTTGAGGACGGTAGTTAAGTTCTGAAACCTATATTTGAAGAAGTAATATATGTTCTAAATAGTGTAGAATGAGGAAAAGCTCCTGGAAATGCTGGCATATCAACCTGATCTGATAAACGCAGGGAAAGGTCATTGCAGATAAGGTGATCTATGAATCAAATGTGTATGTTAATCGTCGTTTACACGGCGCTGCTTTTGTTTGCTTTGGACAAGCGTCTTAATTCGCTAGCGACTAAAATCATGAATTCGCAGCGTCTGTTTGACGCTGTCATAAAGTTAAACATATTCAACTTTACCGCTCGCGTCTTGCGTCTCAGTAGCGAATAAAAAAGTCAGTGTCTAGCGTCAAAAGCAACGCAGTGTAAATTGGTCTTTAGGAAAGCGTTCCTGAATTACAATGAAGAATGCCAGAAAGACCTAAGTAATTACCGACCGATTAGTTAATAAAATTCATATAAAGTGTTTTCCAATATACCTACAAATAAACTAACCAAAACTTTATACTGTACATCCGGATAAGAGATGCTGCAATACAGATCATTTGTAGATATTGGATCATCAAATCAAGAAAAAATACAATATTATAAGATTTGTGTTTAGCTTTTTGCACAGGGCAAAACAGCCCTTGACTAGGAAGGAACAGACGGAAATACTAAATTCTGTGCGCAAAGTGCAAATGAACACATTGTAAGGGATAATCACGAAGAACCCACAATCGGAAAAAAGAAATTTAGAAGAAAGTATAACTTTTTATTTCGGCTAATAGCTATAGCCCTCCTCAGGAAAGTACAGGTTACAAGAATTTACAGAGACTCCGCCCTACGCGACGGATTGTCCTCTTTTTAGCTTTGCGTGTTCCTCTTCTACTCACATCTCAATTGTACTTATGTCTCTACAAATTCTTGTTACCTGTACTTTCCTGAAGAGGGCTATAGCTATTAGCCGAAATATAGAAGATATACTTTCTTCTAAGTTTCCTTTTATTCCGACTGTGGGTTCTTCGTGATTAATATTTACAAATGTGCCACTACATTTTGTCCAAGTGACATTGTAAGGGCTTTATAGAATGAAAGATGCTGTTGTAACTCGACTACATAAAGGTACAGAGAAGAATTCAAGATCGAAAAATGAGTTTGGCAAGGCGATGCAATTTCACCCGTTACTCATTTCTTGACTAAAAGGAATTTTCATAGATGAGTTGGAGCAGGAAAGGTTTGAAGAATTATGGATGATATTTCAATTACCTTAGAGTTGGAGATGAGTCTCCAAGAAATTTTGCATATTAACAAGAAAAAAAAAATAATGTTCAGCTCAAAAACTCAAAGTAAAACAAATTTATTTTACGAAGAGAATCTTAATTTTTTTTTTTTTAAATCCGATGTCAGAACTATTGGTCATGAAAGTGAAAAACATATATATATATTTTTCAAATCAGATGTCAAAACTAAAGATCATGAAAATGAAAAACTTATATTTTTTTCTAATATTTGGTAAACAGGAAGAACATGGGAGTTTCCTACTTCTGTGTTCGAAACAGTGGGACTTAGAAATTGACCAAAGCGGTTAGACAACTAAGGAGCCCACACAGGAGAATAGGCAGATGAACGCTTGAAATAAACCTGGAAGACGGGAAGTGGACAAGTTGGGTGATAGAATAGACTAGAGTGGTCGCAATAAAAGAGCGGATGTGCAATTGGGCTGAGAAAATAGCCAGAAAAAAAGGAAAATATGAGATGAAGTGTGTCTTCCTGACTGGGCGCCACGAGATGAGAAGCGTGAAAGAGGGAGACCGGACAGAAAATGTAGAGACGAGATAGAGAGGTTTGCAGGATTGACTTAGTAGAGGTTGGCTCAGTCCTGCGAATGATGGAAATGTTCCAGAAAACCCTGTGCTCAGCAATAGACTACGAAGGGTTGGCTTATCTATATATTATTACCTGTTTTACTTTTCTCGTTTGCGGAAAAGAAGTAATTGGCAGCGCCAGTAGAAAGGAGATACCAGAATCAACCACCCCATCCTGGTAGTGCATGTTACGGAATAATCTGGGCAGGCGCACGACCGGCCCCTCATCCCGATCGTTGACGGAAACTGTCGCCGCTGAGAGGATTCCAGCCGGATCCAATGAGCCTGGCCCGGCAGAATTGCACGCGCTACCACTTGGTTCAATATCGATCAATATAGATACAAATGTAAAAAGTAATATTAGTATGAAATAGATATGAATATAGATATGCATATATGGTAATGTTGTTCTCGGCGCATGAGGTTCAAGTCCTCGGCCGTACTACATTTCAATTTTTGCATGTGCCCAGATGGCTTAGAATTAAAGTGCATTGTGGTTAATTATATATATATATATATATATATATATATATATATATATATGCATATATATTTATATATATATATACATATATATATATATATATATATATTGATTGAAGTTCACAGCAGCTTCTGCGTTCACGACTTTTTTGCTGAGAAGTTCTACATCTCTGATGATGGAACGGTGAGCAATGGGTAGCTCCAATAAAAGTTGTCCGAAATACATAGAAAGTTCTTGTAGATGAAGAACACTTTATTAAAACAAGCTTTCGACCTACATAGGTCATCTTCAGGTTATGGTACAGGCAAAGAAGGGAACAGTTTATATAGGGAACTAAATACAGAATGGAAGAAGAGGAGGAACGTGATTGGTCGAGGCTGGCCAATAGGGATCTAGGCATTGACCCGGGATCCCGCTTGCGAACCTGCCTGAGCCGTACGCCGTTCGTCCTCTTCTCTAACTATCTTATAACTGTTTTGGAAATTTCTAAGGCTGGGAATTATGTACATGTCAGTGATTTGTGAGTTGAGAGAAGTTTTTTTTTTTTTTATATAAAGGGCTTCCAATATACGTAGACGGGAGTAATCTCTTTCGGTATGCAGGATGGAAGTTCCTCCGACTAGCATTTCTCTGGTCAGCCTAACCCCGTGAACCTCTTCTGAGGTGTGTGTGTATACACACACACACACACACACACACACACACACACACACACACACACACACACACACACACACACACACACACACACACACACACACATATATATATATATATATATGTATATATATGTGTATATATATATATATGTATATACATATGTATATATATATATAAATATATATTATACATACATATATCTTTTCTTGGAAACATACATTGCTAAAGGCTACATAAATATTATTTTGTTGGTAATTTTCTTGCGTGTATTTTCTATACGAAGTACATTCAACTTATCGTGTTTTGTAATTTTACTCAAAAGATCTTTGATTGTGCACGACGTTTCGGAACTGTCTCATGTGATGCGTCTTGATTATATATATATATATATATATATATATATATATATATATATATATATATAGATATATATATATATATATATATTTAAGATTATTTCAGACAAATGAGAGAGAATGTGGGTGGGGAAGGGCAAACGAAGATGTGTTAGGAATAGTTTATTGCCCTAACGTTGCGACCAACTTGGTCTTAAGAAGAATACCAAGTTGGTCGCAACCTTAGGGCAATAAACACTATTCCTAACACATCTTCGTTTGCCCATCCCCACCCACATTCTCTCTCAAATATAAAAATATATATATATATATA
>NC_134777.1:31550456-31555456 GCF_046742065.1 Oratosquilla oratoria | reverse complement strand
TTCAGGCTAAAGTGAGGAGTCAATTCATAATGATTAACCAATTCAAGACGATGATTTCTTTCCTTTTTCAGGCTAAAGTCAGGAGTTAGGTCATAAATAACCAACCTAACACGATGACACTGTGTCGATGGAATTATTCCGATTTTAACCATTTTGACTTTATTGGCTATTTTGACTAAAGCCAGACCCTTTATTTCAACACAGAGGTTAAACTCTTGCAGACAAGGAGCTTAAACCTCAATTAACCTCTTCGATACAGTAACGTCATCAACAAGTTGTGTTTTAGTTGATGCAAATTTATTCTATTCGAATTAAAGGCTCTCCCCGTCTGCTATGTTTCTGCAGGAGGGGGCGGCCGGGGCGACAAAGACATTGGGGATCGTTTGAAGTCAAATTGGCGTCTTCATTCTTACGAGGCGAGAATGGATCCGCACGAGTCCCCTCGAGCCAAGACGCAGAGGTCTGCGCTCCTTTCAGAGTCCGTGAAGGCGGTGGACGCGAACTTCTTCCGAATTCTTCAGAAGTTTGTTCTTGCGTCAAAAACCAACCAGCACTCAGTTTTTCGGCGGGTCTTTAAAAAAAAAAAAATTGTGGCAATATCTCCTGCTAATCGGCCGGAGGTGTTGCCATATGATGAGTCTGATTTTTTTTTTTTTTCAGACGCCTTGAAGTAGACTAGAGCTGAGAACAGACTTGCGGAAAAAAAATTCTTGATCCGAAAAGGGTACAATAACAAAATCAAAGACCTTTGCGAAGGACGGGTCGAAGGGTAATCGCGACAGGCTTTAACCTCCTTACTACAGAGGAGATGCAACGAAAGTGAAGAGAACAGCGACAATAGGGATGATAAGATAAAATATATATAGCGACGCCATTTCAAAACGGATCAGTCGAGATAGTTTCAACAGTCTGGGTGGTGAGATTTCTCTTACATGAAGCAAATCGTGTGGCTGCATCCATAAGGAATGCAAATATTACTCATGTACGGGATAACCACTTCTTTGATCTGACGGATCAATTTCAAGGGTTTGGGTAGTGAGATCTCTCTTATATGATTAAAACAATGTGGCTGCTTCCATAGGGAATGTAATTGTTAGCTTTGAACAGGTTAACCACTTCTTTGATTTGATGATGCATTGATACAAATGTTGTTCTTATTAACGCCAAATTATTTTGTTGGGTTGAGAGCCTTGGCCCAAGCGACGGCTGCAGACCCCTTCTTGTCCTAAGTCTAGAGCAGAATAGAATCGTCTCTTGTTAGCCTGAATAGAATCCATAGAATATTAAGTTGTTGGAGGGATTGATCTTTTAAACTCCCGTCACACATTCAAGATTCTCGCCATGTTTTGGGAATTTGAAAAGTTGGGAGACGACTTCACTTACAATATTCTCGACTTCCCTAAGAACATTTCAACAATGTGTCTAATATTTGTATAGGTTTGAATTTTCTTAGTTTGTCATCTAGGTTCTCATTATATGACAGAAAGGTAATTTGACATTTGGAGATTCGAAAAATAAAAGGTTGTAGCCTAAGTTCTTTCTGCTCAAACGAATTCACTTGAGTCACGTAGGTGTGACAGGAGCTTCAAGTGTGCAAACTATCCGAAATTCACTAGCCGACTGCCAGTGAAAAGGTTAATCGAGGGAATTGGGCAAGAGTGAGTGGTTAGAATTGACATCATTGCAACTAATGAGCACATGATAGTTTCGTTCAAATGGGACTGATGGGATTGGGGATTGGGCGAAATCAAGCGGCTCGTAGCAGGTTCAAATCCATGTTGAATACACACACAAACACACTCTTTATCTCTCTCTTTCTCTCTCTCTCTCTCTCTCTCTCTCTCTCTCTCTCTCTCTCTCTCTCTCTCTCTCTCTCTCTCTCTCTCTCTCTCACACACACACACACATACACACACACACGCACACACACACACACACACACACACACACACACACACACACACACACACACACACACACACACACACACACACATATATATATATATATATATGTGTGTGTGTGTATATGTATGTGTATATATATATATATATATGTATATATATATATATATATGTGTGTGTGTGTGTGCGTGTGTGTGTCTGTGTGTGTGTGTGTGTGTGTGTGTGTGTGTGTGTGTGTGTGTGTGTGTATTCATCTTATCAATCACAATAACTTTGTCATTTTAATTCCTTGCAAACACGATGAAGACTAAGAGGATTATGTATCTTGATGAAAGCATTTTCGGAAACTGAAACATTGTTGGGGTTAGGACTCGAACCCAGCCCACACATCACAAATGGACAGCGTAGTTGATAAGATAGAAATCTGTGTACTGGGGACCATTCAGCATCGGTAAATACATATATATATATATATATATATATATATATATATATATATATATATATATATATATATATATATATATATATACACTACGTGTGTTTGTGTAATTATAATTGTATAGTACCTACCACAACAAATTCTGTAAAACATTTCAACATAATATGATTATATTTAAAATGAGAGCATCACTTCAGTAAACCACAACAACCAAATCTTCGATCCAGGAAAGACAGCCCGCCTGGCTCTATCATAAGGGTGTAACTGATGACCAACAAGCGTGCAAGAATCTTTCCTTGTCCTAATACTTAGTCAACTGGTGACGCCTCAGCAACTTGTTTCAACTCTTTCACTACCAAGATTCCTCGGGAATGAATAAGATAAAATGACGTCATTCTATTTAGTTATTGAAGAGGTAATGTAGAGATGAATGACAGCCTGGCGCCAGCCAGAATGAAATATAAGAAGCTACACGGTGCTGAGAGATAAAAAAAAAATTTCAAATGTGACTTCGTTGTGAAATAAATGTGATTTTATTGTACAATTTGACGTTAGAACTTCCTTTTTGGATCCGCCTAAATCTAAGAAATTGTACTCAAATATAGCAGCAGATTTATGAGTCTCAAATATTTGGTTTACATTTCATCATATTATTTAATTAATTTTATTATCTGTACGCCATTCTGAACATTACTTTGCCTACAATCATAAATTCTTATCACATTAGTCTAAAATTACTATGATATCGTATTACTTAACAGTCGCAACAAAATATATTCTTTTTTTTAGCAGTAATTCTTCACCTCACCCGATGATTTAATACACCCCCCAAGTAATAAAAAAAAAAATTGTATTGTAAAAAGACAAGTTTTCCACGAAATCTTCGAGTCACGCATCACTTCGATGTAACTGGATTCCAGCGGTGACGGAACGCCGACTGGAACCGACTTGTCTCCGACTCGAGCTCATCCAGTGACCTTCAGTCCCATGACGATGACTCGCTGACATCTTCTCGTTATCCTCCCCGGGCCATTTTTATTTTTTATAGAATCATTTCAATCTATTAATTTATTCAGCATATATGGAGGAAGATGAATATAATAAGGAATATGCCAGTAGTCTCCACCCCCAAACGGAACACAACAGCCTCCAGTTGCCGGAACGCGGACTGGAACCTTTCCCCCTGGCCATTATTTTCTTTTTATCAAACTATTTCAATCCATTAATTTTTTTCAGCATATGTCGAGAAGGATAAATACAATAAGGAATATGCCAGTCTTCATCTCAGAATGGAACGCAACACCCTCCAGTTGTTTGATTTTTTCTATATACTGTACATATCGCAAAGAGAGGAAAAGATCAGTTGTAGAAAGAATACTACGAAGAAGCTACCTGTTCTAATTTAAGTTTCATTGTGGGAAAGATGTTTTGAAATTATCTTTTTGAAAGTATCCAAATCATACAGAAGTTGAAAAGTTTCAGAAATTATCAGTAGAATAAAAAAGGCAGAGCATACTTGTTGATTCTTCCAGAAGGTACACACACAAGGCTTTTTTTTCTTATAAAGGGTGACAAGGTCAAAACGTATAGCCAGACTTCCCCCACATCTCATGCATCTGGATCGAACACATAATGACGCTTTACAAACCCTGTCATAAACCTGAAATCAGTGAAAGCCCAAAAGACATCCTTTCCCTCTGTCAATAATTTTCCAATATATACTGCAAAATATTTATCGACGCACCCATCTTCCCAATTACTCCCTCTGTTCTTCTCCCAATCCTCTTTCTTAACACACTTCCATACACCTTACCGACTGCAATTAACAGACTGATCTTTCTTAAACTATTGTATTCAGACATCTTCACTTTTCTCCTCTCTAGTGAAACTATACATGCACTCTTTCATTCCACCAATACAATTTCTTCCCTTTGACCCATATTAAAAAAAAAAAAAAAAATCACACCAGCCGGCCCAATAACTATTCTTTTTTCATCAAACATTTCCCTTGACAGCTTTCATCTCTTTCAGTATATATTCTATATCCTCATATGCGGTACCATTCTCCTCTCTCATCACATTTTCTACTCATCTCGCACTGCTACGTTCAAAATATCCCTTTCTTTCTACATTCAACTTGAAATAGTCTACTCATTTTCCACACATACGCACATTTTACTTCCATTGATTTCTACCCACCTTCATGTCTTCTCAGTCTTTCTAGAAATTTCCGTCAAACACGTACCCCATATCACATTAGCTCTCTTCTTAACCTCCCTCACATTACGCTCGCTTCTACTCGCTTTATTTTATATCTTTCATATAGTTCCTCATTTTCTTCTTTGTAGCCATCCCACATATGCCCGCTTCTTTTCTGCACCCAACGTCCTCACCTCATCATCCCACTAATCACTGTCTCTCCTTCTGCAAGAAGTAAATTCACAAAAATGGTAGAGACGTCAAGTGTGATATGTATTCTATATAGAAGAGCTAATAAAGTCATTTCATAGAACCAGCAGTTGAGTTGGAGTAAGGACACTTTGAATCCGATACAGAATACCAAATCTAATCAAAGTAGGTCTGGCAACAGCTGAGATATGAAATCTCTCGTTCGGTTTATCAGTAAAGAATATGACAAGACTGTTATGCGTCAA
>NC_134777.1:31532956-31542956 GCF_046742065.1 Oratosquilla oratoria | reverse complement strand
ACCCTTCGTTACTTTATTCTGGCTAATGCAAGAATATTTTATTCAGTTAAGGGAAATGGCAAAATTGTGACGGCGAGGTGAAGGGCCTCCAGTGTTGATGATATTCGTAAGCAACTATGTGATGGTTACTTTTGATAAAGGATGAAGACGTAATCATTCTATACGAAACAGGCCTAAGATAACAGGGTGCATTTCACGAGAGAAAAAATTCGTATAAGAAAGGAATTTATTCCAAAATCTCCTACAAAAATAGGCGTCAGATGAGCCCAACAAGTGTTTCTATAATTCTTAATCCAGAAACAAAGAGGTACTTGAGTGTGTCCCATCTTATAATAAGAATGGGGACATGAAACCTTATACGAAAGAGAGTGAGATTAGAGCAACAAGTACTTCTGCACCTCTTAATACAGAAACAAATTTACAAATGTCTTAGTTCCTGCGATACATTAAAGTGTCCCATCTTATAATGAAAATGGGGGACATGAAGGGACGCCTAAGGCAAGAGACGGAGCGGGAGATCAGCTGTCGCAACTGATAGAGAGTCGAGAGTCGAGAGTCGCCAGGCCTTTTTTTCCCACAAAGGTCTCTTGGGTGCAGGAGACAAAGGATATTATTCGAAATCCCTCCCCGAGTCCACCAAGGTCGCCCAGCGCCCTGAGGCTCCGGTGGTGATCAGGGAACTGTAGCATAAACCAAAAGGTCGCCGGAGAACATTGACGTCACGTCACCATGTGACGCCACAGTCTCATGAAGAGACGTTGTGTTTAACAGTGACACTGCGGTGACGCACTTTACATACTTTGTTCTGGTCATTGCCAGATGTGTTTTGTTAAGCTGAAGATAGCACCCTGTGTTGGAGGCGAGGTGGGGCTGGGGTGGGGAACACATATTTCCTTTTATTCCCTTTTCCTTTTTTGTGTAGTTTTCTTCCTTATATATATCAAAATACACACACACACACACACACACACACACACACACACACACACACACACACACACACACACACACACACACACACACACACACACACACACACAAAACTCGGTGGCGCGGTTGGTAGAGCCCCCGACTGTCACTACGGCGGTCCGGGTTCGAATCCTGCCCAGGGCTGAAATAATTTCAGTATCGCTGCGCTTCGAGTCGTTACTCCAACTCTCGTGGGCGGGGAGTTGCGTGTGTGTGTTCGTGTAAGGTCACAGTACATCTTAGTATTTGAGGTCCGATTTCCCATGCACTTGAATGAGAGGCATACGTAATGAAGCTATAGTTTAGAAGTGCGGTCCTAAGCGGTCCAGTGTAGAAACACCATTTGCTCACCCCTTCCCCCTCCCCCATCCATCCCGTGCAAGACATGGTAAAGTGAATTACCAACAGTGTTTTTTCACGAAATGTTCAAATGATCTTAATTTGAATATTGAAGGGATTGTTGATTTTTTTTTTTTTGTGTTAAGCACGGGAAGTAAATTCGTGATAGTGGGTTGGTTTGGCGTAAGGCAAATCATTTTACCAAATGAGACCGTCCTCTCTCCCTCCCTCCCTCCCTCCCTCTCTCCCTCCCTCTCTCTCTCTCTCTATCTCTCTCTCTCTCTCTCTCTCTCTCTCTCTCTCTCTCTCTCTCTCTCTCTCTCTCTCTCATACTTCTTTGTTAGACAAAGTGCTATACACTTTAGTGTAAGTACTAGTGTGAATCCACGGTAACCTTTTAAGGATACCTCCTTGGTATGGGTTTTAAGAAATGTTAAGGTACTGAGATTCCTTGTAACATTCTCTCTCACTCTCTTTCTATCAATCTTTCTTAGCCCTGAGGACAGGAAGGGATGTGAGAATTGCCAAGCGGCCTTTTTTCCTAAAAGCAGAAAGGGAAAGTGGAAGGTTATCCTTGACGTGATGCGCCTGCTGCTTCCAGTGCACACAGTCATTATTGAAATCTCCCAACCGCTCAGCCAGTTAAGCATTTATCCCTGACAAAAGGGAAGGAGTCACTTTGCCGTCCTCCGCCTCGTTGTCATCATTAGTCGGGGAGCGGGTGGGGAGGGACGGACTGACCCGCTTGTAGATCTCTGCTCGAGGAGGGAAAATGAACTTCGGCGCTTCAAACGGACTGCTGCTGAGAGCGAATCGTCGCGTTGCGCCACGGCGCCGCGGTCTGGCCTTCGGACGACGGCCGATGATGGTTTGTGTCAAATTCGTAATGACTGTATTTATCATTGTTAGGATGTGACTTGCATGGAAAGGACGTGTTTTGTGATTATATGATGGATGGAAAAAGAAGAAACGTCATGTTTCAGGATAAAAAAGTGAAAGAACAATTTTTGACTCAAAGTACACTGTGGGAAATACATATCCGGATGTGTAGTCATATTTGGATATATTCTTGTGTTACATATGTATATGTGCACACACACACTTTTATGTATATATGTGTGTGCGTGTGTTTGAAGAGTTCGAAGTTGAATTTAATATTGAAACCTGTGAAAAGTCTAGGGTGAACTTACTACGGTAAATATAACAAAAGAAGAAGAGTTTGAAGCTGAATTTGATATTGCGGGATTTAAACACTTTCATCAAGATAGAAACCACAAGAAAGGTGGGGGTGTTCTGTTGTACGTTAAAAGCAATGTCCATGCCTGTGTTTTAGAGAAAGTGAAACGGGATGCATATGAGAGTTTGTGGGTAGAATTAACTCAAACAAATGGACAAAAAATGAATGTAGGTGTAATATATAGGCCAAAGACGTTATCATTAGCAGACGACAAACTGCTGTTTCAAGAACTGTCTAGTTTCTGCAACCGGGACTTATTGTTCTTGGGTGATTTCAATTTTACTGACATTGATTGGATGACCCTACAACATGGCCATATAGGTAATCGCTTGATAGATTTTCTTGATGACAATTACTTAGTTCAGCATGTAAAAGAGCCCACAAGACATGGAAACTTACTCAATCTATTGATCCCTAGCCGCGAAAGCATGATAACCGATGTAGAAGTCGGTGAAACTATTGCAAATAACGATCGCCACTTAGATTCAAACTATTAAAAAACTTTAGAATACATAATTGTCTTTCTAAAATACCCAATTTCAGTAAAGCTCAGTTCATAGGATTACGTCAGGAGCTTCAGATTACAGACTGGGAGGCAAAATTAAGCGAAAGACCTGTAGATCAGATGTGGGAAATATTTTGAAATACGCTTACTAGGATGATTCATACTTACATTCCGTTTAAGGGCAGATGTCCCCCAAATCAGGCTCACCCAAAATGGCTTGATAAAGAAACTGAAAAAAATATATATATTGCTAAAAAAAAGACAGCTTATAAGAAATACAAGTGTCCGGGTGCATCTAATGACTATAAAAGTTATACATTAATACAGAGAGATTTAAAAAAGACAATAAAAAATGAAAACGACAATATGAAATGAATATCGATGATAAATCCAAAGAGAATCTAAAAAAATTCTGTAGTTACATTAGAGATAAAAAGGTTATTAGGAATCACATTGGTATACTATTATCTGCTGACGGTCAACTTGAATATTCAAATGAAGGAATGTGTGATATTTCAAACAATTATTTTAGCTCAGTTTTCGTAAACGAAACACCTCAAAGTGAACTCCAAACAGACAAATGATAACAAAACAAATAAATAATATAGAATAAATGACAGTCACTACAGCATCTTGCTTATGTGTTTATCAAAATGATTCTTAAAACTTTGAACTGAACTACATTGCGCTGCTTGTGCAGGAAGTTTATTCCATTCATTAACTACACGGTTGGCGAAA
Organism: Oratosquilla oratoria; assembly: GCF_046742065.1. Taxonomy (NCBI): domain Eukaryota; kingdom Metazoa; phylum Arthropoda; class Malacostraca; order Stomatopoda; family Squillidae; genus Oratosquilla; species Oratosquilla oratoria. The sequence goes on along the minus strand of NC_134777.1, from coordinate 31,539,168 downwards.
TTGTTTCTACCCATTTCTAAATTAAATCTATTTCCTGACAGTTTGAGACCATTATTTCTTGTCGGATTCTCATTCAGTATAAGAATTTTGTCACTTTTGATGTTAATTCCCTTTAGAGTCTTAAAGACCTGTATCAAGTCACCTCTGAGTCTACGCTTCTTTAGGGAATACAGATATGATTTAGTGAATTTTCGTATAATTTATTTTTGATATTTGGAATCAGCTTTGTGGCTCGCCGTTGTTCTTTTTCCAATCTGTCAATGTCTTTAATGAGATTCGGTGACCATACGGAAACAGCATTTTTCAAATGTGGACGAACGAACGATTTATAAAGCTTGTTAATGAGAGATGGACTTTTGAAGTCAAAGGATCGCGCAATTAGTCCTAAAATCTTATTTGCTTTCTCAGAGGCTGGAATACACTGTTTCGATGATTTGAGATCATTACTGATAATTACGCCGAGATCCTTTTCACTATCCACTTTCGTTAACGAATTTCCAAATAACTTGTAATCGTACTTACTGTTATTTTTACCTATGTGCCTAACCTTGCATTTGCTTGTGTTAAATTTCATTAGCCACTTTTCAGGCAATTGCTGTAATTTATCTAAATCTTCTTGAATATCTAATTGGTTTAAGTGATCATTTGCCATTCCGCACAATTTTGTGTCATTAGCAAATTTGGAGACAATAGATTTTAGTCCGTGGTCTATATCATTCATATATACATTGAATAGAAGTGGCCCAAGAACGGAACCCTGAGGAACTCCACTCGTAACATTTTGCATCTAGAAGCATTTTTAGAACGACTCTCTGTTTTTGATCATTCAACCAATTAGTCCAACTTAATAGGCTACCACTTATTCCGTGCGAAGCTAATTTAGAAAGTAGCCTTTCGTGGTGGACGGTATCAAAAGCTTTTGCAAAGCCTAGACATATTAAATCTATATTGTTTCTATTGTTGTAATTCGAGATTATTGTGTTGTAAAATTCGAGTAAGTTAGTTACGCAAGAATGCTTCCGTCTGAATCCATGCTGGCTATCATTTATCAAACAGTTACTTTCTAAATGATGTTCGATAGCATCTGTGATGAAAGTTTCCACCATTTTTTCTACGATTGAAGTCAAGCTTATAGGCCTGTAGTTATTTGGATTTTTTTTTATTGCCACCTTTGTTGAATATGGGTGAGTAACATTAGCTAGCCTCCATTCTCTTGGGACATCTCCGGATATGATGGATTTCTTGAAAATAATTTCTAATGTCATTTTTTATTGTCATTAAGATTCTTGGATGTCAACCGTCAGGCCCTGGTATTTTATTAACTTTGAGTGTCTTTATACACCTTATTAATTTTTTATTTTGTTATATTTACCGTAGTGAGTAAGCTCACCCTAGACTTTTCACAGGTTTCAGTTTGTAGCTCACTATGAGGTGTTTCGTTTACGAATACAGCTAAAGTAATTGTTTGAAATATCACACATTCCTTCGTTTGAATACTCAAGTTGAATTTCAACAGATAATAGTTTGATTGTTTAACTCTAAGATCTCCAGTGAGGTGGTGCCCCATCCTGTTGAAAAATGAAGTCGGCAGACTTTTCCTTATAAAATTGATCCATCTACCAATTTTTCAGCATGGTGGGGTACGCTTCACATTCAGAGGAGAATGGTCCATACACACGTTTCTTGGACATGTAACAGAACACGTTTACCTTAGGAGAATCTCGCACATGCTCAAGAGTTCCATGAGGGTTCTCATTTCCTCATATGCGTGTGTTATGCTTGTTAACTTTGTCACTTAACACCCATCTTCCTTAAATTTTGCCTGCCAGTTCAAAATATAACGAATGTCTGGTGGCAGCTTCGTAAACTTTGTACGAAATTGACGTTGAACATGTGTCCATGACTCAGTTCTAGCAAATTCTAGGACACAAAACCACTTCTCTTGTTTTTTGAACGGCATTACTGGATCTGAAAAGGGACAAATAATAGAATCAACAGAATAAAACTTGATGATTTTAACTTTTAAGTGGTGCCAGTTTCATTTTGCCCCATTTGTACACGTACTTTATGATACATGAGTTCTTAGAATATGACATATATACACATATATACATTTGTGTATATATATAGATATATATATATATATATATATATATATATATATATATACCAACCAAAATACACTTTAATTCTAAGCCATCAACATCGAGAGACTCGAGGAGACCAACATGCAGAATATGTTTGTGTGTGTGTGTGTAAAAATACATACTTATAAATTAAATATACATATACATATGTATGTATGTATATATATATATATATATATATATATATATATATATATATATATATATATATATATCGTCAATCGGGTTATAATTATTGCTAGTTTCGCTTAGTTATGGCATGACTAGGATTACTACAACAATGACACACGCCACAAGACGCCAAACATTGTTGTGTGAGTGGTATGTATGGATGAGCGCATATGATTTGTTCAAACATGCATAAACGCTTGTGAATGGACAATTTCCAATTTTTCGTTTTTTCATGTATTGGGATTGCCTACATTATGAAAATCCCTAACTTGAAAACGTGTTAAGTAATAATTTACATATCCTCAATTTAGTGGATTGAAAGTAATAAAGCCGTACGGAAATAAAAGTAAGAGAAAAAAAAAGAATAATAATAATAACAAGAAAAACGTTTCCTGCCGTGCCTACCGTTCCATCAAATCGTTGTTAACGTTTCAGCAGCTAAGTACCGGAATAAGATAATTTCTATGTCTCTTTTAGCAAATGACTCCTCACCGGAGAACTTATTATCTGAACGAGAAGGACCATGTTCCATAAGCTGTATTTAACATAACGGCCCCTCCCCCTTCACATCTGATTGATTCTTTTTCTATCATGGAAGCCGAAAGGAAAGACAATTCTAATCGTCCAAAGTTGTTAGCATTCAAATCATAGACGTTTAACGGTCGCAGACACTACAATTAGATTAGAAGGAATGACCCCTGAAGGGTATTGACTCTATAAGTACTACACAACAAATATGTTAAGGACTTTTAATAACTTTCCTCCGGACCAGAGTCACGCAGGATTCTTTAATGATTTGAGTTCCATCATTCATGAAAAAAGGAAAAATATATAATTATGATTATTCTTGATTTAAATTTCTACTCCGTTCTTCTGTCTCTCCTCTATCACCTGAATGATATGACTTCTTAAGCCCCTTCTGTCACACCTACGCAACTCGAATTCGCTTGAGTAGAAACGACTTCGTTTACGATCTTTTATTTTTCGAATCTCCAAATGTCAAATCACCTTTGCCTCGTCAGTTAAGAAGTTGAATGACGAACTAAGAGAAGTTAAACCTATACAAATATTAGACACATTGTTGAATTGTCCTTTGGGAAGTCTAGACTATTGCATGCGAAGTCATCTTGTAGCTTTTCAAATTCACAACGGCGAGTATATAAAGACGAGAGGCAAAAACATTCCTCTTGGAAACGTCGGTGAAGAGTTTTGAAGCCTATCAGAAGTACTTCGGGATGCCAGAAGTTGTGAGCACTGCAAGAAGACGCTGAAAGGGCGGCTGCGAAGTGAGAAAAGGTCCCTGAAATTTTTTAACTCACGGGTCTGGCTAGAGCCAACAGACCACTCCATAAACTGCCTTTTTTCTCATAGTGAATGTTAGCAAGCAGCGGAAAGGAAAGAATGCTGTTGCTGTACATTGCTCAGATCTCCAATCATCAATTGCTCCAATTCGTCACTGCTCCAAATATCCCTTGCCAGTGCCACCTGCTCCAGGTGAAATCCAAGGCAAGTATTTTGATGAAGAGGAAGAGATTGTTGCTGAGGACTTGGCTTACCTGCCTGAGGTACCAGATCAGAAAGAAGTAAATGACTTGGTCAGGGATATGGGTCTGACCAAGTGTAGTGCAGAGCTATTTACCATTATGAAGCAGTGGAACTTGGTCAAGGAGGAAGGAGGAGGTACAGGTGACAAGTCAGAGAAGTCGGCACGAACTTTTCTCAGGCTTCTACACTACTGGAGACTTTAAGATGGTGGCTTTCCTGTTTGGTCTCCAGGGGGACTTCATCAAATTCCAATGCTTCCTCTTCCTTTGGGACAGCAGAGACACCTCTGACCACTACAAAAGGAAGAATTGGGAGCAGCGAACAGAATTTGTAGTTGGGACCCGGAACGTCAAATGGGAGCCACTGGTTGATTCCAGGACTGTGCTCATGCTGCTATTGTACATTAAGTTGAGGTTGATGAAGCAATTCGTGAAGGCTCTCAACCAGGAATCAGCCGCTTTTAAGTACCTTCTTGAGTTCTTCCCCAAGTTATCTGAGGCCAAAATAAAAGGTGGGATTTTTGTTGGACCTCAGATAAATAAGGTGCTTGAGTCTACCGAGTTCTCTAATAAACTCAGTAGGATTAAGAGAACAGCATGGAACTATTTCATAGTAGTTGTCAAGGGCTTCTTGGGCAACCAGAGAGCTAAAAACTACCAGCAGCTGGTACAGGATCTGATAAAAGCTTTTGACACCATGGGATGCAAGATGCCCCTTAAACTTCATATACTGGAAGCTCACGTGGACATATTCCAGGACAATATGGGTGCCCACTCAAAAGAACAAGACGAGCGATTCAACCAAGATGTGAAGAAGATAGAGCGGAGGTACCAGGGCCACTACAATGAGAAAATGATGGGGGACTATATCTGGGGGCTGGTGTGGGAGTCCGACGTGAAGTACAACCACAGATTCAGGGGATTTTGGAACGGCTACTTCCGTCGTGGCCTGACGGGTCTTGTTGGACCTCACCTAGGTTCCTCAACCCCACATTCATCTACCGCCAACTGGGCGGACGTTTGGGCCCAGGACATAAGCCCCCCTCGGGAATTGGTGGTATATATATATATATATATACATCAGATCTATCCTAGATCTGGTCTTGGTTGTAAGTGCCCTTACCTCTGATCCATAGAGTAGTATTGTTCGAAGTATATATGGTTGTTTTGCATTTAGGGGAGACCTGTCTGTACTTAATAGGTACAGCATTCCTAGGTTTGTGTTTACTTCATCAATTCTGTTTTCTTTTTCCGCTTTTTGGCTGTTATCCTTTAATCAAGATAAGAGGGAGGGAGGAGTGAATAGGAGTAGGCATGTGGGAATAGAATGGGTGGGAGTGGATTTTATGCCTTTGTTTTCTGACTACCTCTATTGTGAGTGGGAAAAGTCTTTGTTATATCTATATATATATATATATATATATATATATATATATATATATAAATATATAAATATATATATATATATATATATATATATAAATATACATATATATAAATATATATATATATATAATTTAATCATGATTCAAGGTCATGAAAGCTAGTAATTTGTTCAATTGATTAATTTCCAATCTTTATATTTACTGTTTAACCTGTCTGTTTATATTCATTATTTTTGCTATATTACTCTTAGCTTTCATCACATTTTCATTCATCAGTGCACTCCACTTTGCTATTTCTTGACACTCTCGTTCACTGTTACGTCACTATTACGTCATCAGTATGACGTTACTGTTATGTCATCAGCATACTCAAGTGTTAATCCATCTCTTTCTTAGTTTATTTCTTTCATATATCTGCATTACTTATGACCCATCCAGTGGGCGGGATACAGGGATGACCCGTCATCCACGAAGAGCTAAGATGAGAGGAGGGTGGAAGGTTGGTGGATGGGAGTGGAATGGGTGGGAGTGGATGCGTGCCTTCAACTTAGCTTCTTACCTCACTTATAAGGGGAAGGAAGCCCTTGGTACATAGACAGATAGTGTATCTGTCCATGAATAATACGAACAAAAATGAAGAGACAACTCCAGTTCTAACTTCGTATTATTTCATTCTCCCTCACGTTTGCTTTCGTTTAAATAGTCATAGTGGGTCATTTCAGGTCAACTGTGATTTCGCACACCGAAACATTATTATTATTTTTTTTTCATTAATAGACACTCCTTTCTGACTCGCACGTTTCCTCTCTGCTCTCCTTTGTCAAGGATTCCACAAACTTTATAAAAATATTTCACTTTATTTCAGTTTCTTCCTGTTACCAAACATCCCTCTTCCATATTTTTTTCTTTCATATTTCACTTTTCTTGCCTGATCTGCAATTTATTTTACTTTCTTTTAAAGTGTT
>NC_134777.1:31507956-31522956 GCF_046742065.1 Oratosquilla oratoria | reverse complement strand
TGGCACTAAGCTGAAAACCTTACCCATTATATGCGATGGAGCCCTACATATCAATAGGATGCAAACTGGCTCAAATCATCAATTTGACAATATCTCATACATAAGTGGTCCCCAAAATGTAATTCGTTTGCGCCCTCAGAATTTGATCTTGGCGCCCATGAGGATTCACCAGAGATTTTTATAATATCAACTTGTATCTCGGAAATACTGTATGCATTTTTTTTATTTCTATTTATCTATTTCATTTAAATATTTCTTATTTTGCGCCCCCCATTGCATTTACAATGAGGGAAGTTGCCCGAAGCTTACAGAAGTTTGGAGAATACTGCCATACATCCACGAGAACTCACTGTTCGCTACCAAGGACATGCTAGTTAGTTGTAGATTCCTTTTGCTGAAAATAGCTAAACTTAGCCTCATGTTTCGTATAAGACATGTCCAATATACGTGACATTGGAGAGATATAGATATTTCCATCTTTTGATTGACATAGCTCTTATAATCATAAAGGTACTCAAGCTTATCAACCAACCTCAAGGCGTCTGCTCTCGAATAGATGTGGAAAGGAGAATGGTTCCGGCTTTTCTCTATCCTAGAAGTGGTTGACTACTGTCCTCACAATCATTAGAACAGTAGAGGGTATCTTTCATTAAAAGGGACAAATCTCGTGTCATATCTACGTGATTTAAGTGAGTTCGTCTGAGTAGAAACGACTTAGGATACAAGCTTTTATTTTTCGAATCTTCAAATGTCAAATCAACTTTGCGTCATATATTGCGAAGCTGAACGACGAACTAAGAGAATTCAAACCTATGCAAATATCAAACTCGTTGTTGAATTGTCCCTAGGGAAGTCTAGAATAGTGTAAGCAAAGTTGTCTTACTGGTTTTCAAATTCACAACATTTGACGAGAATCTTGAATGTATGACCGGGGCTTTTGGATGAAAACGAACCACGATAGAGAATAAAACCAAATTAATTTCATCTTGCTCTCGCTCACTCACTCACTCCGCTGGATCTTGAACCTCGTGTAGATTCTGGTCCGCCAACAGTAATCCTCTTTATGCCCTTCGGTCCTGCACTGCTTCCATACAGGTTGCTTTATTTATTCCTCTTCTGTCCATCCCCGCAACCACTCCATCCATCCATCTCATTCGAGGTCTCCCTCTGGGTCTTCTTCCAGGCATTCTACCCATCATAACTCGTTTTGGAATTCTATGGTCCTCCATACGCGCCACATGCCCAGCCCATCCCATTTTTGTTCTACTTATAACATCTGTTATTTTCTCTTGTTTAGTTATTTCTCTCAGCTCATTATTGTGTCGCATCTCCACCTATTCTCATTTTCATAAAAAACTGGTCCAGTATTTCGCCTCAATATTGTATTCTCAAACACCAGTAGTCTTTATTCCATTTCTTTTATTAAGCTCCATGCCTCACTGGCATATAAAACATAAACAGTCTTTGTCTTCAAATTGTTTAATGTCCAAAACTTTGTCTGTATTGTATTATATTGTCTGTATTGGATTGTATTGTAGATTCTTAATTTTGTATAATCTCATCTTAGGTAAGTAAAAACAATTAAAAATAGAATAACGTTATTTATCTATCTATATACCAAGAGCTTTTCCCCCTCTTATAAGGGAGGTAGCCAAGTCAAAGACATGTACCTACTTCCACTATTCCACTCCTATCTACCACCCTTTCCCTCTCTCATCTTAGCTTCTCATGGATGACGGGTCATCCCTGTATCCCGCCCACTGCCCTGGGTCAGGAGCAATGTAGCAAGACACAGTACACCCACTTAAACCGCGACCCCCCCCCTCTCCGTCCCCCTCATTCAGAAAAAGATAAGGCGGGGAGAAATCCCTTCGGGCTACATCAAAATATCATTCACACATAATCACCCCCTACCCTCCCCATTCCCGCCTTTCCACTCCTTGCATAACAGTATCATCTATACACTGTTACTCTGGAATAAAATAAAGCAAAATAATTGAAAAAGAAACAAAATTAACTGGAATAGAATAAAGTAAAATGATCAAAATAGCATGTGCAAATAATCAAATACCATAAAATTAGTTTGAAGATACAGAAAGAACAGAATAGAAAATGAGATAATAAGATGTTCCGCAAAGATACGCTTCACAACGGTGAGGTGGGAAGTTGTGCCACCGAAAGATATCAATGGAGTCAGGACCGTGGCGGGGATGACAAGGAGGAAGTGGAGGGACGGTGGAGGAAAGGGAGGACGAATTTGTCTTTAGAGGGGCAGACCCCGAATCAGTTTCCTTAGCAGGTCTTCCAGCCACTAGTGCAAAAACATACATGGCACCGGGTACAGTTTCCGCAAGTTGTGTGGATTAGGAAAGATGCTTTCGGATAGTCTTGTTTTCTTAACAAAGGATTACAAAGGAGGATCATCCAGACAGGAGACCTTTTGGTCCATAACTAGGTCGGATGCCAAAAAATTATAATAATGATAAATAAATAGATAAACAAAATAATATCATAAATGATAATAAATAAAATAAATAAATAAATAGATGATTAAAGTTAAATAATAGACAAACAAGTAAATAGTAGATAATAATAAATTGACATCAATAATGATAAATGATAATCAATCAAATAATAACAAACAGACAATAAAAAACGAATAAACAAATACTATAAAATAAATGGCAGGCATTACAACATCTTGCTTAGGTGTTTATCTAAACGAATCTTAAAGCTTCGAACTGAACTATATAGAACTGCCTCTGCAGGAAGGTCATTCCATTCATTAACTACACGGTTGGCAAAGTTGTTTCTACCCACTTCCAAATTAGATATGTTTCCTGACAGTTTGAGACCATTATTTCTTGTCGGATTCTCATTCAATGTGAAAATTTGGTCACTTTTGATGTTGACAATTCCCTTTAGAATCTTAAATACCTGTATCAAGTCACCTCTAAGTCTACGCTTTTTTTTTTTTAGGGAAAACAGGTTTATATGTTTTAGTCCATTTTCGAATGATTTATTTTTGATATTTGGAATCAGTTTTGTGTCTTGCTGTTGTACTTTTCCAATCTGTCAATATCTTTAATGAGATTTAAGCACTAGCCATCGCTAACGTGGAGGTCAATCCCCAGGTAAATGTTGGTAATTGACCAGGTAGCGTTTTAATGGTTTTCTATTCCGTCTCCGTCATAGTGGACATTTGAGGTGAAGTAGGCCAGTGCTAGCATATACTTAGTATAGTCAAGCTGACTACGTGGTTGGTTTTAGACTACCATTCGTGTAGAGCCACAGCCTTTCAAGGACAACCGTGATTACATCTGTACTTACCATGGCTCAACAAGCTGCATTTCACACGCAAAGGCTGCATTGCCCATCAGAGGATACGCTTGTACTACAGTAGGCCATTAAAACTGGTAAATGGTATCACTGAGTCTACGGAACAGGCAATAGAAAATGCTTAACGCCAAGATATAGTTGCCCCTTCCTAACCTGCAAAATATGGTTCATGTACATGGAATAGAATTTTGGATTACCATATTCACACTAAACTAATGTACATGGTAGATAGCCCCTCCCTAACCTGCAAAATATGGTTCATGTACATGGAATATAATTTTGGATTACCATATTCACACTGAACTAATGTACATGTTAAATAGCCCCTCCCTAACCTGCAAAATATGGTTCATGTACATGGAATAGAATTTTGGATTACCATATTCACACTAAATTAATGTACATGGTAGATAGCCCCTCCCTAACCTGCAAAATATGGTTCATGTACATATAATAGAATTTTGGATTACCATATTCACACTAAACTAATGCACATGATAGGTAGCCCCTCCCTAACCTGCAAAATATGGTTCATGTACATGGAATATAATTTTGGATTACCATATTCACACTAAACTAATGTACATGGTAGATAGCCCCTCCCTAACCTGCAAAATATGGTTCATGTACATGGAATAGAATTTTGGATTGCCATATTCACACTAAACTAATGCACATGGTAGATAGCGAAGCTCTGGTCGTGATAATCATACTAAAGTATCAAAGCTGAACTTGTTTGTGGAGGAATTTTGAACCCAATATTATAGAAGAAGAAGTAGCCACCAGGAAATATAAACTTGTGAATTAGAGAGCTTTCCTATATTTACATCTTCAGTTCTTAATGCTGAAAAATTTACAAGCAATTATAGGAAGCAAGCCGTAGTGAAGTATGAACTCGGGTAGGTAGGATACCCATCGTCTTTGCCACAATCCTGATGTTCGAACAATCAAACAATTGACAGGTTCAGGAGATGAACAAGGGAGTAATTAGGAAAGAGAATTGTTGGTCTAGGGAAAAAGGAGGATGCTCTAATATTTTTTTTTTTTATATTGATGCATGTATTTGATAGCTTTTTGGCAAAAGGTATGGGCGACTTTTAGGATTTCATGGATTTGGAAAAGGCACGTGATAGGGTTGACAGAAATGATTCGTAATATGTGTTGCGGATGTATGTCTGTTGAGATTTTTTTTTTTTTTTTTTTTTTTTTACGTGAGTAGTAGAGCTTATGGGAAGTTAAGAAATAAAGAAAGTGAAAGATGGCGCTGCGCCAGGTTTGTATAACGTCACCATGGTTGTTCTTTGATGGGGTGCAAGAGCAATGTCTGTCGAGCAGGAAAGGGAGAATGTTAGAGATAGGCGTGAACAGATTGGTTGTGAATGGATGAGGAATTAATGCGTCACTTTTTTTTCTTTTCTTTTTTAAAGTTTGCGAGTGGATGACGAGGATGAACAGAAAGGAAAAGTGCCGCCCGGGACGTGACGTTAAGTCCGATTTCATCCGTTCGAATTGCTTGTGGGTCAAAACACTGAGTCCGTAAAATTTGTCTTAAAGTGTAGGATTGTTTCACTTCTAATTCCTTAAAAATAAAGTCAGCATTATTGGCGGACAGTAAAAATTCTAGTTTATTTTAAAAGATAATATTCCAATAGAGACGCCAAAGGGTTAACAAATAGAAAATCAACTCTTTACACGTGTATTGGGATTTTCCTCAGTTGAATAAAATCGCCCGGCGGTAACCAAGATCAGTATGAGTCAACTCCAATTGACAAAGGGCTGGTCCGCTTTCTTTTCGATCCACATTTTCTCTCTTATCACGGAGTTCTTTGTTTCGTTAAGTGGCTGCAAGGCATTGTGATGGCTGTTTGCATTGTTCTTCAATTTGTACTACCTCATTATTTTCGTTTTCTCTCACATTTTGCTTAACGGTTAACAACATTGTTGCGGTCTAAAGTTGCCAAGTAAGAGAGGCATACCAACGTTAGTTAATGTTATTAATGTATCTTTGGTGTGAGAGTTACATTGTTACTATAGGGAGTTGACTGGAGAATGCGTAGGGGAATATGTTTCTTATAATGTGTATCTTATTTTTCGATTGTTTCTTACATTTTGTTGAGAAGCGAATACTCTCTCTCTCTCTCTCTCTCTCTCTCTCTCTCTCTCTCTCTCTCTCTCTCTCTCTCTCTCTCTCTCTATATATATATATATATATATATATATATTACTGATGACCCACTTTCGGGGAAGAATAAGCGAAGATATAGAGTGACCTGAGCCCCCGTCCCTTCTAGCTTACCTCACTGTTTTAGTATAAATACACACTGTTCTCTACTCTGTAATTCATATCTGCTGAAGAGGATCACAGTAAGTGATCGAAATATACAGATCTCTATATCTTCGCTTATTCTTCTCCGAAAGTGGGTCATCAGTATTATTTTACAAATGTGCTACGACATAACTTTGTTGTGATATATATATATATATATATATATATATATATATATATATATATATATATATATATATATATACATACACATACATACATATCGAAGAAGAAATCGAAAAAGAAGAAGACGAAGAAGAAGAAGAAGAAAAAGAAGAAAAAGAAAAAGTAGATATGACGCACCACCTGATATGCAATTATGGCTCTTTCGAAGGCTTCGTGATTTTTTTATTCACCTCGTGGTAGCTAGTGTCGTTTTTTGTGATAATTATTCACATAATCACAGAATAGGTTACTTTTGACTTTCATGTCTCTCTCAATGACACAAACAAACTGCTAAAATTGAAACCAAGGTAGAAATCAGGCATGTAGATGTGGATCACTTAAAGGAAGTAAACCAAGGCCACTTCTATTAATAGTATCATCTGGAGTCTTTGCTACATAATTGCTTTATTTCTTCATGTTTGTGACATGTTGGACGCAGGTACACGTATGGACAGACTCAGAGGACGCGTCCACACGTGTTGCAAACATGTAGCAATACAGGAACAGGGGGAAACAGTTGTCTCTCCTCATCTAAACAGCATCTGGAGGCGGCACTACTTAGTGCTTCATTCCGCCGTGTTTGTGACATGTGCGATACACTCTAAGGGCGCATTTCAGCACATGTAACGGACATGTGACAAACATCACCAAGTAACACTAATAAAGTCTGGACACTGTCTTTTACAGGACTTGGTACCCATTGAATTCCTCATTTCGTTTTGTTGGATACATGATGACCGCACATGTGGACGCTCCCTCATGATTTTACAAATGTGGTTCTCGCTCTTAGTGTGGCGCGCATCCCTCTGATCTTCAGGACCGTCCGTTTCGGGTGACACTTGTTGTAAGACGACTTCGTGTTTCTTTGGATGAAATAAAAATCCCTTGACGCGACATATTCAATTAAATTCTTCACTTCGGTCGATGATACCTTGGGTGGGGCCTCAGGAAGACGGTAAGAGAATAAGAACATAAGAATGAAAGAGACTGCAAGAGACCATAAGGCCTAAACTAGGCAGTTCCGTGTCCATTACCGCCTGTCATGCCCATCCATAAAGTTGTCTAATCGGTAAAAAGAATGTTGATCTTCCAGCTACGATCCCACACCTATTGGCCCTTATTCGACTGTCTATTTATAAATTTATTTCTCTGACCAATAGTATAGCTTATTCGTTTTTTATTTGTGTATTTAATTATTTATATATTCATTGATTAATTTAGTTATGTGTTTAATTATCTAACTATTTATTAATTTACTTATATATATTTATATATTTAGTTATCTAGCTATTTATTAATTTACTTGTATATATTTATGTGTTTATTTATTCATTTATTCATTTATGTACTCATGTATTCATCTGATTATTATTTAAACTCTAGTGGATAATTATGGCCATAATTATTTTGTATTACTTTTTGGACCGCACTCTCTTAATATGAATATATATATATATATATATATATATATATATATATTTATATATATATATACATATATATATATATATGTATATAAATATATATATATTTATATATATATATGTATGTATATGAATATATATATATATATATATTCATATATATATATATATATATATATATATATATATATATATATATATATGAATATATGTATATATATATATATATATATAGTCTTCCCTAGCTACATCGCTGCTCCTCTCATCATTTATGAAGACGAAAAGAAATGCCTGTACTTCCAAAGCCCCGTGTTTAGACAAAGGCAAGCAACTTGACTGCAGTGGCCTTGGTAATGACATTTTGACCCCGGCATACAGTCTTTTGTGTGTGTGTGTGTGTGTGTGTGTGTGTGTGTCTGTGCTTTAAATGATATAAGAGGGGAAGCTTCTTGCATATGAAATTATGTTTATTTGATAAAAAGGTGACACCTGTCGGTACTCTAACTATCGTCCTGTAACTTAGATTTTTCACTTTCCTAAATAGTCTCAATCTGTTCATAATAGGAAGACTATGAAACATTTCTCGTGCCTAGATTTTCTGTACATTTATCTTTTGCAAAAGTCAACCAGTATGTTCTGACTTCCCCTGCACACTGGCAATAGACAGTGAACTGGAGTATTCTTTGTTCTTTCCTTCCCGTAGGGCCGCAGAGTGCGGAGTGATCTTATAGAGGTGTTCAAGTGGATCAGAGGCTTTAACAAGGGTGATGCAAACAAGGTCATCATATTAAGACAACAGGGCAGGACTCACAGTAATGGGTTTAAGTTGGGTAATTTTAGATTTAAAAAAGAAATAAGCAAGAACTGGCTTATTAATAGAGTGGTCAACGAATGGAATAGACTTAGTAACCATGTAGTGAGCGCTGAAACTATCGGTTGTTTTAAGAAAAGGTTAGACAACTTTTTGATGGGAATGACAGGTGGTAATGGACAAGGAACTGCCTAGTGTAGGCTTTATGGTCTCTTGTAGTCTCCTTTATTCTTATGTTCTTAGGTTGTGACCATTACATCATTTGAGCATCTGATCTAAATAGTTATACTCTTTATCTTCGTCGAGATTCTTACCATCGGTTTTAATTACTTTACTTTGAACTTTGGAGGTCAGCATTAATTTGGCTTTACACTTATTCATCTTTAAACCTACTGATCATATCTTGTAAGTCTCCTTCTGCTCTTGATATGACAGTAATGCCATCCGTAAAATATAGATTAATTAGATTACTTCCTATTAGGGAAGGGATTTCTCCACGTCTTCTCTTTTCTGCATGAGGACGGAGAGGGGAGATCGCCGATTAAATGAAGCGGCCTTGCTGTGGATGTGCTGTGTCTTGCTGCATTGCTCCTGAACCAGGGCGATGAGCGAGACGCTGGGTTGACCCGTCATCCAGGAGCCAAGAGAAGAGGGAAGAGGGAGGGGTGGTGAATGGGAGTGGAGTGGGTGGGGGATGAAATGGATAGGAGTGGAGTGGGTGGGGGATGAAATGGATGGGAGTGGAATTATGCCTTTTGTCTTTGGGAAAACAAAACTCTTGGTATGTGTATGTACCTCCCATTAGTATTCAATTTTTTTCCACTTCCTGCTCAATTTTCTAAAAATCTCTTTCAAATAAGTTATAGATAGTTTGAGTGAGTTTGTATCGATTCTTACATTTCTTCTGTACAATAAAACCATTTAAATGTGTTCATTTGCGCTTGTTTACATGTAAAGTTTAGTATTGCCATTTGTTCTACAAGGTTAAGCACATTTTTGTAATCTATAAAAGCTAAACTCAAATGTTTGTTATAGTTTGTTGTTTTTCTTGGTTATTTGATTAATTGTCTACAGATGTTTTATAGTAGAATACCATTACTTGTTTTATTGCCTAGTTCTCATCTAAAACTTTACTCAGTAAATTTGTATGAATCTTTGAAAACACTTGATAAACAAAATGGACGACAATTTCTATGGTATTTCTGTTCTCCTTTCTTGTGAAGTAAAATCATTATATAATTATAATATGATTTAGGAACACTTTTTTGATGTATGCACTGGGTACACTGTATTGCTGAGGTAATCTACAGTGAACTTCTTATCTTGTGTCTTTCTGAAGATCTTTTTATATGCCAGGTCCTTTCCCTCGTTTGGAAGAGAAAAACTATAACTGAATTGGAGTTTTGAAGGAGAAAATATATAACTGAATTGAAGTTTTGGAGGAGAAATAGTATAACTGAATTGGATTGTTGGAGTAAAGCTATAAATGAATTAGATTTTTGGAGGAGAAAAGCTATAAGTGAATTGGAGATTTGGAGAAGAAAAGCTATAATGGAATTGGAGTTTTGGAGGAGAAATAGTATAACTAAATTGGATTCTTGGAGGAGTAAAGCTATAAATGAATTAGATTTTTGGAGGAGAAAAGCTATAAGTGAATTGGAGATTTGGAGAAGAAAAGCTATAATGGAATTGGAGTTTTGGAGGAGAAAAATTATAACTGAATTTTAGTTTTGGATGAGAAAAACTATAACTGAATTGGGGTTTTGGGGGAGAAAAGCTATATCTGAATTGGAGTTTTGGAAGAGAAAAACTGTAATTAAATTGGAGTTTTGAAAGAGAAAAGCCATGTAAAATTTTCTTTTATTATTACTATTATTCTGTCTTTGCATTTAATAGTGCTCCCCATTTCTATCTTTCAATAAAATAACCCTTGCCTCTCCAGACTAAGCTTTTGGATCTGTTTGATAATCTTACGTGCATACATACATATACCAAAGGCTTTTTCCCCTTTACACGAAAGATAAATTTACCTTGATAAATTGTTCATAAGAAATATGGATATAAATGAATATGAAAAATGCCTTGTTTACATGGTCAATACCTCTCTTCCCTTTCCCTGGTCTCTGCCTCTTATTTATATGTTTGTCCAGATTAGCTCTCCATATTTCGTTCCTCTTGGTTTTAATCTACATGGTCATAATTTTTCTTTTCATTAGGTCGCTTAATACTTTTGAATATTATTTTCTTTTCTGTTTTTGTATTTCCTACTTAGTGATAACTCTATAGCTTCCAATTCATAATCTTAGTAGGATCCTTGTTATTTTATAGAAATTTTAAATCTGGTTTTAAACTTCCATTTGAAAATCTCCCTCGTTTCGTTTAACCATTGCAAGGTTTATTTATTATTTTTTTTTTTTCAATTTCAAATATAATTTGTATTTGAAAATTACCATTTTATAATCATTAACTATGTTTAAAACAGTCTATCTATTTATATACCAAGAGGATTTTCCCCATTATAAAGGAAGTAGCCAAGTCAAAAGGGACGTACCTACTTCCACCCATTCCACTCCCATCCACCACCCATACTCCACCTTTCATCTTAGCTCCTTATGCTTTCTTCTTCTAATACAAAATATGTTCTATTCTTTGCTATTCCATTATGAGATCTCCGAATTCATTAAAGACATGCATACTTTTGAAAATAAGTGTTCATTATTCTCATACTGTAGGTCTCTACAACATCAAGTAGCATCTCTTCAAACTTCTCAACGCACGATTCACGATTAGTATACCATGGTCTTCCCAATTTAAGCATTGAAGTCACCGATTAACACTCTATCTATATCTATATATCAAGAGCTTTTTCCCTCTTATGAGGGAGGTAGTTAAATCAAAGGCACGTGCTTACTCCCACCTATTCCACTCCAATCCACCACCCTTTCCCCCCCTCCCATCTTAGCTCCTCATGGATGACGGGTCACCCCTGTATCCCGCCCACTGCTCTGGGTCAGAAGCAATGCAGCAAGACACAGTACATCCACAGCAATGCCACTTCACTTCATCGGGGACCCCCCTCTCCCTCTCCTCATGCAGAAAAAGAGAAGACAGGGAGAAATCCCCTCGGGCTGCGTGAAAATATTGTTCACAAATAAGCACCTTCTATTATTTTTCTATCCGTTATCCTTGAGTTGCATTCTCAGAACTATGAAGTTGGTGCATTAACCTGATTTTTTTAGGTTGTATATTTTACATAGCTTTACCTCAATTCAAGCTATTCTGATGCACTTCTGAACTTCACTACGTGACCCACAATCTTTCAATTAACCAAGAATACTACTTCATGAGATATTTTTCTATTCACTTCTTATCAATTTACTTGTACTTATAACATGCCATCTTTCCTCTAATGAGGTTGTCTCCTCACCTAACTGATGCTTTACTTTTCACTCCCTGGTTCGTACTCAGCCCAGTGACCCCTTCCCTCTTCTCTCAGTTCCATCAAACTTTTCCTCACCCATTCCCTTTCCACAACACAGAGAACATGACGTCACTCCCAGAGATGTTCACGTGACTTAGTAACTGATTTCATATTTTCAGATCTTTTTTATACCCTCAAACTTTTCAGTACTGATACATTTGATGGATTTGATGGTGTTATATGGTAGACAGTTCTATTCATCAGAGCCCACGTGGGACAATGGGTAACGTTCCTACCTCGGAACGCGGAGGGTCCGGGTTCGATTCCTGGTCAGTTCAAAAATACTTTGACGGTTTCAGGACATTCCGACCCCTCTCCATAACGGCGGACATCAGAGGTGCTGTAGATCAGTGCCGCATACACAGATACGAGCACCTAATCTGTATCGCGCTGATTATACTGATTTCAGATTTCACTCACAATCACAACTATTCCAGCATACCAAAGAAAACTTCACGTGCACTTCTCACCGTGCATATAGGGGCGGGTCCCCCAGACAGGGCATGGTGTTAACACCTACGCTAAAAGACAATTATAAGAAGAATGAGGGGAGTTATGAATGATCTCTTACTGAGCTGAGTCCTGAACGATTCCAACTCCGTTTAGGCTCTGGTGTCACTCTTCAAAATTTGATAACCTGTTTATTGTTTACTGAGACAAAACTGATTCAGTCAGTTGAAAAATAATACTTTTGAGGTAAGACATGTAAAGAAATATGAATGAAATTTTAGCACTTGTTATATATATACATATATATATACATATATGTATATGTATATATATATGTATATATACATATATATATACATATATGTATATGTATATATATATGTATATATACATATATATATGTGTGTGTGTATGAATGAAAATTTAGCACTTGTTTTACATATATATATATATATATATATATATATATATATATATATATATATATATATATATATATATATATATATATTACCTACAGGGTTTTTCCTTAAGTTAGAAAAATCGACTGCCGGCAGACAATAAACGTACGGGTCGAGTTGGATTGCAAAAAGTTGACCTGAACTGATCACATTTTTTTTTTCTTGTAAAGCACAAAGCAATATTCTCTCTCGTTTTGTTCCCTAACCTGCTACTTTTTGCATATGAAAAATAGCACAGACTTGTATCCGTACATCAGAATGCTAGATCAGTTTCTTTAGCTTTTATTACCATAAAATGTTAGGGTGTCAGCCAGAAAAATAATGGAGAAACCCGTGTTGTGAAATAGAGCGTCATTATGTCGTTAGTTTTCAAAGTTAAGAGGTACGAAATTAGAGTTGAGAGCAGAAACATCGAGACAAAATTATGCGAAAAAAAAATGAAATATCAGCTGGCGGCCTGCAACGTGTCTCTTAAATGTTAAAAGGTCTGAAATCATCGCTCGTTGTCTTGTTCGTGAAACTCGGCATCTCGACTCTTTTTGCAACTTCGCTTTCCGCGCCACTTCCGGTGTCCTTGAAGAAGGACGCCCTCCTGTCCTCTGATCCCTTAAGGGATCCCGTCGTCCTAACCCAGAGGTCCTTCTTGTGCAAGGAGGAGCACAGGCCAGGAAGACGAGCAGCTGCCCTTGTGGGCTGGTTGTGCTTCGGAGCTCTGAACCTGATTCAGTTTTACGTTTTAGTTGGAAATGCTTATCTAGTGGCTTGAGTGACGCTAGAAGAGTGATACTCAAACAGTGTGCCGCAACTATCCCCTAAGTGCGCCGCGTATTTTTTTTTATTAATAGGTATGTGTACTTAACTGTATTGTCATTATTATTATTATTATCATTATCATTATCATTATTAGTGTTGTTATTGTTATTACTATAATTAATTATTACACGCGCATGCACGCACATATTCATATTGATGTTATGCCAAATGTGTATTTCTGTGTCAGTTGAATAGGTACCAAACTTACACTGCATTGACTGTAGAGTTGGTGCATTGTCACAGTCCAAGATATGTCATTAGTGAGCCACTAAGTAATGAAGTATGGGAACCTCTGCGCTAGAGCGTGACTGCTCCGACACAAATCAAATCCATAAGAAAACATGTAAATATTTTTGTAATACTAGATTTATATTCTCTTCATGTGACATAACCATAAATGAGCAAAACAGTTACCTTTCTCTTTGTTGTATGACGTCCAAAATATTACTCACTGGATAACTAAACAGTAGATATTTTGTACTTAGTTAATTTTTTTTTTTATCTATTTATTTCATTTTTTGTAAGAAGCCGAACTATTGGATTCCAGGGGAATTGGTTGGGGGTATTCTCATATTTGGGTATATATATATATATATATATATATATATATATATACATATGTACATATATATATACATATGTATATATATATATATGTATATATGTGTGTGTATGTATGTGTGTATGTATGTGTGTGTGTGTATGTGTGTGTGTGTATGTGTATGAGTGTGTGTGTGTATCTATATATGTGTGTGTGTGTATGTATGTATGTATGTACTGTATATACACACTATGCACACCTCCCTCTCCATCGGGGGTTGGAGTTACACGCATAACACTCCAATGGGGGCGAGGGCGGATAATGTATTCTCACCACTTACTCGTTAGATTTCTCTTAAACAATTTGGATTATCAGTTAGATTGCCTGGATAAAGTTTCTCCACCAGATCCTAACTTGATAAGCTTCTTCATCTTCTGTTCCTGTTATGGTGTCCCGTTTACTTTTGGCCGCACAAAAAATATTCTCTCCAATTAGATATTATATTTTCTGCTGTTCTCTGTTCTTACGATGTTTCCAGACCACTTGAACTGCCTCTTCTCAACAAAGTGTCCGATGTCATCCACGCGGATTTCCTTTATTGTTTCTACAGTAGGTTAATGATGTGATTCAACCACTAATTGTACTGGATTAGGTTAGGTCGGGTCAAGCAGAGTTGTAGCGTCATAGGCAAATGTGCTTGACTATCGCGTCAGGTCCTATCCGCGTTGGCGAGACCAACTTGAAGGTCCATATACAATATGGACCTTGGGCGAGACAACGCACGTTCCATTCTGATGCCATGTTGCTGTCGAGGTTTGTACAACCCCTCCCATTGGATGAAGCACCTTCATCTCGGCTGCTTATATCTTGTTTGTTATTATGATGTTGAGCGTCCATATCTTATGACACTCTTGGATTGAGGTATAGAAAATATTTTGTCTGGCGTGGGGAATTGTACGTGTTTGGGGTGGGGGGGAGGTTCTCCCAAGGGGTCTATTACCTACGGGGGAAGATAAAAGAGAGATTTTGTCCTAAAAGGGGAGGTCGTATTGGAAAGAGATATATAAATGGAAACAAATATGAACTCAAAGTAAAATAAAGTTACCACTTGTGATGTGGTCTTGAGAAAGGAATTTTGCGCTTAGTGACTATTGCAAAGTTACCCCTAATGTATAAAAGAAAATTAAAT
>NC_134777.1:31495456-31502956 GCF_046742065.1 Oratosquilla oratoria | reverse complement strand
TTAATGCTCGCATACATGTATATGTGTGTGTATGCATGTATATGTATACGTACTTATATATATATATATATGTATATATATATATGTATACATATATATATATATGTATATATATATATATATATATATATGTTGCAAAAATAATCACAATGACGCGTGACGAAAAGATATTGCAGAAACCACAGGAAAATTAAAGTAAGAAAAATCTTTTAGTTATTCCCTTTCATGATAATCTTGTAAGACTTCCTCGCATCCTTAAGGAGTTTAATATTAATGTTATTTTCAAAAACAGTACCGTCAAAGAACTCCTTATTAAAAATTCCCCTTGTAATAATGTAGGATGTGTTTATAGTATTCCCTGTAATAACTGTAGCTCCTGTTATATTGGCCAAACAGGTAAAGAATTAAATATTAGGATGAAACAACACAGGTACAGTATAAGGACGGGCCAGATGTCCAGTGGGGTTTTTGTCCATGTTAGGCACACAAACCACAACATTGACTGGGACAACGTTAAGAAAATTGTTGATTGTAATTCAGCTTTAGATAGGAACATAATTGAATCCTGTTTCATTAAGAACAATTTTGATAATGATATTAACTTGAGTTTAGGTTTATTTAAACTAGACAGTTTTATAATTAATAGGATATTAAAACAGTACAAAATTTCCTAATTGTACCAAATGTACACATGGTTTTGTTCTTTTGTTATCATTATTATTATTATTATTATTATTATTATTATTATTATTATTATTATTATTATTATTACTATTACCATTATTATTTCCATGTGTATATGAATGTGTATGTATTTTTTCATTTACTGTTACACATTAATATTTCTATGTGTATATGAATGTGTATGTTTGTATAACGTCCGAAGGTTTTATGTGGCTATAACCTTTCCAGTTTTCTTATTTCTGTTAAATATTGTGTTCTATTTTCTTGTACATTTTGATAACATTAACTTGTGTTTTGGTTTAACTAAACAATTTTATAATCATAGGATAGTAAAGCAGTACAAAGTTTCCTAATTGTACCAAATGTCCTATGGACCTTTCGACCACATGGTTTTGTTCTTTTGATTTTTGTTTGATTATTGATTTTTGTTTTTTGTTTTTGTTTTGTGTTACTATTACCATTCTTATTTCCATGTGTATATGAATGTGTATTTTTATTTTATTATTACCATTAACATTTCCATGTGTAATTGATGCCGTTCCATGGCTCTCACTACTGCGCCAACCTCTGCCACGTCACTCCTGCAAACTTCTTAATCTCGTATCTCCACTTTCTGGTCTCCCTCTTCCACGCTTCCCATCTCGCGGCGTCCACTCAGTAACACACTTGCTCCTTCGCTCATCATTCGTTCGTGAGTAATTAACATTAAATATAGATATTATACAAATGGAATCGAAGTTGTGTGTTGTCAAATGATCAAATAAGCATGTAAGTGAACTTTGGGGTCTGTATATGCAAGCACGCATGGATATTCGTTTTTTAATATTCAGTATATATTTTGTTTGTTTTCTATTTTCATGGGGGTAGGTTGGTATGTTTTGTTGGTGTAGAAGAGTGCTACTGAAAACTGTGTGTATATGTTTGTGAGAGAGAGAGATTCAGCATGGTCTTGGATCACATGTGTGGATCATCAGTTATTACCCACCTAGATGTACGTGTGTACTTGTACGTGAGTTAATATTGTACCCAATTATACGTGGACATAATGGTACAGTTACGAAGTTACAAGCCTTATGTGTAATAGTATTTAGGTAGTTATAGAAAGACTTCTCTATCATAGTAGTAGTTGATAAAAGGTGTAACTAGAGGGGTCAATAGCCATTTCTATTCCTCTACTGTACGAAGGCCTCTCCCAACTTCCTGAAATTATCTTATATTATTTGTTTTTGTTTTGTTATCATTTGTCTGTCTGATTTTCATTTATTATTAGTTATATGTCAATTTATTATTATTTACTATTTACCTGTTTATTATTTGACTATACCTATGCATTTATTTATGTATTTTATTTGTTATTTACATTATTATAGTTTTTGTTTATTATTTTATCATTAATATGATTTTTTTTCGCATCCGACCTAGATATGGATCAAAAGGTCTCCTGTCGGCATGCTCCGCCTTTGTAATCCTTTGTAATGTATAATGTCCGAAGTTTTATGTGGCTATAACCTCTCCCAGTTTTCTCACTTCTGTATAAATATTGTGTTCTATTTTTTTCTTGTACTCTGAGGATGTCGTAATAGACGAAAACGTTCAGTATTCCGACTTTAATTTCCCTGTGGTTTCTGCAATATATATATATGTGTGTGTGTGTGTGTATGTATGCATGTATGTATGTATGTATATATGTATGTAATAATAATGATAATAATAGGTTTATTGAAATAGCAGTGATACACTGACAATAATACAATACAGTAATCATATGAGTAATGTACCTGTATGTATGTACACTATGTATGTATGTATGCATGAATGTATGTAGCCTATATATGTATGTAGGCTATGTATGTATGTATGAATTAATGTATGTATGTATGTATATTTGTATGTATGTATGTATATATGTATGTATGTGTGTAAGCTATGTATACCTGGATGGGGCGCCAAGTTGTAATTCATCAGATCTTTGATATATACGATTTTCTTTATTTCCCAAGTTTAGCGATAAATAACACGTCACCCTTGAGGTCCACAAGGAATTCGTATTTTCTATTCACCCATGATATATAGGCACTTTGCATATTTGTCTGTAGCGATGCTTTGAGGAAAAATTACGCGTCCGTATCGACAGTACCGCCAATGGGAGAGAGAGTAAGCGAGAGTAAGCGAGGGGGGAGAACATGCTGTTAAAAAAAAAAAAAAAAAAATATGAGTTCATCTAAGATCTTGAATAAGATACCCAGACGAGTCATAACGTGTCATGGCCAGGTCAACTCGGGTCATTTGGGTCTCCACGCATGGAGATTTCTTAATTAGAATCATCAGACGTCACCCTTAAGAAATCGTGCCAGTCCACTCACAAGGCCAAAAGGGGTCGCACGCGCTCAAATGAAAAAGAAGAAGAAATGGAATAATAATAATAATGATAAGAAGAAGGTAAAGAAGAAACATAGGTAGAAGAAGACAAAAGAGAAAAAATGTAGGAAGAAGATAAATAAGAAGAAAAAGAAGAAAAAATGAAAGGAGAAGGAGGGAGGAAGGGCAAAAGAAGAGAAAGAGGAGGAAGAGAATAAGCCAGAAGAAACAGAGAAAGAAGAAGAAAAGGCTGGTAATGAAGAAGAAAAAGATAAAGAAAAATAGAAAGAAGAAGAAGAGGAAGAAGGTGAAGGGGAAAATGATGAAGTAAGAGAAGAAGAGGAAGGATAAAGAAGAAAAACAAGAGGAAAAAGAATAGCGAAAAGAAGGAAAAAATAAGCAAAATAGGAAGCAGATGAGCAAGAGGAAAATAATAGGAAAAAAAGAGAAAAAATATAGGAAAGATAAAAGGGGCAAAAGGAAGAGCGAATGGAGGGGCAAAGGATGGGAGAAAGGAAGGAGGAAGAGGAAAGCATCGGGAAAAAAGAAGGAAGGAAGAAAGGGAAGGGGAAAGGCAAAGGAAAGGGAAGATAGAATGGAAGGAAAAAGGAAGAGGAAGGGGAACAGGAAGAGTGAAAGGGAAAAGCAGCGAAAGAAATAGAAAGGGAAAGAAAATGGAGAGGAAGAGAAAAGGGGAAGGAGAAAATGGAAAAAGGTGGAAGGAAAGGGAAATGATGAAGGGGAAAAGGCAAAAATAAGAAGAAAGGGGAAAGAGGGGAAGGGAAAGCGGAAAGAGAAAGGGAAAAAGAAGGGGAGGGAAAGGGATAAGGAAAATAAAGAGGAAGGAGAAAGAGAAGGGAAATGGGAAAGAGAAGAAGAACGGGAAGAGGAAAAGGAAGGAGAAAGAAAAGGGGAGAGGAAGGGTAAAATAAGAGAGAAGGGGAAGTGGAAAGGAAAGAGAAGATGGTCGAGAAGAGGAAGGGGAAAGTGAAAAGGAAAGAGAGGAAAATGAGGTGGGGAAAAGGGAAGGAAAAGAAAGGGAAATGGGAAGAAAAAAGAAGAAGAGGAATAAGATAAAGAAAGAGGAAAGGGAGGGGGAGGGGAAAGAAGGTGAAACAAAGAGGTAGAGAAAAGGGGAGTGAAGGTCGAAAGAGATAAGGAAGTGGAAGGGAAATGGGAAGGAGGAAAAGGAAAGGGAAGGGGAAAATATCACAAGGGAGGAGTATGCCGAAAGGAGACCTTTTGGTCCATAACTAGGTCGGATGTGAAAAAAAAAATATATAATAATGACAAATAAATAAACAAATAAAAATGATAGTGGTATAGATGAATAACAATAAATAAAATAGATAAATCAATAGGTAAAGTTAAAATAAACAAACAGGTAAATAGTAAATAATAATAAATGGACAGATAAATAATGGTAAATAATAATCACATAAATAATGATAAGCACACAGACAAATAATAACAAATAAATAAACAAGTAATATAAGATAAAAATCAGACATTACAGCATCTTACTTTGGTGTTATGAAGAAGAAAAAGATAAAGAAAAATAGAAAGAAGAAGAAGAAGTGCCTCTGCAGGAATTTTATTCCATTCATTAACTACAAGGTTGGCAAAGTTGTTTCTACCCACTTCCAAATTAAATCTATTTCCTGACAGTTTAAGACCATTATTTCTTGTCTGATTCGCATTCAGTGTGAAAATGTTGTCACTTTTGATGTTGTCAATTGCCTTTAGAATCTTAAAGACCTGTATCAAGTCATCTCTGAGTATACGCTTCTTTAAGGAAAATAGATTCATGTTTTAGTCGATTTTCGTGTGATTTATTTTTTATATTTGGAATAAGTTTTGTGGCGCTCAATTGTTTTTTTTTCTAATCTGTTAATGCCTTTAATGAGATTTAGTGACTATATGGGAACAGCGTATTCCAAATGTAGACGAACTAATGATTTATATAGCTTGTTAATGAGAGATAGGCTTTTGAAGTCAAAAGATCGTGCAATCAGTCCTAGAATCTTATTTGCTTTCTCGGAGGCTGAAATACACTGTTTAGATGATTTGAGATCGTTACTGATAATTACGCCGAGATCCTTTTCACTATCCACTTTTGTTAACGAATTTCCAAATAACTTGTAATCGTACTTACTGTTATTTTGACCTATGTGCATAACCTTGCATTTACTTGTGTTAAATTTCATTAGCAAATTGAGACCATTGCTATAGTTTATCTAAATTATCTTGAATATCTAATTGGTTTGAGTGATCATTTGCCATTCCGCACAGTTTTGTATCAGCCAATTTAGAGACCATAGATTTTAATCCATTATCTATATCATTTATATATACTATGAATAGAAATGGCCCAAGAACGGAACCCTGCGGAACTCCACTCGTATCATTTTTCCTTCTAGAAGGTTTGCCATTTAGAACAATTCTTAGTTTTTCATCGTTTAACCAATTACTAGTCCAACTTACTAGGCTATCACTTATTCCGTGTGAAGCTAATTTAGTAAGCAGTCTTTCGTGGGAGACGGTATCAAAAGCTTTTGCAAAGTCTAGATATATTAAATCTATATTGTTTCTTTTGTCATAATTCGAGATGACTGTGTTGTAGAATTCGAGTAAGTTAGTCATGCAAGACTGTTTCCGTCTGAATCCATGCTGGCTATCATTTATCAAACAGTTACTTTCTAAATGGTATTTGATAAGATATCTGGTGAATTTTTTCATAATTTTCTTACGATTGAAGTCAAGTCTGTAGTTATTTTTGTCGCCTTTTTTTGAATATGGGAGTCACGTTATCTAGCTTCGATTCTCTTGGGATATCACCCATTATCAATAAGTCCCGGTTGCAGAAAGTAGACAGTTTTTGAAACCAACAGTTTATCGTCTGCTAATGATAATGTTTTTGGCCTATATATTGCACCTAAATTTATCTTTTGTCCAACTGTTTGGGTTAATTCTACCCACAAACTATCATATACATCCTGTTTCACTTTTTCTAAAACACAGTCATGGACATTGCTTTTGTCGTACAACAGAACCCTCCCCCCCTCTTTCTCGTGGCTTCCATCCTGAAGAAAGTGTTTAAATCCCGCAATATTAAATTCAGCTTCAAACTCTTTACCATTTAACCATGTCTTGTATCGGTTATTCCTATTATATCGATATTTTCGTTTTTTGACATTCGTCTGAATTTCTTGGAATTTGTTCATAATCCTACGAGCATTAAAGTACATGATTTTCAGAAACTTATAATTATTTCTTTTTGACTCTTGATTTTCAACATCATGCCTTACATTATAATTTTGTTTTTTATTGACACATTATTTTATATTGACATTTGGTCCTTCATTGACATTCAGTGTCTCATGGGCATTTGCTCCATTTCGGACATCTAATCCACAACGGTCATTCTGTCTCTCATGACCTTGCCCCCCTCCATCACCGCGTCCCACACCGGCCAACCGTCGTTCGTTGACATTCTGTCCGGTATCACTTCCTAAAATGATATTCTGTCCTCTACTGACATATCTACCGTGATATATTATCCTCTATTATCATTACATCCCATCGTGTTTTATATCCTAAAATGATATTTTGTCCTACACTAATATATTGCTCTACATTATTGCTTTGCCCTACTCTGTTGTCCCCATTATACTCTATTTCCCCTTCCCTTTGAGTTTTTACCCCCAAAAACTAGTTCATTACAAACTCCCACAATGAAGTTTGTAAGAACATATTTGCCTCTGCGAGTAAGTTGGATCCTTTCAGAAGCATAAAGGTCATGCCGCATAGAAAAGATATACCAAGGATCAAGAAAGTGGTATCCCAGTTGAGTGCACAAGTGTGATATCCTCCTCGGAAGGAGGACCTTGTAATTCCGAACAAGTTCCTCTGATCTCACCCTACCTACATAGTTACTACCCGTATAAACAATCGTAACCGTGTTCGTCCGCCTTTGCTCCCTAATGGGCTGGGCACAATCGTCGATCCCACGGCCTGGTTGACATACAAGCTTGCAACGTCGTTTAGTCTTTCGCAGCAGGATGTCGCCATAGCCCCGCATCATGGAGTCCTCCACCACCAAGAACTCCTGATTTTTAACTACCTCATCTTCCAGCAGAGCAAAACAATTGGCTAGAGCTAGCGGTTGCTCCGCAGGGAACCCGTTTACCGAGTGCGGGCTCGACAAACGGGACTCCATGGAGCGTCACTCGGTCACGGCAGTGGCAGAAGTGGAAGAGGTGGAACACTGTTTGGGTTGTGGGGAGGAGACGAATTTCCTCCTCATACATCCTGAGACGGTCCTCCAGGTTCACACAACCTTCACAAGCCATTACGCTCCTCCTTTGGTAATACAAACGGCAAAGAGAAAATATGAATAAGCAAAAGGAACAAAAACGGTCTCTAGATAAACTAAATACACGAAGCTTACTCTGCTTA
>NC_134777.1:31445456-31487956 GCF_046742065.1 Oratosquilla oratoria | reverse complement strand
TGATATAGACCATGGACTAAAATCTACTGTTTCCAAATTTGCTGATGATACAAAACTGTGCGGAGTGGCAAATGATCACTCAAACCAATTAGATATTCAAGTAGATTTAGATAAATTACAGCAATGGTCTGAAAAGTGGCTAATGAAATTTAACACAAGTAAATGCAAGGTAATGCACATAGGTAAAAATAACAGTAAGTACGATTACAAGTTATTTGGTAATTCGTTAACAAAAGTGGATAGTGAAAAAGATCTCGGCGTAATTATCAGTAACGACCTCAAATCATCCAAGCAGTGTATATCAGCCTCTGAGAAAGCAAATAAGATTCTGGGACTGATTGCGCGATCTTTCGATTTCAAAAGTCCATCACTCATTAACAAGCTATATAAATCGTTAGTTCGTCCACATTTGGAATATGCTGTTTCCGTATGGTCACCGAATCTCATTGAAGACATTGACAGACTGGAAAAAGTACAACGGCGAGCCACAAAACTGATTCCAAATATAAAAAATAAATCATACGAAAATCGACTAAAACACATGAATCTGTTTTCACTAAAAAAGCGTAGACTCAGAGGTGACTTGATACAGGTCTTTAAGATTTTAAAGGGAATTGACAACATCAAAAGTGACCAAATTTTCACATTGAATGAGAATCAGACAAGAAACAATGGTCTCAAACTATCCGGAAATAGATTCAATTTGGAAGTAGGCAGAAACAACTTTGCCAACCATGTAGTAAATGAATGGAATAAACTTCCTGCACAGGTAGTGCAATGTAGTTCAGTTCGAAGCTTTAAGAATCAGTTAGATAAATACCTAAGTAAGATGCTGTAATGATTATAATTTATCTTATATTATTTGTTTTTGTTTTGTTATTATTTGTCTGTCTGATTTTCCTTTATTTTGTTTTTGTTTTATCATTTGTTTGTCTGATTTTCATTTATTATTAGTTATATGTCAATTTATCATTATTTACTATTTACCTGTTTGTTTATTATTCAACTATACCTATGCATTTATTTATGTATTTTATTTGTTATTTACATTATTGTAGTTTTTATTTATTGTTTTATTATTAATATGATTTTTTTTCGCATCCGACCTAGATATGGATCAAAAGGTCTCCTGTCGGCATGCTCCGCCTTTGTAATCCTTTGTAATCAGACTGACAACACGTACCCAGGGTGGAGCTTCTCCATTGTTCAGCTCGTACTTTAGCTGAAATTATTTTAACCCCTTGGCTCCACCGGCAAAAAGAATGAAATATGATGCTAGCTTCAAGCTAAGAGGGATTAACATCTGTGCTTCAGCCTCTCGATGTTTGTCTAAATAAACCCTTTAAAGACAATATTCGTTCAGAGTGGAATAAATGGATGATGGAAGGAGAAAAGTCATTTACGAAGGGTGGCAATATGCGTGTACCTCTTGGTTACAACTCGTTGGTAAAGGTTTGCATTTTAGCCCCGCCCTATAAGTCGAACCCTAGATTTGGAAAAAAATTAGGCTTAAAAACTCGACTTATACGCCGCAAATTACGGTAATCAAAGTGATATAAATTTTGATGGGGCAGTAGGGAGGTGAAGCCTTGTTTCGCTGAGAGACTAAAGAAGTGGTAATATTTGGGTCCGTTTAGTGTAGTGGCGGGAACACAATGCGCGCGCTAACTGCTGTCATACAGTACGAGTATATTACACAAACAAGGCATGAAGAGGTGTGTTTGAATGTGTCTGTGTGTGTGTGTGTGTGTGTGTGTATGTGTGTGTTGTGTGTGTGTGTGTGTGTGTGTGTGTGTGTGTGTGTGTGTGTGTGTGTGTGTGTGTGTCCTGTCGCTCCCGATGTCTAGCTCTTCATTATGGGCCCTTTTATGCTGGGGATCTTCCGTGTTTTTTACCCTCAAATTTAACAAGTAGCTAAAGTAATGCTTTTGCTGCACCAGTAATTACATGTTTAATTTTAGCTTACACTAGATCAATTCATCCACTTGAAAGCAACCATTCGTGGACAAAAGCTAACTACACTCACTGCTACTGTTGTCAGTACAGTACTAGTTTTCTAATGGGAGAATGCCTCGACAGCAAAATTATTTTATTGATTTGCTTACTTCTCTTCTTATGGTGACTCAGGATGCGGGTAGATTTTCAGAGTTGTGGCCAGTCTGGCAAAACTTTTGATGATCTTAAGCTGACTAGTAAACACAAGAATACTTGTGGAGAGAGAGATAGAGAGAGAGGGAGAGAGAGAGAGAGAGAGAGAGAGAGAGAGAGAGAGAGAGAGAGAGAGAGAGAGAGAGAGAGAGAGAGAGAGCAAATTAGAGAGAAAGCAAATTAAAGAGTGAGAGAGAGCAAATTAAGGGGAGAGAGAGCGAATTAAGGAGAGAGCAAATTAAAGGGAGAGTAAATTAAAGAAGAAAAGCAAAGAAAGGAGAGAAAGAGAGCAAATTAAAGAGAGAGCGCAAATTAAGGATAGTCTTATTGTTTACATGCTCACATATTTACACGCTTACCTGTCTGCATGTCTGCATTTCACATGCCATATGTTATATGTGTTATTTGTTATATGTTATATATTTACATGTTTGCGCTTTTACGTGGTTATATCTTAGACATTTTTAGGATTGCGTGCTTACATGCCAAGGTTTTTCATTATTTGCATGCATTATGTTTATCTGTATGCCTTTCATTGTGACAAATGGAAATAAGCTCCACCGCAAGGACTCGAACCTTTGATTTAGCGACTGCTTATTATGAAACAAAGACGATAGCCTTGAGCCACCCAGGCCGTACAAAAGGAATGACCTGATCTATTTTTGCCAAAACGGCTTCAATAATATCGGTCAATCATCTTGCCTTCAAAATGATTTGTCTCCAGTTTAGTTAGTGGCCAAGAAAAGCGTCGCATTTCTTCGTTTATGGAGTGACTTGCCTCGTACATTTCCTCTGAGTGAGATGAAATATAAGATATTCAGCCTTATCAACCCTTCTTTTCTCACGAATACGCTCAAGCTTCTTCTAATTTTTCTTCTTTTTTCTTTTTCTTCTTTTATTTTATTTCTACATATTTTTCTTTTCTTCTATTTCTTCTTCTTCTTAATCTTCTTCCTCTTCTCCTTATTATGTCAGTATCTATTTTTTCTCGCCATTTTTATAATCTTTGTCCATTTCAACTTGGTAGCTGTGTGGCTTCTTTCCTTACGAGGCAATGACTACTTTTGTAGGCAAGTACTTTTTATGAATGTTACCCTACACGTTCACTTGCATTTGCCTTCCACTCTATGACTGGAGTCGCCTGATATTTTCGGATTTAAATTGGCACTTGATTCGAAATGGCATGGTCTTCTTCCTGTTCTTTCTGGTTAGGCTTCCTGTGGATATTTCATCATCGTTTTTTTTTTCAGAATTTTAATCGCTCTTTGCTGTGCGTGAAAAGATCTCACCAACCATTTTTGGATGACAAATGAAGACAACCTCTTCGGTGGTTTAGATACTGCGATCTTGAAAAATAATGGAATAAATCATAACAATAAATCATAAACAATAAAGATAGAATAAAACCAACAAATAACTAAATTGATAGACAAATAAATTCTGAGAGAACCTCGAGGGATAACCTCGTCATTCATAACGTTATCTTTACTTATCTATATATATATATCTCCTCATTCATTTGCTAACTCGTGTTTTTTTTTCTCCCTCTTTTCCTAGGTGCTACTTTGGTTCACTTCCAGACGAAGGGTGCACCAGATGAAATATCCCATCTCAGAGCCAAGTCATCTGTTTCCATCCCCTCAATGAGAGCTTTCACCCTCTGTACGCACGTGAAGCTCCTCAGAACACGAAACCTCAATACCATAATAAGCTATGGAGTCGGAGACAAGAATTGGATTGATGAAATATGCATTGGTTAGTCTTAACTTTGCAAATTATCACCTGCTATATAGAACTATTCTCACAATTATTTATTAGATTATACAGAAAATATGAAAATAATAATAGTAATAATTGTAACGACAATAATGAGAATAATAGTAATAATAATAATGATGATAATAATAATGATAATAATAATAGTAATAATAATAATAATAGTAGCAATAACAATAATAATAGTAATTATAATATGTATATATATATATGTGTGTGTGTGTATGTGTATGTGTGTATGCATGCGTTGTTAAAGTCAACAGCTGCGATAGCATTATTCTGTTTATAGAATTTCTTTTATATGTTGCGTATCAATTTGAGGTCGTCTGAATGCAGATCTCTTAGTAGAGTGCTGAAATCCATGGTATTTTCCTCTAGACTTCTTTCGGCCTTAACTGGCCATCTTCAGGAGGTGTTCACTGGTCAAACTGTTGACAAAGAATCTGAATCTGAATCTGAATTCCTAGGAAAGACCAGCCGCTTGCGCGGGATCGGTTTCTGTGGTAGGGGAAGAATGTCTATAAGAAAATGAAAAGATAGTAGCGTATAAAAGAGGGCTATTGCCACCGGGCGAATTAGCGAGCGATTTGGGGCAGTTTGTGGTCGTGGTTCGGGAGAACTGGACTGGGAGCTTGGACGGGGGCGCCGACGCCTGGAGTAGGATTAGGGTCACCAACAAAAGTTTGAAAATGGTAGGAGGCGTAGTAGTAGAGAAAGGTGGAAAAACGGAAAAATCTTTAGTGGGAGGTAAACTGAAATGAGAAGATGTAGTATAAGAGAAAATTAGAAAGGAAGCGAATTTTAGTCGAAGAAAAAGTAAATGTAGATGTTTGAGCGTGTGGCGTGGCTATGTTCGTGAGAGGTGTGTGTGTGTATCTTACGGGAAGTGAGTAGAGTTCACTTCCCGCGTGTAAAGCGCGTTCCTGTTAAGCCACAGGGGGGGGGGGGCCTGAGTAGCCTGCTTTTCCCCAGGTTGGGTTTGAAATCCTGTAGAGTTGATCCAGTGGTGGTGCGAGGGGGGGGGGGGGCAGGCGGGCGGTGTAAACCCGTCTGCCGACGTCAACGAAGAGAGAGGTCGGTCGGTAGCAGCAAAGGAGATATATCTCCTCGCCACCACAGGAGAGCGTGTAGAGCGCGTTCCTGATAAGCCACAGGTGGGGCCTGAGTAGCCTGCTTTTCCCCAGGTTGGGTTTGAAGGTCAGTAGAATTGATTCAGTGGAGGTGCGAGGGGGGGGGAGGGGGGCGGATGTTGTATGGTCTCTTTCCTTCCAATCACAACTCTGAAAACAGAGAATTACGCGATTGGGAATTGTGTGTAAATGTCAGAAGTGTAAACTCGCTCACCAGCGTCAGCGAAGAGGCCAGCGTTAGGTTGCGGGTCGGTTAGACAGAGAGGTGTCCCAAATCTCTCCGTCGACCAGCCCACGATCAGATTGAGGGTTCTGAGTGAGAGACGGTTTGGGCCTCTGCTAAGCCAACGAGCAAGTTGTGCGTGTGCCTCTTTTTTCAAGCACTACTCTGAAAACAGAGAATTACGTGACTTGGGAAATATGTGTATTTGTCTTGGTGTAAACCCGCCTGCCGACGTCAACGAAGAGGTCGGCCTGTGCCAGACCGGCAGCAGCAAGGAGATATATCTCCTCGCCACCACCGGCCGGCGAAGATTCCTGGGCGTTTGTTGAGAGAGCTGGAGTGGTATATATCGGCGGGGAGCGGAGGGCTGGAACGTCCGCCCGCCAATCAGCGCACGGGATGCGTTCTCTGTCTTCTGGTTGGTAACGACGTTTCAGGTTGCTACTGGATATTGATAGCGGGATTTTTTTTATTGTAAATGAGCTCAGTGAGTCGGTAACTGCATTCTTTCACTATACTTCACCGGCTGAAGTTCCTAGGTCCGGACTTTCCCACATTCATAGGTCATGGATTGCAGGGTAAGGCCGACCTGGTGTTCTCAACTCAACTATCTCACCCGGTGCCCCCACCCTCTCCGACCACATACCCATAATCCTTTGCATCTCCACCTCACCCATCCTTATCCCCAGTGAGCCTCGGTTACGCTATAGTCGGGCCGACTGGGAAGGTTTTCAAAAACATATTTACGACATATACCAACGCAAACATGAACAACGCTCCACATGCAACGATAGAGCAGGAATGACGCTCACTTACAAAGTTTGTCAAAAACGCGATAAAAAAAGCACATTCCTAGAATAAAGCACCGCAATGTTGCCACGTTCACTGCTTCTATGCGCACTAACAGACTACGCATTGCACTAGAGAGCAGATTTACAGACCTATTACAAGCACCTCTAGAGGCCCGTGACGCTATCCTACAAGACATGCACTGGCCACAGAGGAGCCTGAGGAAGTCCCTCTACATCGATTCACATCTTGAGGAGGAGCAACTGATGGCCTCGCTCTCAGGCGCCTGTACGATGGACCCTTCCAAGTTCTGGAGGACCGTCAAACGTCAGCTGGAGGAATGCTCTGCGCCTCCACCCAAGGTCATCAACCATCTGAACCACTCTGCACACTGCCCCCAACTCCAAGCTGACCTTCTGGCATCAGCATGGTGTGAGGTCTTTAAATCCCATCCTGTGCAAGAACCACATTGCTTTAGCACCTTGCACACCGTTAACTCTTTCATGAATAGATGTAGTGACCTCATTCCCGACGAGACTGTTGATCTCTCTCAGTTAGATGAAGATGATCCCCTTATCTGCCCCATCATCTTGGGGCTTATCTCGGCTTTAAAATGCAAATCCCCCGGCCCTTCAGGCATCGATGCACACCTACTCAAACGTATGCCAGACAAGATAATCTCACACATGACGACACCATACAATAGCTCACTAGCCTCTGGGTACTTCCCACAACTTTTCAAGGCCTCCCACACCATTCTCGTTCCCAAATCCCAGAAACCCGCCCCGCCTCCCTTTCATACCGGCCGATCTCCCTTCTGGAGTACTTTGGTAAGGTGTTTGAGGACGTCCTCTGATGCCGCCTGACCGTGCACCTAGGGACGGAGAATGTGTTGACGGATTGCCAGTTTGGTTTTCGGCCGGGGCACGGTGCAGACGACGTCATTTCCACGATCACTCAATGGGTTCAAAGACCGCCAGACGGTCACCCTGGTAAGGCCATTTAAGTTTGTAAGGATGTGGAGAAGACATTAGATACTGTCTGGCATGAAGGCCTTAAGTACAAATTGTACCACAATTTCGACTTTGCCTTGCCGTTCACAAGGTTGCTCTGCAACTATTTGGACGACAGGACAATAAGAATAAAGTGGTGGGGCTGTGTGTCCCATCCTTTTGTGCCAAAGGCTGGAGTACCGGAAGGGTCAGTCCTTGCCCCCACTCTGTACAATCTATATACGAATGACCTGCCAGAGCCAGCTTATCCACGCAACCGGGCTCTAACTCTTTCGTATGCGGACGACACTAATTATATTAGCAGACACAAAACGCTGCAGGAAGCGTTACACGTAATGCAAAACATCCTAGACGGGGCACACGCGTGGGAGCAACAGTGGCGCATTAAGACCAACACGTCGAAATGCAAAGCTGTATACTTCTGCTGCAAGTGAACCAACAGAACAATCACGAACAATCCTCTTAAAATAAACAACACAAACGTCCCAGTGAAAGACCATGCCTGTGTGCTGGGTAGCACACTGGATAGTGGCCTTACCTGAACCCCACACTTCTGCAAACAGGGAGCGAAGTCTAGGGCTGTGCTGGGAAGGTTAAGACGCTTCAAAACTGCAACACTGTCCACTTAACGTCGATTGTACCTAGCCTTTATCAGACCGACTCTGTGCCAGTCCCCGGGACTGAGCCAGCTGACATGTTCCACTAACAACTACGTCCATCAGAGGGTTCAGAATGCCGCTGTCAAGTTCATCACGGGTTCGCGATGGAGCGACTTTAGAACCGCTGAGTCCCTACACCGAGTTTCCAACATCCGTCCACTCAACCAACACAAACACAAACTTCACACGAGACACCTAGAAAAACTGCACGACAGACACAAACACCTAATACAACACACTACACCTAGACCACACCGTACAGACTGTCAGCTGCGCCCATTCCACGTGCGGTGTACACGATAAGTCGTGTATAGCCACGCTTATCAATAATGTATCCCTTCACCAGCTTTGACTGGTGCTAACAACTATAATGATAGTAATGATGATAATCTACTACTAACAACAATAATATTAATGATAATGATAATAATAATAATAATAATAATAATAATAATAATAATAATAATAATAATAATAATAATAATAATAATAATAATAGTAATAATAATAATGATAATGATAATAATAATAATAATGATAATGATAATAATAGTAATACACAATGGGGGCATCTACCCTGTATGTGTAGAATACACACACAAGCATATCGCAAACAAAACTAACACAACTACATGCCCAAACAAATATATACAATTTTTCTTCTACTTAGATTATTTTCACTTCTCTTCTCATTTCAGTTTACCTACCACTAAAATTATTTCCAATTTCTTTATCTTTCCCTAAGACTAAGCCTCCTAATCGTTTTCTAACTTTGTTGGATGAGGATAAGAAGAATAAATATTCCAATGTAACCTAACGGTTACACATTAATCCCAGTCTCCAACCTCAAGTCTCCTGCCCACCCCTCCAAAGCCACGACACCACGAAATAAATATCTCTAATCGCTTGGTGGCAAAAGCCCTCTTTTATACACTACTTACTATCTCTTCATTTTCTTACAGATCTTCTTCCACTCCCACAAAAACCGATCCCGCGCAAGCGGGTGGTCTTACCTAGCAAGTCGCAAGTCGCATTCTCTGCCAACAATTTGAATAGTTAACACCTGAAGATGGCCAGTTAAGGCCGAAAGACGTCTACAGAAAAATATCATGGACCTCAGTACTCTACTAAGAGATCTGCATCCAGACGACCGCACATTGATGCGCAACATACAAAAGAAATTCTATAAACAGAATAATGCCATCACTTTTGTTGAGTTTAACAATGCATGCATTAATTATGAATGGCCTACTTCCAATATATATATATATATAAACACATATATATATATATATATACATATATATATATAT
This sequence comes from Oratosquilla oratoria, assembly GCF_046742065.1. Classification (NCBI taxonomy): domain Eukaryota; kingdom Metazoa; phylum Arthropoda; class Malacostraca; order Stomatopoda; family Squillidae; genus Oratosquilla; species Oratosquilla oratoria. The sequence goes on along the minus strand of NC_134777.1, from coordinate 31,478,905 downwards.
ATATATATATATACATCTACACTGAATGGTTCCCAGCGATCAATTGATATTTTTATTCAACCACAAACAACTTTTAATTCCATGCCATCGCAATCGAGACTGAAGAATCGCTCGATGGAGACATTTTGTTGGAAATTGAAACGTGGACGAGCCGAGGATTCGAACCCAGCTAACCCGTAACAAAGTTACAGTGCTACACTGTAACTTTGTTACGGGTTAGCTGGGTTCGAATCCTCGGCTCGTCCACGTTTCAATTTCCAACAAAATGTCTCCATCGAGCGATTCTTCAGTCTCGATTGCGATGGCATGGAATTAAAAGTTGTTTGTGGTTGGGAGAAAAAAAAAAAAAAAAAAAAAAAAAAAAAATATATATATATATATATATATATATATATATATATTCGTAAATAGCTGGAGTCCATGAACCATTATTACGGGAGAAAGTATACGCTGGACTCGACGTTCGTCAATTTATATATATATATATGACACACAGGAAATCCACAGTCGGAGAAAATAAACTTAGAATAAAGAAGAATCCTATATTTCGGCTATCAACTGTAGCCCTCTTCAGGAAAGTACATAAGACAGAGGGCAGAGGGGATTTATAAGCTACAGAAAAGAGAAGGAATGTGGACAGATGGCATCACTCAGGCGCGGGGAAAAAGTGGGGTGGCGGAGGAGGGAGAGGGTGAGGTGAGGGGAGGTTGTAAGCTCCGTACCAGCCTGCTAACCGCCGCGCGTGAAATAATGTCAGGAGTCCACTGCCCTTTGGATATATCAATATTGGGGCATTCCTCAATTAATGCTGATTCAACTATATTTCTCCGTAAGCAAATTTGCGTAAGCAAGTTGTGAACGTTCAACAAAAACAGAAGGAAGTAGAGTCACCTGGTGTTTATTGTTTGCCCTGCCAAGATTGTGATTTGGTTTACTTGGGTCAAACCGGGAGAGACTTGAACACTAGATTGGCAGAACATAAAAGGTCAATTAGGTTTGGGCAAGAAAAATTCGGCTGTATTTCTTCATGTCAAAAATAAGAATCATTCTTTCGACTGGGGTAAGGCCAGATTAGTGTTCAAGTCCCACTGCGGTTTCAGGAGAAAAGTAGTTAAATCAGCATTAACTGAGGAATGCCCCAATATTGATATATCCAAAGGGCAGTGGACTCCTGACATTATTTCACGCCCGGCGGTTAGCAGGCTGGTACGGAGCTTACAACCTCCCCTCACCTCACCCTCTCCCTCCTCCGCCACCCCATTTTGCCACGCGCCTGAGTAATGCCATTGGTCCACATTCCTTCTCTTTTCTGTAGCTTAGAAGTCCCCTCTGTCCTCTGTCTTATGTACTTTCCTGAAGAGGGCTATAGTTGATAGCCGAAATATAGGATTCTTCATTATTCGAAGTTTATTTTCTCCGACTGTGAGTTTCCTGTCTGTCATTTACAAAGGTGCTACTGCATTTCTATATATATATATATATATATATATATATATATATATATTATATATATGTATGTATATATATATATAATATATATATGTGTGTATATATATAAACCACAATTCACTTTAATTCTAAGCCATCAACATCGAGAGACTCGCGGAGGCATACATACAGAAATTGAAACATGGTACAGCCAAGGACTCGAACCTCCGCTATCACGTGACAAGTGATAGTTACTTAACCGATCGCGCCATCAAGAGAGTTACAAGTTGAGCGCATCTATTTGTAAGCTCGAGTTCACATAATGAGTTATAGGCTCGGATACAGGAATTGGACTGATGAAATTGCCATTGGTTAGTCTTAACTTTGCTAATTATTACCTGCTATACAGCACTATTCTTACAATTATCAGACTATACAAAAAATATGATGATAATAGTAATAATTGTAACAGTAATAATAATAATAATAATAATAATAATAATAATAATGATAATAATGATAATAATGATAATAATAATAATAATAATAATAACAGTGATGATGATGATTGTAATAATAATAGTAGTAGTAATTATAGTAATAACAATAATGATAACAATAATAATGATAATAATAATAATGATAATAATAATAATAATAATAATAATAATAATAATAATAATTAATAATGATGATAATGATGATAGTGATAATGATAATGATAATAATAATGATAATAATAATAATAATAATAGTAATGATAATAGTAATAATGATAGTAATAATGATAGTAATAATAATAGTAATAATAATAATAATAATGATAATAATAATAATAATAATAATAATGATAATAATAATAATAATAATAATAATGATAATAATAATAATAATAATAATAATAATAATAATAATAATAATAATAATAATAATAATAATAATAATAATGATAATAATAATAATAATTATGATAATTATAATACACACACACACACACACACACACACACACACACACACACACACATATATATATATATATATATATGTACAACACTGAATGGGTCCCAGTGATTAGAGATACATTTTGACAACCACAATGCACTTAATTCTTAGCCATCAAAGGCCAGCATGCTGAAATTGAAATGCGGTACTGCCCAGGACTCGAACCTGGCAGCCTCATGACAAGTGCGACAGTGACTCTTTGATAAACTCCATGACTCTCTCTCTGACTCTTCTTTCTGTCCTCTGATGAAGTAGACTTAATATGTTCTTATATTCTTCCTACTTCCTAGCTGACTTTGTAACCTTCTGCTTTGTAACCAAATGACTTTATAACAGTTAAACTGTGACGCATTATTTCTGATTATATTACCTGACCTTTGTTATATTTTGAAATTAATTGTATTCTAACTTCTTATTCTGGCATTCTGAGTTCTGCGTATCATGTATACATCTCTTACCATAGATTATCATCAAGTTGCAAGATACGCTTAATGTGTCATCAGTTCCAATTAAGACTTGTTCTTTCACACCTTTCTTATCTCTGGGACCCGTATTTCTGAGTGCGGGTTTCTCTATTTCATCTTACAATACAATAAAGTGCAATACAATGAATAATAATAATGAAAATTGTGATAAATGTTGTTGGAAAACGTAGACATTTTACATTTCCTAAGAAAATGATATAAATGTTTTTACAGCTTTCACAGCTCTGGACGAAATCATCCTCTGGGGTTTCCATGATAAAGCAACTCACTCCCATAAACTCCAAATCTTACCCATCCGTGTATGGATGCACTTTTGCCTGACCGTCAACTTGGAAGATATGGCATGGTGGTTTACTTTAGATGGAGTCACAGTGAAAAACCAGATAAATGTGGAGTTATTGTCTATGGTGATCCCTGAAGGTGGATACCTTACTGTGGGTCAAGAACAAGACCAGCTGCATGGAGCGTTTGATCCTGATCAGGGCTTAAGTGGTGAACTTGCAGGATTTGCAATATACGATTATATAGTACCCCAAGATGAGATAGACATATTTATGAAATGTGAAGAGATAACAGGAACTCCTATAGTTAGTTTTCAAAATTTTGAAAATGACTTTGAAATCTTTGGCGACGTTGAGAAAAAAGAAGTAGATCTGAAAACACTATGTGATAAAAGAGAATATTTTGACCTATTCTTGCCTGAAAAGCGAGATTTTTATTTGTCCGCTACGATGTGCAGGTCCTTTAAGGGTGTCATACAAACTCCACTGTCGAATGATGAAAATTTAAAAACCTTCCTGCTCAATAAGAAATTTGAAAGTCAGTGCAGAGAAGAAAGCTATGGAGCATGGCTTGGACTAAAATACCGATCAAATATCACTTCTTGGTCCTATTACGATTCCGGAAAAGCAATCAAGTACAGCAACTTTCACATAACTTCAGGCTCAAATTATGACATAAGGACTTGTGCAGCTCTCCACCTTTATGCTCACTTAAATGAAAGGTGGTTTAGCCGCAACTGCTACGAACACCTCTGTGTTATCTGCCGTATTCCTCCACAAATTCGATATAGGGTTCGGGGGCTATGCAAGAGATCGCAAATTGACAAGGAGTTTTTTCTCGACGAGATGCGTGGCGGCAAAGCATTCTTCTCTGGAATCCATGCATGCGAGATATATTGGAACAATAACACATGGGAACTAAGATCGCTGATGAACGACAAAATTTCTGGTGTAATGGTCATGCACAGCGAGACGGATTATCCCTCCGGCCTGAACATGTGGACCATCAATGGAGACATCTGTTCGAGTCAGCCTCAGGAGATGAAGCAGATCATGATAACGTCTTGCCCTATAGGGAGCTTCACTTGTAACGACGGACACTGCATCAACATAGAGGAACGATGCAATCGCCAGATGGACTGTCCTGACGGCAGTGACGAGAAGGCATGTCAATTTGTGGACATCCCCGAAGAATATGCCAGTGATCTCCCCCCTCCGAGACGCGATCCTTTGACTCCCGTGGAAATTAGTGTCTCCATTGAGGTGATACGAGTTCGGGAGTTGAACATTCTTGAAATGGAGTTTTCTCTTGACGTTTGTATGCGCCTAAAATGGTACGATGCAAGGTTAGCCTACTACAACCTGCTGATGGACATGATGGCTAATTCGGCGACTCATGTACACCAGAAGCTGTGGACTCCAGACCTGAGAATAGATGGCGATGGAGGAAGTGCTGCAGACCTCATCCCTAGGTCCAGACACATATGGGTCATTCGGGAAGACGGTCCCCTTCCAGATGATACCTCTCGAGCTAGGGAAGGTGAGTTTTTTTTTTTTTTTTTTTAGAAAAAAAAAATTCTGTAGTCTTTTCATATTATTTTGCATCATTATGAGAAAATTATATGTGACCAATATACTAGGCCATTCTCCTGGGTGAAACTTTATAGATTTTGTTCTTGCAAAAAATGTTTTACCTCTACTTTTAATTCTTTTTCCTCGTTTTACTTTTAGAAAAGAAACGCTAAAATTATTCTAATAAAAACATTAGATGTTAAGAAAATAAAGTCATATCAAATGTCTGTGTATCTTTATGGGTGTGCTTATGGAGAAAAAAAAAACAGATATGTTTGGCTTAGGAATCGTATAAAAAACTTTTACCTTTTTCGTTTATTTAAGGGGCTTATAAGAAGTGAAGAGAGGACGAGGGAGAGAAGGGGTGGCTGTACTAGTAAGTGAAGAGATAAGTAAGCGGGTAGTGGAGTGGAAGGAGGTTTCATCAAGGTTGATGTGGATGGAGGTGAAGTTGGGAAGGGAGATGTGGGTTTTTGTAAGTGCGTATGGACCTGGTAGTGAGAAGAGCGTAGAGGAAAGGGAGACTTTTTGGGTAGATATAAATGAGTGCATAGAGGGATTAGGGAGAAATGTCAAAGTAGTTGTATTGGGAGACCTTAATGCTAGGGTAGGAAATGAGCCAATAGACGGAGTGATTGGGAAGTATGGAGTTCCAAGTAAAAATCGTAGTAGAGAAATGATGGTGGAGATGTGTCTTAAAAGAGAGTTGATGATAGCAAATACAGTATTTAAGAAGAAATTCAAGCATAAGTACACATGGGAGAGAGTGGTGGATGGAAGGGTGGCAGATAGAGAGTTAATGGACTATATAGTGGTGACCAGGAGTATGATAGGAAGAGCTAAGGATGTACTTGTTCTAAGGGGAGAGAATGGGGGAATATCAGGTCATTTTCTGGTGGAAGGTAAAATGAGAGTGGAGAATAGGTGGAGAAAGAGGAAAAGGACAGAAGGTAGGGAGGTACTTAGAGTGAACTGCTTAAATGAGGAAAAAAAGGAGAGTGAGTTTAAGAAGAAACTGAAAGAGGAGTGGGAGGAAGTAAAGGATAGGGTAGAACTAGGTTTGGAGGAGGAATGAAGATGGTTCAAGGAGGGAGTCATAAGGTGTACAAAGATGGTGTGTGGAACAAGGAGGGCGGGAGGAAAAAGAAGGAAGGGTAGTGAGTGGTGGGATGAGGAAGCAAAGAAATGTGTAGAAGAAAAGAAGCATTCATTCATAGATTGGCTGCAAATTAGGACGAGGGAATCGTATGGGAGGTACAAAGTAAAGAGAAAGGAAGCTAAGCATAAGATAAAGGAAGCAAAGAGGAGAGCAGATGTGAAATGGGGTAAGAGTATGACAGAAAATTTTGAAAGCAATAAAAAGATGTTTTGGAAGGTAATTAAAAGAGAAAAAGGAGGCGAATCAAATAGAGAGGAAAAGGTAAAAGGTGCAGATGGAGAGGTGATAATGGAAGAAAAGGCAGTGAGAGGAAGGTGGCCAGAGTATTTTAGGGAGTTGCTAAATGTGAAGGAGGATAGGGAGGGAAAGGTAGTTGCAGTGGGAAGCGCTAAGAAAATGAGAGTGATGAGTGAGGAAAATGGAGGAGAAACAGGAAAGGATGAAGTGAAAGCAGCTGTTAAGATGGTGAGAGCAGGTAAGGCACCTGGTCTGGATGGATGCCATGCAGAATGTCTGAAGAAAGGAGGTACAGTGATGGTGAACTGGCTGGTGAGGTTGTTTAATGTTTGTTTGAGAGAGGGTAGAGTGCCGGAGGACTGGAGAAGTGCCTGTTTAGTTCCGCTTTACAAGGGAAAGGGGAACAAGTGTGAATGTAGTAGTTTCAGAGGGATCAGCTTGTTGAGTGTAGTTGGGAAGGCGTATGGGAGGGTCTTGATTGAGAGGATTAGGAGAGGAACAGAGTGAGTAATCGGTCAGGAACAGTGCGGGTTTAGGAGAGGTAGGGATTATGTAGATCAGATCTCTGTGGTAAGACAGATATGTGAGAAAGTTTTAGGAAAAGGTAATGATGTTTTTTGGGCTTTTATGGATCTAGAAAAGGCTTATGATAGGGTAGACAGGAAGGCACTGTGGGAGGTGCTGCAGATATATGGGATAGGAGGAAAGCTGGTAAAAGCAGTCAAGAGTTTTTACGAGAGTAGTAGAGCTTGTGTTAGGATTAGAAATGGAGAGAGTGAATGGTTTGAGGTAAAGGTGGGACTTCATCAGGGATGTGTTATGTCACCCTGGCTGTTCAATCTTTACATGGATGGGGTGGTGCGAGAGGTGAATGCAAGGGTAGTGGGTCAGGGGTTGGAGATGATTAAAGAAAATGGAGAAAAGAGGGAGGTGAGCCAGTTATTGTTTGCTGACGACACTGCGCTTGTAGCAGGATCAGAGGAGGGATTGAGGAAGTTAGTGACAGAGTTTGAGAAGGTTTGTGAAAGAAGAAAGCTGAAGATAAATATGGGTAAAAGTAAGGTGATGAGATGTACAAGGGGAGAGAGTGACAGCAGGCTGGAGGTGAGCATTAAGGGTGAAAGACTGGAGGAACTGGATACTTTAAGATATTTGGGTGCGAATGTGGCAGGAAAGGGAGGAGTGTGGGTTGAGGTAGAATGTAGATTGAGAGAAGCGAGTAAATGCCTTGGTGGATTGAAAAATGTAATGAGAAATAGACATCTGGGAATGGATGCTAAGAGGAGGTTATATGAAGGAGTGATTGTACCAACAGCATTGTACGGGGCAGAAACATGGAACATGAGAGAGAAAGAGAGAAGGAGTTTGAATGTGTTTGAGATGAAATGTCTGAGAAGTATGATAGGGGTTACTAGGCTAGATAGAGTAAGAAATGAGGAGGTGAGGAGGAGAACAGGGGTGGAAAGGGAACTGGGAGATAGGGTTGATGAAAGGGTATTAGGATGGTTTGGACACATGAAAAGAATGAGTGAAGAAAGATTAGTAAAAGAAGTATGGAAGGCAGAGGTGGAAGGAGTGGATATGAGGGGCGTCCTAGGATGAGATAGATGGATGGGGTGAAAGGGGCATTACATAAGAGAGGAATGTCTGTGGAGGAAGGACGGGAGAGGACAGAAGATAGGGGTGAATGGAGAGGGGTTGTGTATAGATGATGCTATGATGCATGAGGGGGAGTGGGTGGAGGATGGGTGGTGAGGAAGTATGTATTAAAAAAAAAATGACGCAGCCTGAAGGGATTTCTCACCGTGTTCTCCTTTTCTGCGTGAGGGGACGGAGAGGGGGGTCGCCGATTTTATGAAGCGGCCTTGCTGTAGATGTGCTGTGTCTTGCGACACTGCTTTTGACCCAGGGCAGTGGACAAGGTGCAGGAATGACCCATCATCCAGGAGGTGGCAAGATAAGAGGGAAGGAGGAGGGTGGAAGGGAGTGGAATATATAGGAAATGGGATGGTTGGGAGTGGTTTCTGTGCCTTTTTCTTTGTGGCTACCCCCCATGTAGGGGGAAAAAGCCTTTGGTATATGTATGTTTGTATAAGATTATCTCGATATCCCCATCTATCTCTATCTATCTGTCTATGTATGTTTGTATGTATGTATGTATGTGTGTATGTTTGTATGTATGTTTGTATGTATGTATGTATGTATGTGTCTAGTTATCTATATAGCAAGGTTCCGCCCCCCAACCACCACTCTTTCCTCCTTCTCATCTTAGCTCCTCATGGATGAGGGGTCATCCCCGTATTAACCGCCCCGGGTCAGAAGCAATGCAACAAGACACAGCACATCCACAGCAAGACCGCTTCACTTAATTAACGACCTTTCCCCCCCCCCGCCTCTCCAATTCCTTATGCAGAAAAAGAGAAGATGGGGAGAAATCCCTTCAATCTACGTAAAAACATGATTCATACATAACCACTCCCTACCACCCCAGTCCACTACCCCCTCCCTTCCTTGCATCACAGTATCATCCATACGTAACCATTCTCCTCCCATCCCTATCTCCTGCCTTTTTTTCACCTCTGTCCCCTGTGGTACGGGGAAGAAAGAATACTGCCACCGAGTCTTCCCAGTCGGATTGTAAAAACGGCTAAAAAGGGACGGGGTGATGGGACTATGCATGTTACTTTGACTTTGAAGGGTATATTCCTAAGAGAAGTCAAGGCAAAAGACAGTCTAAAAGGAGTTTTCCAAGCAGAACCCAAAGTGATCGTGAATGGAGACATGATGGGGTACTAGGTTAACTTTTATTTGGTATTGGAGGCATTAGAACCGAGTCTTTATAAGAACCGATGGTTTACTTTTACTGAGCAAAATATCTTCGCGGTCTGATTAAGAGTTTACTCATAATCTTATACAATCACTCAATGTGCTTTATCTGTCATGCGCACACTGTCTTACATAATGTTATTTTACTATCGCAGATGAACTTTTTAGCGGTGCATCCAATCCTTTGTATCTTCGCGTCGAGCACACTGCTAGTTTGAGCTGCATGTTTGACCTTGCCAACTACCCCTTCGATCTCCAAATTTGCAAGGTCGTCATCCGCTTCCACACAGTGACTTCAGCCGACGCTGTCCTCAAGGAGGGACCAGAGAGTGTGCGTTACCTCGGCATTAGTCGCCTCCTGGAATACGAGGTTGGTCAACTTTCCTTAGACGTTGATAGATTGGGGAACTACAGCATCGCCACAGTCACCATCCCCTTCAAGAACCTCTACCGGTACTACATCACCAATACCTACATCCCGACTACTCTTCTCGTCTGTATCACCTACCTGACTTTTTTCTTCAGAGTGGATGACTTCTCTGATCGTGTAATGGTATCGCTAACGGCTCTTCTGGTGTTGGCAGCACTATTCTCCCAAACCAGCGCCTCTATTCCCAAGACATCCTATCTTAAGCTCATCGACATTTGGTTCGTTTTTGTTATCTGCTTCGACTTCGTCATGGTGGTCCTCCTCGTCATCATCAACTATGTTCGGGAAGATGAACCGAAACCCTTCACCTCTATCAAGGTGTACCCGACGGAAAAGAACTTTATCAATTCTCAGAAGGCAAAGAATGCCTCCTCCATGAGGCACCCTTGCAGTTGGTGCAGAGGACCGAAACACGAAGTGCTAAATAAGATCAGTAGGACACTTCTTCCTATTTTTGGTCTCTCATTCATCAGTATTTACATGGTTATGTGTAGCACAGGTCTCAAAGAACTCTAGAAACCAAAACATCGTTACGGGCCACATGAAATCACATTATTGTTTATTCAAAATTGCTTTAGATTTTTTTTTTAATCCTTGGTCCCATGGCAGTCGGGAACGGTCATCAGGCTCAGCAATCAAAATTTATCAAAGCATTGAACAAACTCATGAGGCAGTTAGTTATATAAGCCATCATTCATTGCATTTCTTCTTGTGCATCACTGATGTCGGTAACTAGGAAATAAGAATGGATATCGTTCGCATGTAATTGAAAGTTAGTATTGTGCTCATAGTACACGGAACAGTATAATTCCCTGTGTCATTCTATTATCCAGTTTTTTTGTTTCTGATTGGCCTTTGATAGTGTTCATTTGTTCACTCGAGAGGCAAATTTTCAGCCATTTTAATGCTTATCAACTAGTGGTTTGAGATAACGACACGAACTTCCCCTCTCAGAGAAGTCTAGGATGGTGCCTTCTTTTGGAGGTCTTTTTAGAAGCTAGGAATTCAATGTAGTTTCCCTTTACTATGCCTTCAGATTTTAGATCTTCTATCAAGGTATTATGATTTGCAGTATCAACTGATGTATCAGTTATGAAATATAACCAATATTCCACGTTTTCCATTGTCTACTATTCTTACTAAATCATTCATTACTGAGTATTGGAATGTTTCTGTTGATTATCTTTTCTATATTCTGATTGATTTTCCGGTATAATTGATTTTTCCCAAGTATCCTAATGCCACGTCCACACGGTCCAACTGTGCCCGGCAGGCTGTGCCCTAACCGGGCAAAGTCTCAGACTATGCCCGCGAAGGTGTCCACACGGCTGACTATGGTGGTTGATGGTTAGTCGGCCGCAAGCAGTGGTTGTGAGCGAGAGTGGTCTAGTGCGATACGATCATCATGGTATCACAACTTACATTTCATAAACATTCGTGTGTCGTATACAGGTCATTTAATGTTACTGTGTCTTGTCGAGACCAGGATGTACTTAGTGTGGACATCATGTCCTACTCACTCGGTACTGAGTGAGTCTGCCCACGCCATACCTTGTGCGTTTTGGCAGTGACGTTAAACTTCCGCCCAATGCCCTCTAATAGCACCGGGAACGGGCATTTCGATGGTTTGCCCACTAAAGGTGCACGTAGACGGGCAAACCATTGTGCCCGACGGACAGTGCTCGACCGTGTGCACGTGGTTTAACAGTTGTTTATGTGCTTTTGTTTCTATGATATTTAGCAAATGCGTCAAATTGAATTTTGTTCTATATTAATTCAGGTCTTTTCTATCTTTTCTTTATAGGAAGGTTTGATGCATGCTAATTTTCCTGTTTTTTGAAACTTAAACCATTTTAAGGTTATTTCTATACTTCTGGGGTAAACATTTTATATTCAATCAGAGCACTTCTATTCGGCAAGGGTTACCTTCTTTATTGGTCTCGCATCCCATCAATAATCTCTTTGATGAAATAGTTAGAGTGGTCAAGTTTATTTCCTTGATGTGTATCAACACACATTTCCATGACATGAAGCATTCTCGATCATAATCCACACTCTTGAAGCGTTACCACCAAGATAATTTCTAACCTTATAACTACAAGATGTTTAATTAGCTTTCCGCAGTGGAAGTTGTGATTATGTTGGTTCTAAATCCCAACTCCTGGAACTCTTTTGACAAGATGAGAATCTCCGGAACCAAAATTCTTCAACTCATTGTTATTTTCGGGATTCATGATCTAGTTTAGGGTTATTTTTAGGGTTCATTGTCTACTTTAGGGCTATATTTAGTGTTCATGATCTACTTTAGGGTTATTGTTAGTGTTCATTATCTACTTTAGCGTATATTATCTACTCGAGGTGATAGGATGGCAGCAGTTTGGAAGTAAGTCTTAAAGGAGACAGACTGGAGGAAGTGAATAGCTTTAGGTACTTGAGGTCACATGTGGCAGGAAAGGGAGGAGTGGAGGTGGAGGTAGATTGAAGATTGAGAGAGCCAAGTGCCTTGAAGGATTAAAAAGTGTGACGAGTAATAGATATTTGGGAATGGATGCTAAGAGGAGATAGTATGAAGGAGTGATTGTGCCAACAACACCGTATGGGGTAGAGACATGGGATTTAAGCGAAGAAAATTTTAAATGTGTGCGAGATGAAATATCTGAAAAGTATGGTAGGGGACGTAGTTTTTACTAATTGTACATGGTTTTGCTCATTGGAGCATTTTAAAGTACAGTATTAGGAGTAAGAACATCTAGATGAGGCTAATGGCTTTCGCAAGATGTCGGTTTTTGTGGAAAAGGAAGAAAATTCTATCAGCAAATGAAAGGAATACACGAGTAAGGAGGCAATACAAAATATGAGTATATATAGGTCCCAATGAAAGGACCGGGGAAAAGTCGCTGAAGGCCGAATGCCCGGGGCAGCTTACGGAAGACCAACGACGATCTTTCCCCCGGTCCTTTTCCAAAGGCTTATGTATACTTTGATTATGTATTCTTCGTCCCCGTATTTGAAAATACTCCAGTGTGATGGGTAGCACACTGGGCAGCGGCCTGACATGGACTCCGTATTTTTTGCATGCAAAGAATATTGTTTAATGATGTGGTCAACAGGCTGAAACATTTCAAACACAACACAATACCCATCAAACGTCGACTGCACCTAGCGCTGGTCAGACCGATGCTATGCTGATCTCCAATATCGAGCCAGATGACGTGCCACACAGACAATTATTTCTACCAGATGTTACAGAACGTTACCTTTTATTTCATCATGGGTTCCAAAATATAGTGACTTCAGAACCTCTGAATTACTTTACAACGTTGCAAACATCCATTTACTTTACCAGCACAAACATAAGCTGCACTCCAGATATCTTGAAAGGCTCAATGCTAAACACGAACAGATAATACGACACATAACACCCAGGCCTCACCGTACGTACATATTATCTTCTGCACTACCCCCTCCATCTGCATACACGAGAAATTGTGTATGATTTGTACGAATATTAATTCTTAAACATACTACAAATAAATATCAACATCACAAACACGCAGATACTTCAGTTCCTACGTAAACACAACATGCACAAGGCACTAATACAGGAAACAAAACTAGCATCACAATCCACACTACCCATATTTACAGGAAACACCATAGCCAGGGACGACACCAAATAACCCAAAGATGGACTCATAGTTTGAATACATCATCATACCTTTCTTCAACGAAACAAAGGTAGCTAGGCAATCACTAGCAAACAACACAACAGAGATAATTAGAATAAAAACACATAACGAAAACAACACATCATCACAAATATCTTCAAATCACCCTCTCTGTCAGTTCTCTGGAGCTGCACTCTTTAACTCGCACTTCTCAACAAACTAACAAACTACGTACTGACAGATGACATGTTCTGAGGGGTCCAGCCCTACACTTAGAATCTCCTGTATTTAGAAGGCCCAGTAGTCAGAAAGCCCACTAATCAGAAGACCCGTTAGTCATAAAATCGGTAAGATATACTGTGGCTCCCCCCCCCCACAAATAAAAAAATGCTGAGGAATTTTTTCGCAGTTTCAGCCCTAGGAACATAGGAGAAAGGGTCTTTGAACATGATGAAATTCCATGCAGAATCTGGATAGTCTCGATTTCATTGAACCTCTTTCTACATATGAATATAAAGTATAAAATATAACTTAACATAACTCTTCCCCGCTTTCCCCTCCTTCCTTTCCCCTCCCTTACAAAAAATTCTGACTACCGAGCCTTCTGACTACTGGGCGGTCTGACTACTAGGCCTTCGAATCGAATACAGTCCAACTCGACTAATCGCCAACTCGGCCTACTAACTCGGCGGTTACCACGTAAAACATCTACATGCCATAGGCCAATTGTTTATATTTCGAAAGCACCCCGAAACACCGGAGATATCTATTTAAGCTATTTATGCACGATTATGATACTAAAAAACCGCAAAATAGATTGCCAGCAACCCCTTGTATATTCGGTAAATATAAGATCAATGTCATGGTATCACACACACACATTTTCACCTTTTTTCAAAGATCGATTTTTCTCCTATGGAATGGTTATGTTAGGTTGGGTAAGGATATATTACGTTAGGAACTATTGGACAAGGTAAATTTCATGTTAAATATAGTATATATAAATGATATAGACCATGGACTAAAATCTACTGTTTCCAAATTTGCTGATGATACAAAACTGTGCGGAGAGGCAAATGATCACTCAAATCAATTAGATATTCAAGAAGATTTAGATAAATTACAGCAATGGTCTGAAAAGTGGCTAATGAAATTTAACACAAGTAACACACAGGTAAAAATAACAGTAAGTACGATTACAAGTTATTTGGAAATTCGTTAACAAAAGTGGATAGTGAAAAAGATCTCGGCGTAATTATCAGTAACGACCTCAAATCATCCAAGCAGTGTATTTCAGCCTCTGAGAAAGCAAATAAGATTCTAGGACTGATTGCGCGATCTTTTGATTTCAAAAGTCCATCACTCATTAACAAGCTATATAAATCGTTAGTTCGTCCACATTTGGAATATGCTGTTTCCGTATGGTCACCGAATCTCATTGAAGACATTGACAGACTGGAAAAAGTACAACGGCGAGCCACAAAACTGATTCCAAATATAAAAAATAAATCATACGAAAATCGACTAAAACATATGAATCTGTTTTCTCTAAAAAAGCGTAGACTCAGAGGTGACTTGATACAGGTCTAAGATTTTAAAGGGAATTGACAACATCAAAAGTGACCAAATTTTCACATTGAATGAGAATCAGACAAGAAACAATGGTCTCAAACTGTCCGGAAATAGTTTCAATTTGGAAGTAGGTAGAAACAACTTTGCCAACCGTGTAGTTAATGAATGGAATAAACTTATTGCACAGGTAGTGCAATGTAGTTCAGTTCGAAGCTTTAAGAATCATTTAGATAAACACCTAAGCAAGATGCTGTAATGATTATAATTTATTTTATATTATTTGTTTTTGTTTTGTTATCATTTGTCTGTCTGATTTTCATTTATTATTAGTTATGTCAATTTATTATCATTTACTATTTACCTGTTTGCTTATTATCTAACTATACCTATGCATTTATTTATGCATTTTATTTGTTATTTACATTATCATAGTTTTTATATGTTATTTCATTATTATGATTTTTTTTTGCATCCGACCTAGATATGGACCAAAAGGTCTCCTGTCGGCATGCTCCGCCTTTGTAATCCTTTGTAACATCACGTGCAAAAAAATAGTTGAAGCAACAAGCGAGGGTCACAAAATGTGACCTCTCCCAGGTGATCACATTTGTATCCGTATTTATTTATGTTTACGTGATTCTGGAATTTTACCCAAACCTAAACTACGATAACCATTCCATAGGAGATCTATATCTTTGAAATGGGAAAAAAGAGAAGTGACGTACATACTGCATATTCGTCATGTCCGACTTCTAGTCGGTTTTGATCTGTTTTAGGAATGTTAATAAATCTAGTGCATAAGAATAGATATTGAGAATAAAGACAGAAACTATATAACATGAATATATTTTGGTATTCGATGTACATAACCAACGTGATCTATGTATAACTTGCGTGGATACCGCCAAGGAATGTTAATAAATTTGTTGCACAAGAGTATATATTGAGAAAAAAGAAAAAATATAATATGAATATAATCTAATTTTGTATGCAATATGAAATGTAGATCGAATACCAAAGTAGCTTCATGACACGTAGATCGCCAACATTTGTGAGCATTTGTCGAATTTTTATTAAAGGTCCAAGCATTTGTCTTATAAGCATTTGTTTTGTGAACATTTTTCGGGACACTGATTTACATAGCCAACGTGATCTACGTAAAACTTGCGTAGATACCACCAAGGAATGTTAGTAAATTAAAGGCATAAGAAAATATATTGATAATCACAAACATATATGAGCATTTGTCGCTTTTGTTTTCCATTAAGTGTTCGAGGATTTGTCTAGTGAGCATAGCATGCTTCCTGTCCAATCGAGGGTCAAAGCAGACTTATGTCATATATGGTTAGGACACAGGGAGCAGAGGGAAAAAATATTCAATCTTCTGATAATAATCTGTTACGTTTTTACCTAACAAGACATTATCATAATATCACTGGTCACAAAATCAGCAGTTTTTTGAGTATCTGACAATGAATGAGCTATTTGTTGGTGGTATTTATTATTTCATCACATAATATGTCTAATTTTGATCAAACATATGATGATGTTTGTGCATTTGTATAATGTATTATATATTAATAAAGACAATATAAAGTGTGAACTTTTATATATTTTTTTATCTTATGTACGCGGACCAGTACCGTGCTAATGCAGTGATGTGATCAGATCAAAACGGTGTACGCGCAAAATGTCTCCATGTATTCAGTAGACCGAGTTGGCGATTGGCCAAGTCGGTAGGCCGATTGGCGGAGTTGGACCTACACGTGGCCCTCTGACTACTGGGCCTTCTGAAGATAGGATCTTCTGAGTGTAAGTTGTATACCACTCTGAGATAGCTTGTCTGGACACCAATGCTAAACATCTAGCAAAGACGCTGGGAACAAATCCCACATCTTAAAAACACTTGAGCTCCATATGCATCCATAGCTATTCTCACTTGGTTCTATGGGCTACCTAGAACAGACCACCCACTCGCGCAGGACCGGTTTGTGTTGGAGGGGAAGAATGTCTGTAAGGAAATGAAAATATAGCAATGTATAAAAGAGAGCTATTGCTAACAAGCGCTTTTTGCACCAAAAGTTGAGAAAATGGTAGAATGCTTAATAGTAGAGGAAGGTTGAAAAATGGAAAAATCTTTAGTGGGAGGTAAACTGAAATGAGATGTAGTATAATAGAAAGTTAGAAAGGAAGCAAATTTTAGTCGAAGAAAAAGTATGTGGGGCGTGGTTATGTTCGTGAGAGGTGTGTGTGTGTGTCTATCTTACGAGAAGTAGGGTTCACTTTCCGTGTGTGGCGTTGCTGATTAACCCCAAGCTAGGCAAAGCGCGGTCCTGATTAACCCCAGGTGAGGCAGAGTACGTTCCTGATTAACCCAAGGTGAGGCAGAGTACGTTCCTAATTAACCCTAGGTGAGGCAAAGCACGTTCCTGATTAACCCCAAGTGAGGCAATGGGGGATATCCGAAGCGTAGTCAAGAAAGTGGATCCGATGGCAGTGCGGGGGTGGAGGAATGGCAGGCGGGGGAAGGGTTGAGTTGTGTATCTCTTCTTCCAAACACAACTCTGAAAGCAGAGAATTACGTGACTCGGGAAATGTGTGCATTTATCAGAAGTGCAAACCCACTCGCCAGCGTCAGCGATGAGGCCAGGCGTGTGCCGGACCGGTCGACAGGACAGGAGAATAAAGGACATGATAAAATCTTCCCCACGACCGGCCGGCTAAGAGTTATGGGCGCTGGATGAGAGAGCTCGAGTGAAGGGCAACGACCGACCTCTGCTGAGCCAGCGAGTGTGGGTGTGTATCTCTTTTCTTCCAAACACAACTCTGAAAGCAGAGAATTACGTGACTCTGGAAGCGTGTGTATTTGTCTTAGGTGTAAGCCCGCTTGCCAGCGTCACCGAAGAGGTCAGGATTGTGCCAGACCGGTCAGCAGCAAAAGAGAAAAATCTCCGCCGCGACCGGCTGTCGAGGATTGATGGGCTCTGTTGAGAGAACTTGAGCGAAGAGCGTCGTCTTACCTCTGCTGAGTCCCACCTCCCAGTGCAAAACTCTCTTCACAATACTATATATGCCAGTAAAATGCTCAATTTGCACACCTACCGGCAACAGTCACCTCTTCAAATGAAAATCATACTACACATAATATTGGGAGATACAACACCTCAACCACCCTTCCAGAACTTTCTCACAAAGAAAAAACTCACAACCAAACCATAAACACCCTTGACGATGACACGATATTGTCCAAAACTACTGACCGTAATAATATCTTCGTCCAATCTAAGATCATGGTGTATCATGCAAGATCTAAGGATATAAGGTCTAACCACTTCCGACCGAATTTCGAGGGAGTTGGCGCAGCGGGCCCGTGAACGTCACCTGGCTGTTCAAAGTGGGGTTCATGGGTCCTTTAGCTGTCAGTTGAAGCTGGTGCGTCGTTCGGGAAAGTCGTTGCCTTCGCTCGCACCGCTCCACGCAATTAGTTATATTCTGACAAATATCATATAAAATATATATATAAATATATATAAAATATTATAGTTCCTGTCTATTTATATGAATATATAGTATATATAATATATATGTATATGTATATATATATATATAATATATAAAATATTATAGTTCCTGTCTTCCTTGGCGTTTCACAGTTTTTTCAGTGTTTCACAAAGAGAAAACGGACCCAGCCTAATGACGTCAGAAGCTGCGCACAATAATTCAAACGGTCTGACCTGTATATATAGACCTTGGTATCATGTATCATTGTCAGTATTAAATCATTTGAGTAATCTTTTCCCATAATTATTCTAATATATAAAAGTTTAGGGAGCAAATTCAAAATTTCATCCAGCCAAAGCTTCAATACCAAAGACTAATTCTAAACAAGCCATATCATAGTTCACTTGCAAACGACTAAGAAACAATTTGAGAAAGCGTAGTTTATGTTCAGAGAAAACTTGTCTAAATTAGGGGTGACAATAAAATTTGGCACATGAGATTCAGCAGCAGGGTGTGCTAAATATGCGTTGTAAACCCACCAAACATGGTAAAGTCATCATCGACATTATTTTCACTCAATATCTTAGTAGATGATTATCATGAGGAGCCAATTTTTCAGTCGACTGTTTTGAAATATTCTGGCAGTTACTGAACAGTATATGTACAATACATCATGTCGAAGGTAAGGTATACTTTATCGATATACAACTTGTATTGGTTTTGGTAGTGGTACCCATATATTAATTTCGTTGAAATTCATTGACATAAACGCTTCTCTGTATAACAGATCTGTTCTTGCAGTACATTTACTTATCTCGTCGAATTTTACTTTCGAAGCACGTAAACACATTTTCCCCAACACTAATTAGAGAGGATTTTTTTTTTCGCAGTGCATTGCACGAAAAATTCAAGCTTGCGGACTTAAACAGCAGTACAAAAGAGATGTTTCCTTTGCGTTGAAGTGTTGAATGTTGGGTGCATTGGCATTTACACCAGTGCAAAAAGTAGTTGACGCATTCGAAGCTCTTTGTGACAAAAATTTTTTCACCTGAATCTCAAGATGTAATTGATTACTTTGAAGATACATGGATAGGGAGACCAGATAGAAGACATCATTGGCGCCTCCCTAAATGCACTCATGAAATGTGGAGTGTCTATACTTCTATCTTGGATAACACACGGAAAACTAATAACACTGTAGAAGGCTGGCATAAGGCCTTTGAGGAGTAAATGGCGTCTTTTCATCCCAATATTTGGAAATTTATTGAATCTATAAAGAATGACCAACGATTAACAGAGGTCAAGACTGAGCAGGATATCGGTGGGCATGCACCTAAAAAAGGAAAGGAAAGCTTATAATTGACGAGTTAAACACCATATGAGGACGGAGCCTTTATTTGTACGACGCTTCGCTCATTACAGCTTTTTCAAGTACTGGATTCTGGATTCCTAGGAAAGACCACCCGCTTGCGCGGGATCTTTTTTTGTAGGAGGGGAAGAATGTCTGTAAGAAAATGAAAAGAGAGTAGCGTATAAAAGAGGGCTATTGCCACCGGGCGATTTGCGAGCGATTAGGGGCTTGTTGGTGGTCGTGGCTCGGGAGAACTGGACTAGGAGCTTGGACGGCGGCGTCAACGCCGGGAGGAAGAGCAGATTATATCACCAGAAGTTCAGAAAATGGTAGGAGGCGTAGTTGGAGAGAAATGTGGAAAAGCGGAACAATCTTTAGTGGGAGGTAAACTGAAATGAGAAGATGTAGTATAAGAGAAAGTTAGAAAGGAAGCGAATTTTAGTCGAAGAAAAAGTAAGTTTAGATATTTGTGCGTGGGACGTGGCTATGTTCGTGAGAGGTGTGTGTGTGTAACTTACGGGAAGTGAGTAGATTTCACTTCCCGCGTGTAGAGGGCATTCCTGATTAGCCCCAGGTAAGGCATGAGAACTCCTGTATTACCCCATGGTGGGTTTGAGTTGTTTGTATATTCTTGTAGCCTGTCAGTTAATGGTACAAGTACAAGTTGAGATACATATGCTTGAGATTAAATAAGGGGAAAGGAGGGAACGGGGAGAGAAAAGAAGAAGGGGGGGAGAAGAGGAGGAGGAGAAGGGGGGGGGGATGGAACACTGGGAAAGGTTGAGAATGCTGGCCAAAACGTCCGAGGGTGAAATGTTCACAAAGGGTGGTTTAGATATTTAAAATGTTGCTGGCCATGGGTATTAGGGGAATTATGTGGGGCGAGATGTTAAACGTGCCCCTGTTTTGTTCAATAGTGTTCGTTCCTGCGGATTTTGTCTGGTTCTCGTATCAGCAGCTCTGCGTTCTTCCAGTCCATAAGATGGTTTTCCTTGTTTCTATGTGTCACACATGCATTGGTGGTGACATCATGCCTGACGTCGTAACGGTGTTCACATATTCGTGTATTCAGGTCGCGTGACGTTTCTCCGATGTAAATTTATCACATCCTGAACACGGAATACGATGAGCACCGGCTTTGGTGCCAGGTGTCTGGTTGTTGTGTATTTTATCGTTCTGCTTGTCTGGCACACTACTTCCAAGTTGGTGGTTCTTAAAAGATTTGTCAGGTTGGTGGCAACGTCGCTGGGTAGCAACACGAGACGTCTTGTTGTGCTGTCCTGCTGCCTACGGCTTTCCCGAATCTTGGAGGCAATTATCTAATTGAAATTCTGGAAATTTTAGTGTTAAAAAGGAGAAACGTCACGCGACCTAAATACAAGAATACGTGAACACCGTTACGACGTCAGGCATGATGTCACCACCAATGCATGTGTGACACATGTATGTATAATACAAGAATAAGCAGGATAAAATAATAAAATATTGGCATTACTGTTTTGAAAATACTTAGTATATTTCACTAATTAATTTCTACTAATATCATCATATCCTTCTTTACAAAACGCTTTGCGGAGAACTTTCTTCATGGTAAATTTTCATCACGGTGAACTTCCCATTCGGTGAATTTTACCGCGGTGAACTTTCCGCATACGAACTGAAATGGTTCCGTTAAAAGCCTTGATCCAATTTAGTCTGTTTCTGAGTGTGTATTTGACTCGAAAGTAAACTTTGGCAAGATTAAGTAACGGTGCTGCAAGAACAGAATTGTTATACAGAAAATCGTTTCTGTTAATAATGTTACCTTCGTTGTTAACATTGTTTACTGCTCTGTCTACTGTTCCCTTCTATGGTCACCACTGTCTTTATGTATGATAGTCACTCTCAATATTCTTCTGTAGGAAGGCCTTTTGCTTCCGATCATCTGTATCAAGTTCTATTACTCTGTATAAGATAGGGGGGAATTAAACTGAACTTAAATTTTCTGTCGTTTCTTCCCGAAATGTTACACTTGGGCTGTCAATTTACATCAAGGGACTCCCAACTGGAATCCTCAATTTGATCACTAGGTCAGTTCGCATTGACGTCATGATTTCTTTAGTTCAATGCTCTTTACTCTTGCATCTAAGTACCTCCCCTAAGGGCGTGACTTTACTCCCATGAACCAATTAAATTTTCTCCTCCTCCACCCTTTCTCCAATCAGAAAGACTGTTACAAGCATCTTAAGCAATACTGCTTACTCAAGCAATTTCGAAATTAATGCATCACTTGCTTAGCTTACATATTGTCACATCAGCATAATACAGCAATGAAATTGGGTTCCCAGTGGTTGTTTATAAACTTTAGACGAGGAGCGAGATTATGCAACTCCTTCGCCTACGGTTGTTGTTACCAAACATCCAACACATAGAAATGAAATTCTCGTCACCCACCCCTCTATCTATCTTGTCTACCTTTATCTACCAGCCTCTTACAATGAATTTCAACGAAATTGTATGTAGCTTACATCCACCAAAACGAACATAAGTTGTGTATCGATAGAGTGTAGCTTACCTTCGACATGATTTATTGTGCAACCTGTTCAGTAACTGCCAGAATATTTCAAAACAGTCGACTGAAATTTTGGCTTCTCATGATAATCATCAACTAAGGTATTGAGTGAAAATAATGTTTATGATGACTTTACCATGTTTGGTGGGTGTGCAACGCTGACTCTCATATGCCAAATTTTATTGTCACCTCTAATTTAGACAAGTTTTCTCTGAACATAAGCTACGTTTTCTGAAACTGATTGTTTCTTAGTCGTTTTCAAGTGAACTACGGTATTGATTGTTTAGAATTAGTTTTTGGTGTTGAAGCCTTGGCTTGATAAGATTTTGAGTTTACTTCCTAACCTTTTATATATTGGAGTAATCATGTGAAAAAAATTACTTCTATCCGTTATACTTGAGTTACATCATCATAGAAAGACACTGTTTCATCCTCTGAGCTATGAAGTTGGTGCATTAACCTGATTTTTTTAGGTTGTATTTTTTACATAGCTTTACCTCAATTCAAGCTATTCTGATACATTTCTGAACTTCACTACATAACCCACAATCTTTCAGTTAACCAAGAATACTACCCCATGAGAACAAAAAGAACAAAAAGAACCAACCATCACACCCCGATGTGATAGTTGGTTCTTTTTGTTCTTTTGAATTGCTGTGGTCCCATTTTTGTGACACTTTAGCAAACCTTGTATTTAATTTCTGCAGGTTATGCAGGACTTGATTAGTTTCTGTTTGTTAGGATTTGTGTTTTTGGCTACTGAGGAATGATGGATAGGCTTTTTGGATTTTGGTATCAGCGTGTTCTTGCCTAGTATATTTAATTTTGTTATCCTTTCTCCATGTTGAGGTGTTTTACTATTCTGTTAAAAAATGGAACTCTGTTCATCCGTGGGACCTGTCCCAGAGAACATCGGTACACTATATAACTGAATCCTTTTGCTTACAATGTATAACCCTGAGGATGAATCCCGGGTTCGAAACGTCGGTTATAAATTCTGTTACTCTGAGTCCAGTGTTTTGAAAGTTTCCGATAACATGGCTCCTGGACTCCAGCTCTTTACGAACGTACATATATATATATACTACCTAGAGGTTTTTTTCCTAAGTTAAAAAATCGACTAGCGACAGATAGTAAACGTACGGGCCGAGTTGGATTGGAAAAAGGTGACCTGAGCTGATCACATATTTTGTTTTTTCTTGTAAAGCACAAAAGCAATATTTTCTCTTGTTTTGTTCCCTAACCTGCTACTTTTTGCCTATGAAAAATAGCCCAGACTTGTTGTATCCATACATCAGAATGCTAAATCAGTTTCTTTAGCTTTTATTACCATAAGATTTTAGGGTGTCAGCCAGAAAAATAACGGAGAAACCCGTGCTGTGAAATAGAGCGTCATTATGTAGTTAGTTTTCAAAGTTAAGAGGTACAAAATTAGAGTTGAGAGCAGAAACATCGAGACAAAATTATGCGCAAAAAAATTATGAAATATCAGCTGGCGGCCTGCAACATGTCTCTTAAATGTTAAAAGGTCTGAAATCATCGCTCGTTCTCTCGTTCGTGGAACTCGGCATCTCGACTCTTTTTGCAACTTTGCTTTCCGCGCCACTTCCTGTGTCCTTGAAGAAGGACGCCTTCCTGTCCTCTGATCCTAAGGGCTCCCGTCGTCCTAACCCAGAGGTCCTTCTTGTGCAAGGAGGAGCACAGTCCAGGAAGACGAGTACCTGCCCTTGTGGGTTGGTTGTGCTTCGGAGCTCTGAATCTGATTAGTTTTAGGTTTTACTTGGAAATGCTTATCTAGTGACTTGGATGACGCTAGAAGAGTGATTCTCAAACAATGTGCCGCAACTATCTCCTAATGTGCCGCGTATTCTTTATTAGTAGGTATGTGTACTTAAATTTATTATCATTATCATTATCATTATCATTATCAGTATTGTTATTGTTATTACTCTAATTATTACACGTGCATGCACGCACATATTCACATTAATATTATGCCAAATGTGTATTTCTGTGTCAGTTGAATAGGCACCAAACTTACTGCATTGACTGTAGATTTGGTGCATCGTCACAATCCAAGATATGTCATTAGTGAACCATTAAACAATAAAGTATGGGAACCTCTGCACTAGAACGTGACTCTTCCGACACAAATCAAATCCATAAGAAAACATGTCAATATTTTTGTAACACTAGATTTATGTTATCTTTATCTGACATAACCATAAATGAGCAAAAAAGTTACCTTTCTCTTTGTTGTATGACGTGCAAAATATTACTCACTGGATAACTAAACAGTAGATATTTTGTACTTAGTTAAAGTGAACAATACTCGCAGTCTCATCCTTTTTTTGTGTTGGCATGGTGTGTGTTGTATAACATATCGTACATTGTACTGGTGTGTTGTCTATTTGGGGGAATTATATGTTTACCCCGTCTTTATAAAGTTGTCGTATGATTTGTTGTTTATTGTTTTATTATTTGTTGTAATTATGTGTACATTATGCATAATTGTAATATTATTAGATATCGCAAATGCGATACACGTCTTTCCCGCGCAAAACTGGAGCTTGGCGTCAGTTGAAGCCAGCCTTTGTGGTGTGCGCACGCATTTGTTGTCAGTTGTATAAAGAAATATATTATATTCTGTCTATTCGAACTAGGATTCAACAGCCACCCAAAACATTATGGTGGCAGCGCAAAAACAATCTTTTCGGTAATTTTTTTTTTTCATTGTGAACGCTCTGAAAAGACTAAATTGCAGCGCTGGACTATCGCCGATCATATTAGTGCATGTTAGCGTCCGTCCTTTTTCTCCCATTTTCGTTCCACAGGCTACAGGATTTGCTTAGTTGTGAGAAGTAATAGTGCCTTCTCACTTTGGATCAGTGACTTTTTATTTACACACAAAAAAAAAAAAAAAAGGCGGTGTTCAGGAACATTGTGGTTGCATAGCGACGAGTGATTTTATTGGCCGACGTTTCCCCCGAGAATCTTCGTGTCCGGCCTTCTTTTGGACTGATATCGCCGTCTGCTTTGGCGGGACGGTCGTCTCTGGTCACTTAGTGGCTTGCAAGTTTGAATTCCTACTTGGATGAGGAAGGATTCGTGTTTGAAATTGGTCGGCGTCTCAAGCGGCCCTTGTGTATTTGCCGGCTTATGTTCCACGTCCGCAGACATTGGCTACCTTGTTACTTACCAGTATTGTATAATTCTTTGCCTTAGGCATACCTGTATTGTCCTTTTTTTGAGATTTTGTGGATATATTGTTTATACATATATTTCATATCTACCGGTCGTGCCTTGGGCGGCCATTTGTATGACGTCACTCCTTGTTTACCTTTTGAAATGTGCCTCCCCTCAGTGATGTCTTGTATACACTTACGTATCAGTGCATTATATATATTTTTTACGTAAATTTTGCTCATTACGGTTACGTATAATTATCTTACGTTCGTGTCCCATGTCCATGTGATTTCTTCAACACCATCGAAGACCGACTATCAGAGGCCCTAACCACACTCTCCACGTACTACAAAAAGTGGCATCTCAATGCGAACGCAAACAAAACACAGGTGTGTGCATTCCACCTTAAAAATCACCAAGCCAAGAGAGAGCTACGAATCAGATGGAACAACACTGATCTGGCACACCACCCACACCCTGTCTATTTAGGTGTTACTCTCGACAGGACTCTCTCTTACAAAGAGCATATCAACAAGTTGATTGGAAAAATCTCAACCAGAAACAACCTCCTCAGCAAACTTGCCACCACCAGCTGGGGAACAGATCCAAACACCCTGCGACAAACAGCTTTGGCACTGTGTTACTCCACTGCAGAATATTGCGCACCAGTATGGGCCAGGTCATGCCATGCACGCAAAATAGATCCAGAACTGAACAGGTCGTGTCGAATAATTACAGGTACCCTAAAACCAACGCCATTACATACTATCTACAGACTGGCAGGGATTCCACCTCCCCACATTCGGCGCGAAATAATGACCAAGATAGAAAAATATAAACAACAAAATGATCCCAGGCATCCACTATACGGTCACCTTCAGGTTGGACAGAGACTGAAGTCTCGCCAAAGCTTCATGACGGTGGAGGGACTGGATCCAACCCAAGCTGTGGCCCA
This sequence comes from Oratosquilla oratoria, assembly GCF_046742065.1. NCBI lineage: Eukaryota > Metazoa > Arthropoda > Malacostraca > Stomatopoda > Squillidae > Oratosquilla > Oratosquilla oratoria. The sequence goes on along the minus strand of NC_134777.1, from coordinate 31,452,699 downwards.
TAGACTAAAATGTTGGCAGGAATATGACAATCTGGGCCATAACGAGGCCATACCATGCCCAAACGAGACCTTGCCCCCAGGAGCAAACCTAACCAGGAAGGACTGGGTTACCTTAAACAGAGGAAGAGCCAAGGTGGGCAAAACGAAAGAAAACAAACACAAGTGGGGATACACCAATAGCCCCCAATGTCCCTGTGGCGAAGTACAGACGATGGTCCACGTCCTCCGGGAATGTCCATTGAGTCCCCATTGCTCCGACCAAGACCTTAGGGAAGCAAATGAAACTGCCCTTATATGGACACGGTTCTGGTGCGACAAGATATGATGATGATGATATTATTATTATTATCTTTTTTACATTATTTCAAGCTTTGTGCTAGTGTGTTGTATTTGCATTAATTCTTGCTTGGTGTCGGTGTTTTCGTGTGCTATTACGCAGTGGGTTACAGTTGTCAAATCCTATCATGTCTAAGTCAAAGAGGCCTTCGTTTATCAGTTCACAAATTGGCGTTGCTGCATCAAGACCCGTCGGTTATGAAATTCTCTGGTCAAGATCCTCATTATAGGGCGACTGATTTTATCCGCCAATGTGAGGACTCCATAGTGCATTCTAATGTTTCGACGGTGCCTGAAAAGATCCCTTTGTGAGGTCCCAGCTTGTGCCAAATTCTCTAGCATCGGAGTTACTTTCAGCGTCGTGTTTAGATCCCAAATCTCTGGATTATAATTATAACATCTTTAGGTCTAACATCCTTAAACTTTTTTCAGATACCCCTGGTGGTGGTTCGTTCCATTGGTGCTTCAAACTGGCTGATACTCTCGTATTCCGACTGGGCACTCTTGATTATAGACGGGCGCAAGCTTAGGCTAGTATAATTGTTGTTAATGCTTTAGAGTCACTTTCACATTCAGTTTGGGTAGATAATGGCAATATCACTTTAGATAGATTTCGTCTTATTTTATAATTTGTGCTTTACATCCTTTTTTGGTGTCTTCTGAGAGAAGAGCTGCATCTTCTCTCATGTATAAGACTGATGAGACTCTATTGTCTTTTGCGACAAAGCTTTCCTGTAAACTAGGGGAAGCGCCTTCTAGTTCCTTGTGTATTAGCAATGCTCTTCAACATGCCCATGTCCCTTGTTCTCCTTAGCCTTCTCAGTGTACAGTTCCTACTCATAGTTTCCCTCAATCTACAGTTACCCCCCCCTCCCCTGTTATGTACCTTTTGTAACAGGTCTGGTCATTCGAGCAACTTTTGTTACCGCCGTAGGCGCCAGGTACACAAGTCAAGACTGCCCCCTGTTCGCAGGAGTGTACTTACTGTTTCTTCTAATATTTCGCATGACCTTTCTAGAGTAGAACCTCAAGGCAGACTCAGTTATTGCCATATCCATGGTCATTGTAAACACTCGACTGATCAATGTTTCAAGGTTTTGAAACTTAGGGATGAGACTTCTCACCAGCCTCGTCAATCCCATTTTCACCAGCGCTTGTTTCACAACCCAATGAGTTGACCAGCAATGTTCGGTCTCAAATAATTCCTTTTGTGGCTGTTGAGTCTTCTCAATTACTTACTTTTCAATTTCTTACTAGAGATACGCCTCTTTCTGTCACTGTAGATAATGGTGCAGAATGTAGTCTCTTAAGCAGAAAGGCTTATTTTGCTCTACGGGAATTGCATAATCTCCCTTTATCTCCCTTTTGTAATGATTTGCATTCTGTGCAAGTTCTCCCTTGCTTGTTCTTGGATCTGTTTGTCTTCCCTTACAGTTTCCCTCGCATGCTACAGTCTTCAGTCATTTTTGTTGTTGTCTCTGGCATTGCCCTTAAGTGTGATTGTCTCTTGGGTATTGATGCTCTTACAGCTCATGGCATAGATATTTCTCCTAGTCCCCGTGAAGTGACTTTCTGCAATTTTGATATCTCTGCATTGGATAGGCCAGTTTCTGTTTGTGATTCTACTGTGCTTGATCAGTCCGCACATGTGTCTGTGCCAACTTCTACGCGCTCTAACCCTGTTTCTCATTGTGCTGCTGTTGTTATAGGTGAGCATCTTATTGAACCTTCAAGTTCTGTTCGAGTTCCGGTGCGCGTCTCAGGTGCCCCGGTAGGGTCTGACGTTCTCTCTTTGCCTGACTCTATTCGTATTCGTCGGCTTGCCCTAGAAGGAACTCTCTCCACTGTTCGCGATGATCATGTTACCACGGCGATGGTAACCAATGTCACGGGTGCTCCTATTCCTCTCTCTCCTGGCAGTCACTTAGGCTCCTTTGAGGTGGTACACGTTGCTCCTTTCCAGGACTCGCCTATTATAGCAGCTTCTGTACTACAGTCTCCTCCAACACGTGACCCTGCTCACTTAGCTTCTGAGTTTGCCACATTTGTAGGCGAGATTGATTTTCCTGAAGAGACGCCTCGTCTCCTTGACCTGTTAGTTACTCACCGTCAGGCTTTGGCTTTACCAGGTGATCCGTTAGGGGTTACGGACCGTGTGGTTCATAGAATTGATCTTCAGCCAGGCACTCGTCCTGTTTACGTCCCCTCTTACAGGCTACCTCACTCTCGTCGGCTTATAGCCCAGTCCTTGGTTGACGATTTATTGCGTGAAGGTGTTGTACAGGAGTCCCACTCAGAGTGGAACTCGCCTCTTCTCCTGGTGCCTAAGAAAGATGGATCTTTTCGTCCTGTTGTTGATTACAGGAAAGTTAATGAGGTCACTCTTCCAGACCATTATCCTCTGCCTATCTTAAGCGAGCTTCTTCAGTCCATTGGCACTGGTAATACGGTGTTCACCACCTTAGATTTAAAAGCAGGTTTTTGGCAGATACCCCTGGAGGAGAAGTCTCGTAAAATCACGGCCTTCTCGACTCCCAGTGGGCACTATGAATGGCTTCGTTGCCCCATGGGTTTGCGGAATGCTCCTTTAACTTGCCAGCGCTTAGTTAACTCCATTTTTCATGGCTTAATTGGGAATGGACTTTTTGTTTACCTGGATGATTTGATTCTAGTTTCCAAAGATGTGGAAAGCCACTTTACTAAGTTGTCCATGGTCTTGCAACGTTTTGCTGAAGCTGGGTTGAAACTCAACTTACCCAAGTGTTCCTTTTTCAAGGCTAGTATCCAGTTCCTAGGTCATGTTGTAGACAAACATGGTATCCATACCACTGTATATATAATTTATATATATATATATATATATATATATATATATATATATATATATATATATATATATATACGTGTGTGTGTGTGTGTGTGTGTGTGTGTGTGTGTGTGTGTGTGTGTGTGTATACACACACTATGCACACCTCCATCGAGGGTTGGGGTTACACGTATAATACATAAATGGGGGCGAAGGCAGATAATGTATTCTCACCACTTGCTCGTTAGATTCCTCTTAAACAAATTGGATTATCAGTTAGACTGCCTGGATAAAGTTTCTCCACCAGATCCTAACTTGATAAGCTTCTTCATCTTCTATTCCTATTCCTGTTATGTTGTCTCGTTTACTTTTGGCCGCACGAAAAATATTCTCTCCAATTCGTTCTTGATCAAGTAGATATTGTATTCTCTGCCGTTCTCTGTTTTTACGATGTTTCCAGACCACTTGAACTGCCTCTTCTCAAAAAGTGTCCGATGTCATCCACGCGGGTTTCCTTTCTCGTTTCTACAGTAGGTTGTTGATGTGATTTATTGATGTGATTCAACCACTAATTGCACTGAATTGAAATAGGTTAGGTCGGGCCAAGCAAGGTCCTAGCGTCATAGGCAAATGTGCATGGCTAGCGCGTCAGGTCCTGGGCGCGTTGGCGAGACCAAGGTCCTTGGGCGAGACAACGCACGTTCCATTCTGATGCCACGTTGCTGTCGTGGTTTATATAACCCCTCCCATTGGGTGAAGCACCTTCATCTCGGCTGTTTATATCTTGTTTTTTATTATGATGTTGAGTGTATATATCTTATGACGCTCTTGGATTGAGGTATAGAAATGACTTTGTCTGGCGTGGGGGAATTGTGCGTGTTTGGGGGGGGAGGTTCTCCCACGGGGTATATTACCTACGGAGGAAGAAAAATAGAGATTTTGTCCTAAAAGGGGAGGGGGTGTTGGAAAGAGATATACAAATGGAAACAAATATGAACTCAAAGTAAAATAAAGTTACCACTTGTGATGTGGTCTAGGAAGGAATTTTGCGCTCAGTGACTATTGCAAAGCTACCCCTAATGTAAGAGGCCGGTAGTTGTACGAATGGAAATGAGCCTGCCTGCTCGCCTGCTGTTTTGATAACATTGAGGTGACGCTATGTCTATGTAAACACACCGACGGTGGTGACTGTTTTATAATCGATGATGTAATCAAAACTCTGTAAGCGCAGGTTAGCTTCGTTTGACTAATGCTGAGGTAAACGATTTTGCTAGTGGCATTGCAATGGCTTTCCGGTTTGGTGCAAGGTGGAGAAGGAGAAAAAAACTATTGGTGCATGAATTCAAAGTCACGCCCATAAGGAGTGACATTTATTTGAAAAGACATAGGAGATTGGATTAGAAAAATTAGTGACGTCAGACGAAGGTAGCTTAGCGTAGGATACGGGATCTCGTCAGACGATCTGGGGAGACGATCTAGAGAGACGATCTAGAGAGACGATGTAGAGAGACGAGAGAAAGAGATCCTGAGTGTAACAAGACGGTGAAATTACAGTGAAAGAAGAAAGAAAATTCACCACCCTTTTATTAACCCAAAGGACGAGAGAACTAGGCACGGGGCCTAGAAAATAGTGAGACTACAGGAAATACAAGGCATTGGGCCTACTGCTTAAGAGGAACTTGAATATTTAGTGAAACTCACGTAAAGAAGGCAAGGGGCCTCGAGACGAGTGGTATTACAAGTCAAATATACGTGTAATGGTCGACGACCGACAGCGGTGGTGACAGTGGTGACAAGGGGTGGTGAAACCTAATGTATAACAGAAAATTGAATTAAAACACCGAAAATTTATGAAAAGGGCCTGACTATAATATTATATCATAAATTCTAGCTAAGACCATAGTAGAATATGAGAAGGCCAGTGGCGGATCCAGGATCACAATTTGGGAGGCTAACCTAAATTTTGTGAATGTAGACGACACTCTGGGGGGTTAACCTGAATATTATATATATATATATATATATATATATATATATATATATATATATATATACATATATATATATATATATATGACGCTTACAGGTGTACTTTGTAGCGCGAATAAGATGAGTTTTGATATAAATTGAAGTATATGTTCTCACTTGATTTAGCTTTTTTTTTTTAAATATTGGGTAAATGTAGTAGCTAATCTTACACTTTTAAAGATTTACCTTCAATGATGTCGTGAATATCCTTTCAATTACTCTTACTGAAGTGTTTTATTAAATGCTGGAAAAAATATTCTGCCACTGTATTACTTTTTTCTGCCATGTACTTAGGCAAGTAGGTAAGTAGGTCGTCGACAATTCACTATAGCCATGTCTACCTGGACAATATAGCACCGTTGGTTTAGTTAGTAGGAAGTGGCTATATGTGAAAAATAGTATTCAACCATGCTAGTGCTGATGTGTCACTTTAGAATTTTTATATACTGTAGGAAAAGTATACTTAGGGAAGGAATCCTAACTCCTCCTCGATGAGGAGAATCACGGTGAGAGACCGAAAGAGAGCAAGTTGAATGAGAGAGCAGACTAGAAGGAAAGATATTGCGGAGGCGGTAAAAGAGAATTGGGTAGGTAAGTTAGTGCGAACGACTGATGAGCGATGGGACAAGTGTATTACTGAGTGGACGCCGCCATATGGGAAGCGTGGAAGAGGGAGACCAGACAGAAGACGGAGAGACGAAATAGAGAAGTTTGCAGTAGTGACGTGGCAGGAGTTTGCGCATTCCCGACCCTTATGCACACATTAAACAACCTCACTAATCAATCCACCATAATTACTCCTACCCTCGTCAGACACTCCACGTGACTCCCGTCTGACCGTTGAGCCTTTCCAGCTTTCATAATTTTCAATGTTTTTTTGTGTTTATCTTTTTCGATAATCCTATTACTTTCTTCTCCCATCATAGTCCCTTCCCTCCGTCCCAAGAGGTCGCCTTTTACAGTGCATGAGAACACAGTGGCAGCATTATTTCACACACACACACACACACACACACACACACACACACACACACACACACACACACACACACACACACACACACACACACACACACACACACACAACCCTGGAACAAAGAAGAGAACGAGGGGACCTAATAACCATCTACAGAATTATGAAAGGAAAAGAATGCCTTGATAGAGAGGACCTATTAAAACGGGACAGAGGAAAAACAAGAGGACATGCAATGAAACTCAAAAAGGATAACTACAGAAGAGACCTGAAAAAGAACAGCTTCCCACATAGAGTGATAGATGTATGAAACAAATTGGATGAAGAAATAGTGTGTGCAAACACAATACAACAATTTAAGAACAAACTTGATCTTGCGAGATACAAAAACGGGTCACCACGAGCATAGCTCCCCTTCCCGTATAATACAACTAGGTAAATACAACTAGGTAAATACACACATAGACACACGCACGCACACAAAATGGGATTAGGAAGAGGTCGAGTCATCGAAGTGAACAGATTCAAGGGACCAGAACAAAGGAGGGAGAACAGTAGTACGAAAGTTTCATCATTCCTTAATGAGAACACATTTTAAACTGCAACATGGGCGAATTATGTGTGACAGGTATTCCCAAGAAACTGTTATTTTATCTTTTGTTATGAAATCCATACTGTGCTAACAACAACCTAACCCTCTACTGTCAACTCTCCCAACCAGACCTTTTCACCTACATCTATGACGGATCATTTATTTTTGATGACCTTGACGAGCTTCTTAACAGACCTTCGTGCCAACTAACTTTTTGTTCAACTGTTGGTCAGCCGTGCTGAAATGTATGAAGTTTGTAGTGATTACTAATGGTATCGAGCGACTGCAAGAAGCTTGGCTTGGAGTGGGACTCGTCTGAGACTTAGTGTCGGACCACCGAACTTGTCAGTAGACGGCCACTCGTTGACTGAGTCGGTCTGTGGCGGTGAGCTGCGGTCAAGTACGAGTACTTCATCTCGTAGTAGTCTCGGAGTGTCTTGTACGAAGATCGATGAACGTGTCGCTGATACAAGTCGACGAATGTTTCTGTCGGTGAGTGTCTTTCTCG
>NC_134777.1:31437956-31440456 GCF_046742065.1 Oratosquilla oratoria | reverse complement strand
GTAAAGAAAGAGGAAAGGGAGGGGAAAGGGAAAGAAGGTAAAACAAAGAGGTAGAGAAAAGGGGAGTGAAGGTGGAAAGCGAAAAGGAGGTGGAAGGGAAATGGGAAGGACGAAAAGGAAAGGGAAGGGGGAAATATCACAAGGGAGGAGTATGCCGACAGGAGACCTTTTGGTCCATAGCTAGGTCGGATGTGAAAAAAATTATAATAATGGCAAAAAAATAAACAAATAAAAATGATAGCGATATAGATAAATAACAATAAATAAAATAAATCAATCAATAGGTAAAGTTGTAATAAACAAACAGGTAAATAGTAAATAATAATAAATGGGCAGGTAAATAATGATAAATAATAATCAAATAGATAATGATAAACAAACAGACAAATGATAACAAATAAATAAACAAATAATATAAAATAAAGATCAGACATTACAGCATCTTACTTAGGTGTTTATCTAAACGAATTTTAAAGTTTCGAGCTGAACTACATTGCATTGCCTCTGCAGGAATTTTATTCCATTCATTAACTACAAGGCTGGCAAAGTTGTTTCTACCCACTTCCAAATTAAATCTATTTCCTGACAGTTTAAGACCATTATTTCTTGTCTGATTCGCATTCAGTGTGAAAATGTTGTCACTTTTGATGTTGTCAATTGCCTTTAAATCTTAAAGACCTGTATCAAGTCATCTCTGAGTCTACGCTTCTTTAAGGAGAATAGATTCATATGTTTTAGTCGATTTTCGTGTGATTTATTTTTCATATTTGGAATAAGTTTTGTGGCTTGCAATTGTTTTTTTTAACCTGTTAATGCCTTTAATGAGATTTAGTGACTATATGGGAACAGCATATGCCAAATGTGGACGAACTAATGATTTATATAGCTTATTAATGAGAGATGGACTTTTGAAGTCAAAAGATCGTGCAATCAGTCCTAGAATCTTATTTGCTTTCTTAGAGGCTGAAATACACTGTTTAAATGACTTGCGATCGTTACTGATAAATACGCTGAGATCCTTTTCACTATCCACTTTTGTTAACGAATTTCCAAATAGCTTGTAATCGTACTTACTGTTATTTTGACCTATATGCATAACACTGCATTTACTTGTGTTAAATTTCATTAGCCATAATTGAGACCATTGCTATAGTTTATCTAAATCATCTTGAATATCTAATTGGTTTAAGTGACCATTTGCCATTCCGCACAGTTTTGTATCATCAGCAAATTTGGAGACCATAGATTTTAATCCGTTGTCTATATTATTTATATATACACTGAATAGAAGTGGCCCAAGAACGGAACCCTGAGGAACTCCACTCGTATAATTTTTCCTTCTAGAAGGTTTGCCATTTAGAACAATTCTCAGTTTTTCATCGTTTAACCAATTACTAGGCCAACTTAATAGGCTATCACTTATTCCGTGTGAAGCTAATTTAGTAAGCAGTCTTTCGTGGGAGACGGTATCAAAAGCTTTTGCAAAGTCTAGATATATTAAATCTATATTGTTTCTTTTGTCATAATTCGAGATGACTGTGTTGTAGAATTCGAGTAAGTTAGTCACGCAAGACTGTTTCCGTCTGAATCCATACTGGCTATCATTTATCAAACAGTTACTTTCTAAATGGTATTTGATAGCATCTCTGGTGAAATTTTTCATAATTTTTCTTACGATTGAAGTCAAGCTTATAGGTCTGTAGTTATTTTTTGTCAACTTTTTTGAATTTTGGAGTAACGTTAGCTAGCTTCGATTCTCTTGGGATATCACCCATTGTCAATAAGTCCCGGTGGCAGAAACTAGACAGTTCTTGGAACAACAGCTTGTCGTCTGCTAATGATAATGTGTTTGGCCTGTATATTACACCTACATTTATCTTTTGTCCAACTGTTTGGGTTAATTCTACCCACAAACTATCATATGCATCCTGTTTCACTTTTTCTAAAACAGTCATGGACATTGCTTTTATCGTACAACAGAACACCCCCCCCCCCTGTCTTGTGTTTAAATCCCGCAATATTAAATTCAGCTTCAAACTCTTTACCATTTAGCCATGTCTTGTCTCAGTTATTCCTATTATATCAAGATTTTCCTTTTTTGACATACTCGTACGTCTGAATTTCTTAGAATTTGTTCATAATCCTACGAGCATTAAAGTACATGATTTTCAGAAACTTATAGTTATTTCTTTTTGACGCTTGATTTTCAACATCATGCCTTACTTTATAATTTTGTTCTTTATTGACACCTTGTTCTATATTGACATTTGGTCCTTCATTGACATTCAGTGCCTCATGGACATTTGTTCCATCACGGACATCTAATCCACAACGGTCATTCTGTCTCTCATGAACACCTTGCCCCCTTCCGTCACCGCGTCCCACACCGGCCAACCGTCGTTCGTTGACATTCTGTCCGGTATCACTTCCTAAAATGATATTCTGTCCTCCACTGACATATCTACCGTGATATATTATCTTTCACTATCATTACATCCCA
>NC_134777.1:31430456-31432956 GCF_046742065.1 Oratosquilla oratoria | reverse complement strand
TGCATATATATATATTATATATATATATATTATATATATATATATATATATATATATATATATATATATACTGTATATGCTAATAAGAACACGGGTACGTGTGTTCACTTATGCAAAGTAGACCACTTGGAAAAAGAAACTAACGAAGCAGAGCGCTTTCATATATTACATCTTCAGTGCAAAAAGTACATAGTTAATGGAAATACATAGATTATATATCCATGGAAAAGGAACAAGGACAGTTTACAAAAGGGTAGAGGACAATTTACCCACTGGAAGGCGGGCTGTCAGGTCGCAAGGGTCAATGCGTCCGCTAATGAGGGTAGGGCGACATTAGGTCACAGTCGAAGGGTTACTTTTTACCTGTTATTATTTTGCTAATTTCTTGACAGGTAAAATTGTCAAGTTTATATAAGCCCTTGTGTAGGTGGGTATTTTGATCACTGGTGGTATGGATCAAACTACGCTATTAAGTTTCTTACTATTATGTTGTTAGTATAATAGATTGCATGGGTATTACCCCAATCAACTGTGTGTACAGTATGTGTGTGTGTGTGTGTATGTGTGTGTTTGTGTGCTTGTGCGTTCGTGTGTGTGGGTGCGTTCGTGTGTATGTGTGTATGTATACGAATAACCAGTGGGAAATAGAACAGACGGAAGACCAAATATTTTCGTCTATAAAGTCATCTTTAGGACACATGAGTTATATAGAAGGAGAGAAAGAGAGAGAGAGAAAGAATGAATCTGTAGATCCAGTCTATTTGTTCTGTCAAACTAAATCTTACATTTCAATTTCTTTTGAAAACTTATGCAAGAGGAACGAGGAAGGAAGAGGAGGAGTACGAGGAGGAGAAAGAAGCGGGGAGGGAGGGGGTGGAGGTATTGAGTCACCTCAAGCCAGCCACGCCTGTCATTCACATTTGTGATGGAGTAAACAAGACTTATGCCTTTGGTCCAATTTAAAATCTTTTTCTTCGTGACTCGGATGTACAACGAATGACAAACGTCGTTTGGGATTCTCGCATGACAAGTATGAATTATAGATAGATCCATCTATTGAGAATGACTAAAAATCGGGTATCTCTTTAATATTCGAGACTAAAGCGCCTCACAAGCATATACAAAAACGTTGGAAATCGCCCCTGGTAAATGTGCTTCGAACGTTTTCGTCTATTAAGACATCTTCAAAGGTACTTGTCCAGGCCTCGAAACTTTTGTTTCCGAGTACCGTAAAACATTTTTATTTCAGAGATTCCCAATTTAGAGATTTTTCTATATACAAATATCTTGATGGGAAAACCCCTTACATAGTCCTCGGAAGCCCACATATGGAACTATTCAATATGCTACTTAATAAGTTCCTTTACATGCATAACGAGGTACCAGGAGTGCCACCTTTATTAAAGGGAGTATTCGGAAGAGCCGCGGCGACCAATGAAATTACCAGAGGACAGCAAGATTGAAAAGAAAAAGTGACACAGACCCTGCAAGGAGGAAGGTAACAGAATAACATAAGGATACGCACATGTACTTGAGATTATGTGGTCAGCTGACTTCAGATGATTATATTCGTCTTACGGGAGTCAGGCTGGAAAGCCGAGATAGAGCTTCCTTTGATAATGAGGAGGGTGCATGTTCCCCTTATACCGAATGAAGTAAGGGGACACGACACAAGCGATTGGTTTGTGTCATGTCAGGGTAAGTATAGCTCTCTCTCTCTCTCTCTCTCTCTCTCTCTCTCTCTCTCTCTCTCTCTCTCTCTCTCTCTCTCTCTCTCTCTCTCTCTCTCTCTCTCTCTCTCTCTCTCTCTCTCTCTCTCTCTCTCTCTCTCTCTCTCTCTCTCTCTCTCTCTCTCTCTCTCTCTCTCTCTCTCTCTCTCTCTCTCTCTCTCTCTCTCTCTCTCTCTCTCTCTCTCTCTCTCTCTCTCTCTCTCTCTCTCTCTCTCTCTCTCTCTCCCCCTCTCTCTCTCTCTCTCTCTCCCCCTCCCTCTCTCTCTGTCTCCCACCTCCTCTCTCTCTCTCTCTCTCTCTCTCTCTCTCTCCCTTCTCTCTCTCTCTCTCTCTCTCTCTCTCCTCTCTCTCTCTCTTTCTCTCTCTCTCTCTCTCTCTCTCTCTCTCCCTCTCTCTCTCTCTCTCTCTCTCTCTCTCTCTCTCTCTCTCTCTCTCTCTCTCTCTCTCTCTCTCTCTCTCTCTCTCTCTCTGTCTTTGTCATTAAGGACTTTTTATTCAAGTCTAGATAGTACTGTGTCCCTTTATCACGCAGGGGATTCTCTAAGTTGAATAGAATCGTCCGGTGTTAGGATTAAGTTTTGGATGTCTCGCGTTTACTAGTGTGCACAGTAAAGGGTTCGTGGAAGCAGTTCAACCCAGATGATGTTTTAATTGACCTTTTAGTGCACAAAGGTTCTGCATGTGCATAGCTATAGCAGGAGCCATCAGTTTCCTCATAATATGCACATGTATTTTCTTATTATTGAAAATTAAATGCGCCACAGCACGAC
>NC_134777.1:31385456-31425456 GCF_046742065.1 Oratosquilla oratoria | reverse complement strand
AGAGCTTTCACCTTCTGTACGCACTTGAAGCTCCTCAGAACACGAAACCTCAATACCATAATAAGCTATGGAGTCGGAGACATGAATTGGATTGATGAAATTGGCATTGGTTAGTCTTAACTTTGCAAATTATCACCTGCTATATAGAACTATTCTCACAATTATTTATTAGATTGTACAGAAAATATGAAAATAATAGTAATAATTGTAACAACAATAATGATAATAATAGTAATAATAATAATGATGATAATAATAATAATGATAATAATAATAATAATAATAATAATAATGATAACAATAATAATAATAATAATAATAATAATAATAATAATAATAATAATAATAATAATAATAATAATAATAACAATAATAATAATAATAATAACAATAATAATAATGATAATGATAATAATAATAATAATAATAATAATAATGATAATAATAATGATAATAATAATAATAGTAGCAATAACAATAATAATAATAATTATAATATATATATATATATTTGTATATATATATATTACACACACACATATATATATATATATATATATATATATATATATATATATATATATACTGTATATATGTATGCATGCGTTGTTAAAGTCAACAGCTGCGATAGCATTATTCTGTTTATAGAATTTCTTTTATATGTTGCGCATCAATGTAAGGGCGTCTGAATGCAGATCTCTTAGTAGGGTACTGAAATTCATGGTTTATTCCTCTAGACGTCTTTCGTCCTTAACTGGCCACCTTCAGGTGTTAACTGGTCAAATTGTTGACAAAGAATTCTGAATTCTGAATTCTGAATTCCTAGGAAAGACCACCCGCTTGCGCGGGATCGGTTTTTGTGGGAGGTGAAGAATGTCTGTAAGAAAATGAGGGCTAGTGCCACCGGGCGAATTAGCGAGCGATTAGGGGCTGTTGGTGGTCGTGGCACGGGAGAAATGGACTGGGAGCTTGGACGGCGGCGCCGACGCAGGGATTAAAAACAGATTACAATCACCAAAAGTTCAGAAAATGGTAGGAGGCGTAGTAGGAGAGAAAGGTGGAAAAACGGAAAAATCTTTAGTGGGAGGTAAACTGAAATGAGAAGATGTAATATAAGAGAAAGTTCGAAAGGAAGCGAATTTTAGTTGAAGAAAAAGTAAGTGCAGATGTTTGTGCGTGGGTCGTGGCTATGTTCGTGAGAGGTGTGTGTGTGTGTATCTTACGGGAAGTGAGTAGAGTTCACTTCCCGAGTGTAGAGCGCGTTCCTGATTAGCCCCAGGTAAGGCATGAGCTCTCCTGCTTTTCCCCAGGTTGGGTTGGAGTTGTTTGTGTATGCTTGTAGCCTGTCAATTAATGGGCTACATACAATATTATTATTATTATTATTATTATTATTATTATTATTATTATTATTATTATTATTATTATTATTATTATTATTATTATTATTATTATTATAATTATTATAATTATTATTATTATTATTATTATTATTATTATTATTATTATTATTATTATTATTATTATTATTATAATTATTATCATTATCATTATTATTATTATTGTTATTATTATTATTATTATTATTATTGTTATTATTATTATCATCATCATCATCATCATCATCATCATCATCATCATCATCATCATCATCATCATCATCATCATCATCATCATCATCATCATCATCATCATCATTATTATTATTATTATTATTATTATTATTATTATTATTATTATCATTATTATTATTTCATCACTATTGCTATCACCAGTCAAAACTGGTGAAGGGATGTATCATAATAGGTACGGTTATACACGTCTTATCGTGTACACCGCACGTGGGACGGGCGCAGCTGACAGATAGTCTGTACGGTGTGGTCTAGGTGTAATGTGTTGTATCAGGTGTTTGTGTCTGTCGTGCAGTTTTTCTAGGTGTCTCGCGTTAAGTTTGTGTTTGTGTTGGTTGAGATTTTCAATTTTCCTCACAGTAGGTCTCATTTCAGGAGGGTGGGCAAATACAAGCCCTCCATAGTCTTCCATATTTAATTGACGTTTCGACTTCAGGGAGTCATCTTCAGAATAGTTACATGAGAAAAGTCACAAATTTCAAAGCTACATGATTCACAATTGACAATGGTATACAGACAACATGGGATTAAATATGGGCCGCTTGGGAACGGTGCATGGTTTGTGACCCGCTACGTAGCCGGGCACTACGTCTTGGAGGGGGAGGGGGAGGGGGAGGGGGAGGGGGAAGAGGAGGAGGGAGAGGGAGGGAGTCAGGTAAGGTAGATCTTCTCGCTGGGGCACCACGCTGGTCATGTGGGGGTTGGTGAGGTGTAGAAGGGGGAGGGGGAGAGGAAGGAGGTGGGTGTTGCTGTTGTTGGGCTCCAAATCTCGTGGAAGAATTAAATAGCGGGATGGCAGAAATCATATTACATTGAATGTTAATAATTTGGAGCTCTCTCCCTAATGTGGATGGCTTCAAGCATATTGTAAGCCAATAGGTGATTATGATAACTTAAAAGTTATTATATTCTATGACAACCCCCGTACCTGTTCCCTTGTTGTGAAAAACAATCTGTCTGGCAATGGTGGCATATTATCGAGAACTAATGTCATATATGAATATCGCTGTACTACTGGGGACTGCGCACCCCGTAATTCTTCATATCTTGGGTTTACGACATGCCAACTGAGTAGACGGTTGTCCCTACATTTACAACAAGGAGCAATTAAACAACACCACCTCCAATACCACCAGGCTTTAATCGATAGGAAGACAATCGTGGATTACACTAGGACAGTTGCACACTGTGCCAAAATTAAGGAACTAAAAATGCTTGAAGCCTCCCCCTCCCCCTCCAAGACGTAGTGCCCGGCTACGTAGCGGGTCACAAACCATGTACCGTTCCCAAGCGGCCCATATTTAATCCCATGTTGTCTGTATACCATTGTCAATTGTGAATCATGTAGCTTTGAAATTTGTGACTTTTCTCATGTAACTATTCTGAAGATGACTCCCTGAAGTCGAAACGTCAATTAAATATGGAAGACTATGGAAGGCTTGTATTTGCCCACCCTCCTGAAATGAGACCTACTGTAAGGAAAATTGAAAATCTCAGTAAGAAGATTAACCAGTGCCAAAATGCTGTCATGTTTAACTCAGTGTGTATTAGTGAGAATCTGCGCCCTAAATATACAATATATATATATGTATACATATATGTATATGTACATATATATATATATATATATATACATATATATATTGCTGGTAACCACTAAGGAAATGGGAATTACTGTTTTTTTCCGATTTCCTTAGTGGCTACCAGCAAAATTTGTGGATCACGTGTTGTTTTTAGTGATCTTTCTGCATATATATATATATATATATATATATATATATATATATATATATATATATACATATATATGACACACAGGAAACCCACAGTCGGAGAAAACAAACTTCGAATAAAGAAGAATCTATATTTCGGCTATGAACTGTAGCCCTCTTCAGGAAAGTACATAAGACAGAGGGCAGAGGGGATTTATAAGCTACAGAAAAGAGAAGGAATGTGGACAGATGGCATCACTCAGGCGCGGGGAAAGATGGGGTGGCGGAGGAGGAAGAGGGTGAGGTGAGGGGAGGTTGTAAGCTCCGTACCAGCCTGCTAACCGCCGCGCGTGAAATAATGTCAGGAATCCACTGCCCTTTGGATATATTAATATTGGGGCACTCCTCAATAAATGCTGATTCAACAATTTTTCCCCGTAAGCAAATTTTCGTAAGCAAATTGTGAACGTTCAACAAAAACAGAAGGAAGTAGAGTCACCTGGTATTTATTGTTTGCTCTGCCAAGGTTGTGATTTGGTTTACTTGGGTCAAACCGGGAGAGATTGAACACTAGATTGGTAGAACATAAAAGGTCAATTATGTTTGGGCAAGAAAGATTCGGCTGTATTTCTTCATGTAAAAAATGAGAATCATTCTTTCGACTGGGGTAAGGCCTGATTAGTTTTCAAGACCCACTGGGGTTTCAGGAGAAAAATAGTTGAATCAGCATTAACTGAGGAATGTCCCAATATTGATATATCCAAAGGGCAGTGGACTCCTGACATTATTTCACGCCTGGCGGTTAGCAGGCTGGTACGGAGCTTACAACCTTCCCTAACCTCACTCTCTCCCTCCTCCGCCAACCCCATTTTGCCCCGCACCTGAGTGATGCCATCTGTCCACATTCCTTCTCTTTTCTGTAGCTTAGAAGTCCCCTCTGTCCTCTGTCTTTTGTACTTTCCTGAAGAGGGCTATAGTTGATAGCCGAAATATAGGATTCTTCATTATTCAAAGTTTATTTTCTCCGACTGTGGGTTTCCCGTGTGTCATTTACAAAGGTGCTACTACATTTCTGTTTATATATATATATATATATATATATATATATATATATATATATATATATATATATATATATATATATATATATATGCACAACACTGAATGGGTCCCAGTGATTAGGGATACATTTTAACAACCACAATGCACTTTAATTCTAAGCCATCAAAGGCCAGCATGCTGAAATTGAAATGCGGTACTCCCCAGGACTCGAACCCGGCATCCTCATGACAAGCGCGACAGTGACTCTTTGATCAGCTCCATGACTCTCTCTCTGACCCTCTCTTTCTGACTCTTCTTTTCTCTCTGTCCTCTGATGAAGTAGACTCAATATGTTCTTATATTCTTCCTACTTCCTAGCTGACTTTGTAACCTTCTGCTTTGTAACCAAATGACTTTATAACAGTTAAACTATGACGCATTATTTCTGATTAGATTATCTGACCTTTATTATATTTCCAATTAAGACTTGTTCTTTCACATCTTTCTTATCTCTGGGACCCGTATTTCTGAGTACGGGTTTCTCTATTTCATCTTACAATACAATAAAGTGCAATACAATGAATAATAATAATGAAAATTGTGATAAATGTTGTTGGAAAACGTAGACATTTTACATTTCCTAAGAAAACGATATAAATGTTTTTATAGCTTTCAGAGCTCCGGACGAAATCACCCTCTGGGGTTTCCATGATAAAGCAACACACTCCCATAAACTCCAAATCTTACCCATCCGTGTATGGATGCACTTTTGCCTGACCGTTGACTTGGAAGATATGGTATGGTGGATTACTTTAGATGGAGTCACAGTGAAAAGCCGGATAAATGTGGAGTTCTTGTTTATGGCGATCCCTGAAGGGGGATACCTTACTGTGGGTCAAGAACAAGACCAGCTGTATGGAGCGTTTGATCCTGATCAGAGCTTAAGTGGTGAACTTGCAGGATTTGCAATATACGATTATATAGTACCCCAAGATGAGATAGACATATTTATGAAATGTGAAGAGATAACAGGAACTCCTATAGTTAGTTTTCAAAATTTTGAAAATGACTTTGAAATCTTTGGCGACGTTGAGAAAAAAGAAGTAGATCTGAAAACACTATGTGATAAAAGAGAATACTTTGACCTATTCTTTCCTGAAAAGCGAGATTTTTATTTGTCCACTACGATGTGCAGGTCCTTTGAGGGTGTCATACAAACTCCACTGTCGAATGAAGACAATTTAAAAACCTTCCTGCTCAATAAGAGATTTGAAAGTCAGTGCAGAGAAGAAAGCTATGGAGCATGGCTTGGACTAAGATACCGATCAAGTATCACTTCTTGGTCCTATTACGATTCCGGAAAACCAGTCAAGTACAGCAACTTTCCCAATATGTCAGGCTTAAATTATGACATAAGGAATTGTGCTGCTATCCACCTTTATACTAACTTAAATGAAAGTTGGTATTACCGCAACTGCTACGAACACCTCTGTGTTATCTGCCGTATTCCTCCACAAATTCGATATAGGGTTCGGGGGCTCTGCAACAGATCGCAAATTGATAAGGAGTTTTTTCTCGACGAGGTGCGTGGCGGCAAGGCATTCTTCTCTGGAATCCATGCATGCGAGATATATTGGAACAATAACACATGGGAACTAAGATATCTGATGAACGACAAAATTTCTGGTGTAATGGTCATGCACAGCGAGACGGATTATCCCTCCGGCCTGAACATGTGGACCATCAATGGAGACATCTGTTCGAGTCAGCCTCAGGAGATGAAGCAGATCATGATAACGTCTTGCCCTATAGGGAGCTTCACTTGCAATGACGGAAACTGCATCAACATAGAGGAACGATGCAATCGCCAGAAAGACTGTCCTGACGGCAGTGACGAGAAGACGTGTGAATTTGTGGACATCCCCGAAGAATATGCCAATGATCTCCCCCCTCCAAGACGCGATCCTTTGACTCCCGTGGAAATCAGTGTCTCCATTGAGGTGATACGAGTTCGGGAGTTGAACATTCTTGAAATGGAGTTTACTCTTGACGTTTGTATGCGCCTAAAATGGTACGATGCAAGGTTAGCCTACTACAACCTGCTGATGGACATGATGTCTAACTCGGCGACTCATGTACATCAGAAGCTGTGGACTCCAGATCTGAGAATAGATGGCGATGGAGGAAGTGCTGCAGACCTCATCCCTAGGTCCAGACACATATGGGTCATTCGGGAAGACGGTCCCCTTCCAGATGATACCTCCCGAGCTAGGGAAGGTGAGTGTGTTTTTTTTTATATTATTCTTTTTTTTTGTAGTCTTTTCATATTATTTTGCATCATTATGAGAAAATTATATGTGACCAATATACTAGGCCATTCTCCTGGGTGAAACTTTATATATTTTATTCTTGCAAAAATGTTTTACTTCTACTCCTTTTAATTCTTTTTCGTCGTTTTACTTTTAGAAAAGAAACGCTAAAATTATTCTAATAAAAACATTAGATGTTAAGGAAATAAAGTCATATCAAATGTCTGTGTATCTTTATGGGTGTGCTTATGGAGAAAAAAAGCAGGTACGTTTGGCTTAGGAATCGTATAAAAAACTTTTACCTTTTTCGTTTATTTAAGGGGCTTATAAGGAGTGAAGAGAGGACGAGGGAGAGAAGGGGTGGCTAAACTAGTAAGTGAAGAGATAAGTAAGCGGTAGTGGAGTGGAAGGAGGTTTCATCAAGGTTGATGTGGATGAAGGTGAAGCTGGGAAGGGAGATGTGGGTTTTTGTAAGTGCGTATGGACCTGGTAGTAAGAAGAGCGTAGAGGAAAGGGAGGCTTTTTGGGGTAGATATAAATGAGTGCATAGAGGGATTAGGGAGAAATGTCAAAGTAGTTGTATTGGGAGACGGAGTGATTGGGAAGTATGGAGTTCCAGGTAAAAATCGTAGTAGAGAAATGATAGTGGAGAAGTGTCTTGAAAGAGAGTTGATGATAGCAAATACAGTATTTAAAAAGAAAGTCAAGCATAAGTACACATGGGAGAGAGTGGTGGATGAAAGGGTGGCAGATAGAGAGTTAATGGACTATATAGTGGTGACCAGGAGTATGATAGGAAGAGTTAAGGATGTACATGTTCTAAGGGGAGAGAATGAGGGAATATCAGATCATTTTCTGGTGGAAGGTAAAATGAGAGTGGAGAATAGGTGGAGAAAGAGGAAAAGGACAGAAGGTAGGGAGGTACTTAGAGTGAACTGCTTAAATGAGGAAAAAAAGGAGAGTAAGTTTAAGAAGAAACTGAAAGAGGAGTGGGAGGGAGTAAAGGATAGAGTAGAACTAGGTTTGGAGGAGGAATGGAGATGGTTCAAGGAGGGAGTCATAAGGTGTACAAAGATGGTGTGTGGAACAAGGAGGGCGGGAGGAAAAAGAAGGAAGGGTAGTGAGTGGTGGGATGAGGAAGCAAAGAAATGTGTAGAAGAAAAGAAGCATTCATTCATAGATTGGCTGCAAATTAGGACGAGGGAATCGTATGGGAGGTACAAAGTAAAGAGAAAGGAAGCTAAGCATAAGATAAAGGAAGCAAAGAGGAGAGCAGATGTAAAATGGGGTAAGAGTATGACAGAAAATTTTGAAAGCAATAAAAAGATGTTTTGGAAGGTAATTAAAAGAGAAAAAGGAGGCGAATCAAGTAGAGAGGAAAAGGTAAAAGGTGCAGATGGAGAGGTGATAATGGAAGAAAAGGCAGTGAGAGGAAGGTGGCCAGAGTATTTTAGGGAGTTGCTAAATGTGAAGGAGGATAGGGAGGGAAAGGTAGTTGCAGTGGGAAGCGCTAAGAAAATGAGAGTGATGAGTGAGGAAAATGGAGGAGAAACAGGGAAGGATGAAGTGAAAGCAGCTGTTAAGATGATGAGAGCAGGTAAGGCACCTGGTCTGGATGGATGCCATTCAGAATGTCTGAAGAAAGGAAGTACAGTGATGGTGGACTGGCTGGTGAGGATGTTTAATGTTTGTTTGAGAGAGGGTAGAGTGCCGGAGGACTGGAGAAGTGCCTGTTTAGTTCAACTTTACAAGGGAAAGAGAACAAGTGTGAGTGTAATAGTTTCAGAGGGATCAGCTTGTTGAGTGTAGTTGGGAAGGCGTATGGGAGGGTCTTGATTGAGAGGATTAGTAGAGGAACAGAGTGAGTAATCGGTCAGGAACAGTGCGGGTTTAGGAGAGGTAGGGGTCATGTAGATCAGATCTTTGTGGTAAGACAGATATGTGAGAAAGTTTTAGGAAAAGGTAATGATGTTTTTTGGGCTTTTATGGATCTGGAAAAGGCTTATGACAGGGTAGACAGGAAGGCACTGTGGGAGGTACTGCAGATATATGGGATAGGAGGAAAGCTGTTAAGAGCAGTCAAGAGTTTTTACGAGAGTAGTAGAGCTTGTGTTAGGATTAGAAATGGAGAGAGTGAATGGTTTGAGGTAAAGGTGGGACTTCATCAGGGATGTGTTATGTCACCCTGGCTGTTCAATCTTTACATGGATGGGGTGGTGCGAGAGGTGAATGCAAGGGTAGTGGGTCAGGGGTTGGAGATGATTAAAGAAAATTGAGAAAAGTGGGAGGTGAGCCAGTTATTGTTTGCTGACGACACTGCACTTGTAGCAGGATCAGAGGAGGGATTGAGGAAGTTCGTGACAGAGTTTGAGAAGGTGTGTGAAAGAAGAAAGCTGAAGATAAATATGGGTGAAAGTAAGGTTATGAGATGTACAAGGGGAGAGAGTGACAGCAGGCTGGAGGTGAGCATTAAGGGTGAAAGACTGGAGGGAGTGGATAGTTTTAGATATTTGGGTTGCGAATGTGGCATGAAAGGGAGGAGTGAAGGTGGAGGTAGAATGTAGATTGAGAGAAGCGAGTAAATGCCTTGGTGGATTGAAAAGTGTAATGAGAAATAGACATCTGGGAATGAATGCTAAGAGGAGGTTATATGAAGGAGCGATTGTACCAACAGCATTGTATGGGGCAGAAACATGGAACATGAGAGAGAAAGAGAGAAGGACTTTGAATGTGTTTGAGATGAAATGTCTGAGAAGTATGATGGGGGTTACTAGGCTAGATAGAGTAAGAAATGAGGAGGTGAGGAGGAGAACAGGGGTGGAAAAGGAACTGGGAGATAGGGTTGATGAAAGAGTATTAGGATGGTTTGGACACATGGAAAGAATGAGTGAAGAAAGATTAGTAAAAGAAGTATGGAAGGCAGAGGTGGAGGGAGTGAATATGAGGGGGCGTCTTAGGATGAGATGGATGGATGGGGTGAAAGGGGTATTACAAAAGAGAGGAATGTCTGTGGAGGAAGGACGGGAGAGGACAGAAGATAGGGGTGAATGGAGAGGGGTTGTGTATAGATGATGCTATGATGCATGAGGGGGAGTGGGTGGGGATGGGGGGTGAGGAAGTATGTATGAAAAAAAAATTGACGCAGCCCGAAGGGATTTCTCCCCGTCTTCTCCTTTTCTGCATGAGGGGACGGAGAGGGGGGGTCGCCGATTTTATGAAGCGGCCTTGCTGTGGATGTGCTGTGTCTTGCGACACTGCTTCTGACCCAGGGCAGTGGACAGGATGCAGGGATGACCCGTCATCCAGGAGGTGCCAAGATAAGAGGGAGGGAGGAGGGTGGAGGGGAGTGGAATATATAGGAAAGGGAATGGGTGGGAGTGGTTTCTATGCCTTTTTCTTTGTGGCTACCCCCCATTATAGGGGGGGAAAAGCCTTTGGTATATGTATGTATGTATGTATGTATAAAATTATCTCAATATCCCCATCTATATCTATCTGTCTATGTATGTTTGTATGTATGTATGTATGTATGTATGTATGTATGTATGTATGTATGTGTGTGTGTATGTTCGTATGTATGTTTAAATGTATGCATGTATGTATGTATGTATGTATGTATGTGTCTATCTATTTATATAGCAAGGTTCCCCCCCCCAACCACCACTCTTTCCTCCTTTTCATCTTAGCTCCTCATGGATGAGGGGTCATCCCCGTATTAACCGCCCCGGCTCAGAAGCAATGCAACAAGACACAGCACATCCACAGCAAGACCGCTTTACTTAATCAATCATTCAATGTGCTTTATCCGTCATGCGCACACTGTCTCACATAATATTATTTTACTGTCGCAGATGAACTGTTTAGCGGTGCGTCCAATCCTTTGTATCTTCGCGTCGAGTACACTGCTAGTTTGAGCTGCATGTTTGACCTTGCCAACTACCCCTTCGATCTCCAAATTTGCAAGGTCGTCATCCGCTTCCACACAGTGACTTCAGCCGACGCTGTCCTCAAGGAGGGACCAGAGAGTGTGCGTTACCTCGGCATTAGACGCCTCCTGGAATACGAAGTTGGTCAACTTTCCTTAGACGTTGATAGATTGGGGAACTACAGCATCGCCACAGTCACCATCCCCTTCAAGAACCTCTACCGATACTACATCACCAGTACCTACATCCCGACTACTCTTCTTGTCTGCATTACCTACCTGACTTTTTTCTTCAGAGTGGATGACTTCTCTGATCGTGTAATGGTATCGCTAACGGCTCTTCTGGTGTTGGCAGCACTATTCTCCCAAACCAGCGCCTCTATTCCCAAGACATCCTATCTTAAGCTCATCGACATTTGGTTCGTTTTTGTCATCTGCTTCGACTTCGTCATGGTGGTCCTCCTCGTCATCATCAACTATGTTCGGGAAGATGAACCGAAACCCTTCACCTCTATCAAGGTGTACCCGACGGAAAAGAACTTTATCAATTCTCAGAAGGCAAAGAATGCCTCCTCCATGAGGCACCCTTGCAGTTGGTGCAGAGGACCGAAGCACGAAGTGCTAAATAAGATCAGTAGGACACTTCTTCCTATTTTTGGTCTTTCATTCATCAGCATTTACATGGTCATGTGTAGCACAGGTCTCAAAGAACTCTAGAAACCAAAACATCGTTACGGGCCTCATTAGATCATGTTATTATTCATTTAATATTGCTTTAGATTTTTTTTTTTTAATCCTTGGTCCCATGGTAGTCGGGAACGGTCATCAGGCTCAGCAATCAAAATTTATCAAAGCATTGAACAAACTCATGAGGCAGTTAGTTATATAAGCCATCATTCATTGCATTTCTTCTTGTGCATCACTGATGTCGGTAACTAGGAAATAAAAATGGATATCGTTCGTATGTAATTGAAAGTTAGTATTGTGCTTATAGTACACGGAACAGTATAATTCCCTGTGTCATTCTATTATCCAGTTTTTTGTTTCTGATTGACCTTTGATATTGTTCATTTGTTCACTCGTGAGGCAAATTTTCAGCCATTTTAATGCTTATCTACTAGTGGTTTGAGATAACGACACGAACTTCCCCTCTCAGAGAGGTCTAGGATGGTGCCTTCTTTTGGAGGTCTTTTTAGAAGCTAGGAATTCAATGTAGTTTCCCTTTACTATGCCTTCAGATTTTAGATCTTCTATCAAGGTATTATGATTTGCAGTATCAACTGATGTATCAGTTATGAAATATAACCAACATTCCACGTTTTCCATTGTCTACTATTCTTACTAAATCATTCATTACTGAGTATTGGAATGTTTCTGTTGATTATCTTTTCTATATTCTGATTGATTTTCCGGTATAATTGATTTTTCCCAAGTATCCTAATGTCACGTCCACACGGTCCAACTGTGCCCGGCAGGCTGTGCCCTAACCGGGCAAAGTCTCAGACTATGCGCGCGAAGGTGTCCACACGGCTGACTATGGTGGTTGATGGTTAGTCGGCCGCAAGCAGTGGTTGTGAGCGAGAGTGGTCTAGTGCGATACGATCATCATGGTATCACAACTTACATTTCATAAACATTCGTGTGTCGTATACAGGTCATTTAATGTTACTGTGTCTTGTCGAGACCAGGATGTACTTAGTGTGGACATCATGTCCTACTCACTCGGTACTGAGTGAGTCTGCCCACGCCATACCTTGTGCGTTTTGGCAGTGACGTTAAACTTCCGCCCAATGCCCTCTAATAGCACCGGGAACGGGCATTTCGATGGTTTGCCCACTAAAGGTGCATCTAGACGGGCAAACCATTGTGCCCGACGGACAGTGCTCGACCGTGTGCACGTGGTTTAACAGTTGTTTATGTGCTTTTGTTTCTATGATATTTAGCAAATGCGTCAAATTGAATTTTGTTCTAAATTAATTCAGGTCTTTTTTATCTTTTCTTTATAGGAAGGTTTGATGCATGCTAGTTTTCCTGTTTTGGAAACTTAAACCATTTTAAGATTATTTCTATACTTCTGGGGTAAACATTTTATATTCAATCAGAGCACTTCTATTCGGCAAGGGTTACCTTCTTTATTGGTCTCGCATCCCATCAATAATCTCTTTGATGAAATAGTTAGAGTGGTCAAGTTTATTTCCTTGATGTGTATCAACACACATTTCCATGACATGAAGAATTCTCGATCATAATCTACACTCCTGAAGCGTTACCACCAAGATAATTTCTAACCTTATAACTACAAGATGTTTAATTAGCTTTCCGCAGTGGAAGTTGTGATTATTTATGTTGGTTCTAAATCCCAACTCCTGGAACTCTTTTGACAAGATGAGAATCTCCGGAACCAAAATTCTTCAACTCATTGTTATTTTCGGGATTCATGATCTAGTTTAGGGTTATTTTTAGGGTTCATTGTCTACTTTAGGGCTATATTTAGTGTTCATGATCTACTTTAGGGTTATTGTTAGTGTTCATTATCTACTTTAGCGTATATTATCTACTCGAGGTGATAGGATGGCAGCAGTTTGGAAGTAAGTCTTAAAGGAGAGAGACTGGAGGAAGTGAATAGCTTTAGGTACTTGAGGTCACTTGTGGCAGGAAAGGGAGGAGTGGAGGTGGAGGTAGATTGAAGATTGAGAGAGCCAAGTGCCTTGAAGGATTAAAAAGTGTAACGAGAAATAGATATTTGGGAATGGATGCTAAGAGGAGATAGTATGAAGGAGTGATTGTGCCAACAACACTGTATGGGGTAGAGACATGGGATTTAAACGAAGAAAATTTTAAATGTGTGCGAGATGAAATGTCTGAAAAGTGTGGTAGGGGACGTAGTTTTTATTAATTGTACATGGTTTTGCTCATTGGAGCATTTTAAAGTACAGTATTATGAGTAAGAACATCTAGATGAGGCTATAAATATGAGTATATATAGGTCCCAATGAAAGGACCGGGGAAAAGTCGCTGAAGGCCGAATGCCCGGGGCAGCTTACGGAAGACCAACGGCTTGTGTATACTTTGATTTTGTATTCTTCGTCCCCGTATTTGAAAATACTCCAGTGTGATGGGTAGCATACTGGGCTACAGTCTGAAATGGACTTCGTATATAAGCATGCAAAAAACATTGTTTAATGCTGTGATGAACAGGCTGAAACATTTCAAACACAACACAATACCCACCAAACGTCGACTGCACCTAGCGCTGGTCAGACCGATGCTATGCTGATCTCCAGGATCGAGCCAGATGACATGCCACACAGATAATTATTCCTACCAGATGTTACAGAACGTTACCATTTGTTTCATTATGGGTTCCAAATGTAGTAACTTCAGAACCTCTGAATCACTTTACAACGTTGCAAACATCCATTTACTTTACCAGCACAAACATAAGCTGCACTCCAGATATCTTGAAAGGCTCAATACTAAACACGAACAGATAATACGACACATAAAATCCACGCCTCACCGTACATACATATTGTCTTCTGCATTACCCCCTCCATCCACATACACGAGAAACTGTGTATGATTTGTATGAATATTAATCCTTAAACATGCTACAAATAAATATCAACATCACAAACACGCAGATACTTCAGTTCCTATGTAAACACACCGTACACATGGCACTAATACAGGAAACAAAACGAGGATTATAATCCACACTACCCATATTTACAGGAAACATAGCCAGGGACGACACCAAATAACCCAAAGATGGACTCATAGTTTGAATACATCATCATACCTTTCTTCAACGAAACAAAGATAGCTAGGCAATCA
This sequence comes from Oratosquilla oratoria, assembly GCF_046742065.1. Lineage (NCBI taxonomy): Eukaryota > Metazoa > Arthropoda > Malacostraca > Stomatopoda > Squillidae > Oratosquilla > Oratosquilla oratoria. The sequence continues at coordinate 31,411,001 of NC_134777.1, read as the reverse complement.
CTAGCAAACAATGCAAAAAAAAAAAAAAAAATTAGAATAAAAACACATAACGAAAACAACATACATCATTACAAATATCTTCAAATCACCCTCTTTGTCAGTTCTCTGGAGCTACACCCCTTAACTCACACTTCTCAATAAACTAACAAACTTTGTACTGACAGATGACATGTTCTGAGGGGTCCAGCCCTACACTTAGGAGCTCCTGTATTCAGAAGGCCGAGTAGTCAGAAAGCCCACTAATCAGAAGACCCGTTAGTCATAAAATTGGTAAGATATACTATAGCTCCCCCACACACACACAAATAAAAAAAATGCTGAGGATTTTTTTTCGCAGTTTCAGCCCTAGGAACATAGGAGAAAGGGTAGTTGAACATGATGATGATGAAATTTCTATCAGAATGTTGATGGTCTCGGACTTCATTAAACTACTTTCTATATATGAATATAGAGTACATAATATAGCTTAACCTATCCCTTCCCACCTTTCCCCTCCCTCATCCCCCCCCCTTTCCAAAAAAATAAAAATGCTGAGGAAATTTTTCGCAGTCTCAGCCCTAGGAATATAGGAGAAAGGGTAGTTGAACATGATGAAATTCCTATCAGAATGTGGATGATCTCTGACTTCACTGAACCTCTTTCTACATATGAATATAAAGTATAAAATATAACTTAACCTAACCCTTCCCCGTTTTCCCCTCCTTCCTTTCCCCTCCCTTACAAAAAATTCTAACTACCGAGTCTTCTGACTACTGGGCGGTATAACTACTAGGTCTTCGAATACAGTCCAACTCGACTAATCGCCAACTCGTCCTACCAACTCGGCGGTTACCAGGTAAAGCATCCACATGCCATAGGCCAATTGTTTATATTTCGGAAACACCCCGAAACACCGGAGATATCTAATTAAGCTATTTATGCACGATTATGATGCTGAAAAACCGCAAAATAGATTGCCAGCCACCCCTTGTATATCCGGTAAATATAAGGTCAATGTTATGGTATCACGCACACACATTTTTCACCTTTTTTCAAAGATCAATTTTTTTCCTATGGAATGGTTACATTAGGTTAGGTAAGGATATATTGGGTTAGGAACTATTGGACAAGGTGAATTTCATGTTAAATATTAATATTTACGTGATTCTGGAATTTTACCCAAACCTAACCTAAGATAACCATTCCATAGAAAATCTATATCTTTGAAATGGGAAAAAAAAGAGAGACCTCTGGTCGGTTTTGATCTATTTTGGGAATGTTAATAAATCTAGTGCATAAGAATAAATATTGAGAATAAAGACAGAAACTATATAACATGAATATTTTGGTATTCGATCTACATAGCCAACGTGATCTATGTATAACTTGCGTGGATACTGCCAAGGAATGTTAATAAATTTGTTGCATAAGAGTATATATTGAGAACGAAGAAAAAATATAATATGAATATAATCAAATTTTGTATGCAATTTAAGATATAGATCGAATACCAAAGTAGCTTCATGACACGTAGACCGCCAACATTTGTGAGCATTTGTCGAATTTTCATTAAAGGTCCAAACATTTGTCTTATAAGTATTTGTTTTGTGAACATTTGTCGGGATACCGATTTACATAGCCAACGTAATCTACGTAAAACTTGCGTGGATACCACCAAGGAATGTTAGTAAATTAACGCCATAAGAATAGATATTGATAATCACAAACATTTGTGAGTATTTGTCGCTTTTGTTTTCCATTAAGTGTTCGAGGATTTGTCTAGCAAGCATAGTATGCTTCCTGTCCAATCGAGGGTCAAAGCAGACTTATGTCATATATGGTTAGGACACAGGGAGCGGAGGAAAAAATATTTAATCTTGTGATAATCATCTGTTACATTTTTACTTAAAAAACATTATCATATTATCACTGGTCACAAAATCAGCAGATTTTTAAGTATTTAACAGTGCATGAGCTATTTGTTGATGGTATTTAATATTTCATGACATAATATGTCTAATTCTGATAAAACATATGATGATATGTGTGCATTTGTATAATGTGTTATATATTAATAAAGACTATAAAGTGTGAACTTTTATATATTTTTTATCTTATGTATGCGCACCAGTACTGTTCTAATGCAGTGATGTGATCAGATCAAAACGGTGTACGCCCAAAATGTCTCGATGTAGTCAGTAGACCGAGTTGGCGATTGGCCAAGTCGGTAGGCCGATTGGCTGAGTTGGAACTACACGTGGCCCTCTGACTACTGGGCTTTCTGAAGAGAGGATCTTCTGAGTGTAAGTTGTATACCGCTCTGGGATAGCTTGTCTGGACACCAATGCTAAACATCTAGCAAAGACGCTGGGAACAAATCCCACATCCTAAAAACACTTGAGCTCCATATGCATCCATAGCTATTCTCACTTGGTTCTATGGGCTACCTAGAACAGACCACGCACTCGCGCAGTATCGGTTTGTGTAGGAGGGGAAGAATGTCTGTAAGTAAATGAAAATATAGCAATGTATAAAAGAGAGCTATTGCCAATAAGCGCTTTTTGCATGGGCGATAAACTAAAGGGCGGTTGATAGTGGTGGCTCGGGAGAAACGGGCAGGGCACTTGAACGGCAGCGCCGACGCCTGCGATTAGAATCACCAAAAGTTGAGAAAATGGTAGGATGCGTAATAGCAGAGAAAGGTTGAAAAACGGAAAAAATCTTTAGTGGGAGGTAAACTGAAATGAGATGTAGTATAATAGAAAGTTAGAAAGGAAGCGAATTTTAGTCGAAGAAAAAGTACGTGGGGCGTGGTTATGTTCGTGAGAGGTGTGTGTGTGTGTCTATCTTACGAGAAGTAGGGTTCACTTTCCGTGTGTGGCGTTGCTGATTAACCCCAAGCTAGGCAAAGCGCGGTCCTGATTAACCCCAGGTGAGGCAGAGTACGCTCCTGATTAACCCCAGATGAGGCAGAGTGCGTTCCTGATCAACCCTAGGTGAGGCAAAGCACGTTCCTGATTAACCCCAAGTGAGGGAATGGGCGATATCCGAAGCGTAGTCAAAAGAGTGGATCCGATGGCAGTGCGGGGGTGGGGGAGTGGCAGGCGGGGGAAGGGTTGAGTTGTATATCTCTTTTCTTCCAAAGATAACTCTGAAAGCAGAGAATTACGTGATTCGGGAAATGTGTGTATTTATCAGAAGTGCAAACCCACTCGCCAGCGTCAGCGATGAGGCCAGGCGTGTGCCGGACCGGTCGACAGGACAGGAGAATAAAGGACATGATAAAATCTCCCCCACGACCGGCCGGCTAAGAGTTATGGGCGCTGGATGAGAAAGCTCGAGTGAAGGGCGACGGCCGACCTCTGCTGAGCCAGCGAGTGTGTGTGTGTGTTTGTATCTCTTTTCTTCGAAGCACAACTCTGAAAGCAGAGAATTACGTGACTCTGGAAACGTGTGTATTTGTCTTTGGTGTAAGCCCGCTTGCCAGCGTCAACGAAGAGGTCAGGATTGTGCCAGACCGGTCAGCAGCAAAAGAGAAAAACCTCCGCCGCGACCGGCTAGCGAGGATTGATGGGTTCTGTTGAGAGAATTGGAGCGAAGAGCGTCGTCTTACCTCTGCTGAGTCCCACCTCCCAATGCGAAACTCTCTTCACAATACTACATATGCCAATAAAAGGCCCAATTTGCACACCTACCGGCAACAATCACCTCTTCAAATGAAAATCACACTAAATCTCACAAAGAAAAAACTCACAACCAAACCATTAACACCATTGACGATAACGATATTGTCCAAAACTACTGACCGTAATAATATCTTCGTACAATCTAAGATCATGGTGTATCATGTATCATTGTAAATACTAAATTATTTAAGTAATCTTTTCACACGATTATTCTAATGTATGAAAGTTTAGGGAGTAAATTCAAAACCTCATCAAGCCTAGGCTTCAATACCAAAGACTAATTCTAAATAATCCACACCATAGTTCACTTGAGAACGACTAAGAAACAACCAACTTGAGAAAACGTAGTTTATGTTCAGAGAAAACTTGTCTGAATTAGGGGTGACAATAAAATTTGGCACATGAGCTTCGGCAGCAGGGTGTGCTAAATATGCGTTGTACACCCACCAAACATGGTAAAGTCATTATAGACATTAATTTCACTCACTATCTTAGTAGATGATTATCATGAGAAACAAAATTTTCAGTCGACTGTTTTGAAATATTCTGGCAGTTACTGAACAGTATATATACAATAGATCATGTCGAAGGTAAGGTATACTCTATCAATATACAAATTGTATAGGTGTTGGTGGTGGTACCCATATATTAATTTTGTTGGAATTCATTGCCATAAAAGCTTTTCTGTATAACAGTTCTGTTCTTGCAGTACCTTTACTTATCTCGTTGAATTTCACTTTCGAAGCACGCAAACACATTTTTTCCAACACTAATTACAGAGGATTTTTTTTCGCAGTGCATTATACGAAAAATTCAAGCTTGCGGACTTAAACAGCTGTACGAATTAGATGTTGCCTTTGCGTTGAAGTGTCGAATGTTGGGGTCATTGGCATTTACGCCAGTGCAACAAGTAGTCGACGCATTCGAAGCTCTGTGTGACAATGAAGTTTTTTCACCTGAATCTCAAGATGTAATTGATTACTTTGAAGATACATGGATAGGGAGACCAGATAGAGGACGTCATCGGCGCCTCCCTAAATGCACTCGTGAAATGTGGAATTTCTATACTTCTATCTTGGATAACACATCGAAAACTAATAACACTGTAGAAGGCCTTTGAGGAGCAAATGACGTCTTTTCATCCCAATATTTGGAAATTTATTGAATGTATAATGAATGAGCAACGATTAACAGAGGTCAAGATTGAGCAGGATCTCGGTGGGCATGCACCTAAAAAAGGAAAGGAAAGCTTATAAGACTTGTTTTGAATTACAATGAAGATGATTGTATCATTGAATATTTGAGAGGATTAGCTTATAATACTAGTTATTTAAATTTTAGTGATTTCTATTTGGCATAAGATTATGATGCTTACATTATCACTATTATATTTTTCCTTCTTTTATTATGTATTATTAAATACATTCTTATGAAATTTCCTCATTTCTTTCATTTTCATGGTTTTAAAAAGTATGACTAAAATATCGTTTTTTTTTTATTCTACTACACACATATATATATATATATATATATATATATATATATATATATATATATATATATATATATATAAAATATATATATACATCCACGGGTTTGAAATATACTGTATATATATATATATATATATATATAATATATATATATATATATATATATATATATATATACATTTTCTATTAAAAATCACTGCATACTCTGCTTTGGTGATCTTCTTAAGACTTTCTATTTTCCTGAGTATTTTCTTCTCTGAAGCAGGGAGAGAAAATATCACATTTCCGAACGAGTCCATGTTTGGAAATAAAAACCAACATTTAACAACGTTTCGCCTATACATTAGACATCTTCTGGTAAATTTATTGAAGACATTTTTTTACAAGAATATGAATACAGAAAAATACAAAAAGAGACATAAAGGAGAGGTCAATGGCAACACGCGTCATGTTCTATTGGTGACGCGGGATGCTCCGAAGAGTTCTAAAGTGCCACACATATTTTGTTGGATATTTATTAATGGCATATGGTCTCTAATGAAAACAGCCTCTAAACATTTCAGTTTCTTTCTGTTAGTATCCTTAATCAAAATTGAGGTGCTTTTATTTAGCTGGTCCCGTGTAATGCTGGTATTGTGGGATTTTGTCACGTGAGTTTTTATCGCGCCATTTTGCATATGTTGTGTGAGCCTCTGAGTTAAAGTTTGTGTGGTATGGCCTATATACTCTTCTTGGCAAAGCACACCGTCTTTGTATAAATCACATGAGTATTTGTATACCACATTATTTTTCTTGAGTTTATCCGTGGTAGCTGTCATATTGTTTTTCATCACCAGCGATGATGTTCTAGGGTTACGGTAAAAGATTATAAGGTTTATTTTGTCCTCTCCCTTTCTAGGCTTACAATTTTTATGGATAATGTCTTTTAAAGCCTTTTCATCTTTTTTGTACGCTGATGACATTGTATTCTGATAATAAATGTTTATACTATTTTTCTTACTCTCTAACTCTTTATTCTTGGTGTTGGCTTTCTCCATATTATTTTTAATTTCCTTATCGATGTCCCTCATTGCAAAGCCATTGTTTGTTAAAATTTGCTTGACTCTAACAAGTTCTTGGTGTAGTAGTTGCCAACTGGAACAAATTTTAAAGGCTCTTGTGACATAGGCACGTATTACGCTCATTTTATATTTGGAGGGACATTCACTAGAACCGTTTAGACATCTTCCAGAATTAGTTGGTTTTCTATAGGCAGTTGTGTTGAAAACGCCTTTTGTACCATCTACCCAAACGTCTAGAAAGGGAATTTTATTATTGACGCTCCTTTCCACCGTAAAGCGTAGACAAGAATGTTCTTCCATTTTGTTTTTTATGTCATCAAGGTGTTTTTTTCCTTCTACATCTACAAAAATGTCATCTATATATCTTAGATACAATTTAGGTTTAACGTTTAAAGTATCGAGGACGTGGTTTTCGATATGGCACATATAAGCCTGTGCAAATAAAACTCCTAGAGGACTTCCCATGCTAACACCATCTAACTGGCGATAAATTCTGCCTGATGGGCATCTAAAAGGTACTTCTTGGGTACATATCTGTAACATTTTCTGCAAGACGTGACGTGGGATTTTTGGAGGGGGCAAACTGACATGGTGGAAAACGTCATGTAAAATTATCTCAATTGTCTCTTCTACAGGAACATTCGTATAGAGACTTTCCACGTCCAGAGATGCAAGCATTCCGTGGGGGTTAGAATTTTTAAGAAATTCTACAAATTCATCCGTAGAGCGGAGAGTGTGGAAGGTGGGGATGTATGGGGTGATCAGTTCATTTAGTTGTTTTGCTAAATGGTGTGTAGGTGTGGGTATTTGTGAGATGATAGGTCTCAACTTGTGTCCAGGTTTGTGGGTTTTGACATTTCCATAGAAATATCCCGGTTCATAGTGACCTTGTAGTGGGGCAAATTTAACAGCATCAATCAAAGCGTTAGAAGCAGCAATTAATTTTTTAACTCTCTTACGAATGTCATCTATTGGATTTCGGTTGACACGTACAAATTTGAATGTGTCTTGCAAAATGCTCTCAACCTTTTCAATGTAATCAGAACGGTTAAGAATAACAAAAAGGTCTGATTTGCCCGCCCTACGTATTACAATATCTTTATTTTCCCGGAGTTCTTTTGATGCTAAGCGCAGCTCAGCTGTGAGCAAAGCACTCTTACCATAACCTCTGCGTTTGGTACTTTCAGCTTGTAAAAGTTCTTTAACATCAGGGTTCATATTAATCTTACCTTTTTGATGGAGTTCACATAGATTTTTGTATAGAAGCTCCAACTCGGCTATTTTCTCTGCTTTCTTAAAATGGGGCATATAATTACATTTTAAACCTAAGTTAAGAAAATCCTTTTGCTGATCCGAGAGCGGGTAGTCCGAAAGGTTGATAAACCCTTCCGTGCTCTTTGGGATACACATCTTGCTACCATATAAGCGACTCAATTTCTTCAGCACTCGTGTCTCCGTGGCGTTCGTGTGCATGGATAGGCTATGTTGTAAGGCCCCTTCAATTTTATCACGGAGAGATGGGACAATATTGCACTTATGGAAAAGTTCCACTGCATTGCTTAATTCCTCTTTTAGGCTCTTGAGTTGTTGATTCTTTTGTTCAATTTGCTCATACATCAGCCTCCGTCTGAAGTTGAGCGTAAACTGGTTATGTTGCACTGCCCTGTCGTGAAGACGAATATTAGTGAACTTAGGGAGCAGGTTTTCATTAATACATTTTCTATTAAAAATCACTGCATACTCTGCGTTGGTGATCTTCTTCTTAAGACTTTCTATTTTCCTGAGTATTTTCTTTGAAGCAGGGAGAGAAAATATCACATTTCCGAACGAGTCCATGTTTGGAAATAAAAACCAACATTTAACAACGTTTCGCCTATACATTAGGCATCTTCTGGTAAATTTATTGAAGACACTTTTTACAAGAATATAAATACAGAAAAATACAAAAAGAGACATAAAGGAGAGGTCAATGGTAACACGCGTCATGTTCTATTGGTGACGCGGGATGCTCCGAAGAGTTCTAAAGTGCCACACATATTTTGTCTTCAATAAATTTACCAGAAGATGCCTAATGTATAGGCGAAACGTTGTTAAATGTTGGTTTTTATTTCCAAACATGGACTCGTTCGGAAATGTGATATTTTCTCTCCCTGCTTCAGAGAAGAAAATACCGCGGTGAACTTTCCGTATACGAACTGAAATGGTTCCGTTAAAAGCCTTGATTCGATTTAGTCTGTTTCTGAGTGTGTATTAGACTCGAAAGTAAACTTCGGCAAGATTAAGTAACGGTACTGCAAGAACAGAATTGTTATACAGAAAATAATTTCTGTTAATAATGTTACCTTCGTTGTTAATGTTGTTTACTGCTCTGTCTACTGTATATTTCTATGATCACCTTTCACCACTATCTTTATGTATGACAGTCACTCTCAATATTCTTCTATAGGAAGACCTTTTGCTTCCGATCATCTGTATTAATCAAGTTCTATTACTCTGTATAAGATAGGGGGGGGGGGGTAAACTGAACTTAAATTTTCTGTCGTTTTCTCCCGAAATGTTACACTTGGTATGTCAATTTACATCAAGAGACTCCCAACTGGAATCCTCAATTTGATCACTAGGTAAGTTCGTATTGGCGTCATGATTTCTTTAGCCCAATGCTCTTTACTCTTGCATCTAAGTACCTCCCCTAAGGGCGTGACTTTACTCCCATGAACCCATTAAATTTTCTTCTCCTCCACCCTGTCTCCAATCAGAAAGGCTGTTACAAGCATCTTAAGTAATACTGCTTACTCAAGCAATTTCGAAATTAATGCATCACTGGCTTAATATACATATCGTTAGATCAGCATAATACAGCAATGAAATTGGGTTCCCAGTGGTTGTTTATAAACTTTAGACGAGGAGCGAGATTATGCAACTCCTTCGCCTACGGTTGTTTTTACCAAACATCCAATTCATAAAAATGAAATTCTCGTCACCCACCCCTCTATCTATCTTACTTGTCTACCTTTATCTACCAGCCTCTTACAATGAATTTTAACGAAATTGTATGTAGCTTACCTCCACCAAAACGAACACAAGTTGTTTATCGATACAGTGTAGCTTACCTTCGACATGATTTATTGTACAACCTGTTCAGTAACTGCCAGAATATTTCAAAACAGTCGACTGAAAATTTGGCTTCTCATAATAATCATCAACTAAGGTATTGAGTGAAAATAATGTTTGTGATGACTTTACCATGTTTGGTGGGTGTACAACGCTGACTCATATGCCAAATTTTATTGTCACCTCTAATTTAGTCAAGTTTTCTCTGAACATAAGCTACGTTTTCTGAAACTGATTGTTTCTTAGTCGTTTTCAAGTGAACTACGGTATGGATTGTTTAGAATTAGTTTTTGGTGTTGATGAGATTTTGAGTCTACTCTCTAACCTGTACTGGAATAATTATGTGGAAAAATTACTCAAATAATTCAGCAGTTACAATGTTATGCTATGATACACCATGATCTTAGATTGTACGAAGATATTATTATGGTCAGTAGTTTTGGACAATTTCCTTTTGGACAATATCGTGTCATCGTCAAGGGTGTTTATGGTTTGGTTGTGGGTTTTTTCTTTGTGAGAAAGTTCTGGAAGTGTGGTTGAGGTGTTGTATCTCCCAATATTATGTTTAGTGTGATTTTCATTTGAAGAGGTGGTTGTTGCGGGGAGTTGTGCAAATTGGGCATTCCACTGGCATATGTAATATTGTGAAGAGAGTTTTGTATTGGCAGGTGGTAGGGTCGTTTTCTGGCATAAGGTGGCCATATTTGAGACGGGGATGTCTTGATATTAGGTGTACTAGCGCCGGTTATATTGGAGTGAGAATAGCTATGGATGCATGTGGAGCTTAATTGTTTTTAAGGTGTGGGTATTTTTCCCAGCGTCTTTGCTACATTGGTGTCTTGAGGAGCTATCTCAGAGCGGTATACAACTTAAACTCAGAAGACCCTCTATTCAGAAAGTCCAGTATTCAAGATGACCCCGTGTAGCCCCAACTCGGTCTATCGACTGCATGGAGACCTTTTGGGTGTACACCATTTCGATCACATCACCGCATTAGAACGGTACTGGTGCGCGTATATAAGATAAAAAATATAAAAGTTCACACTTTATATTGTATTTATTAAGTTATAATACATTATACAAATACACACATATCATCACATGTTTTATCAGAATTAGACATATTATGTCATAAGATATTAGATACCACCAACAAACAGCTCAAACATGTAGATTTAGTCAATTCCATGCATTGTTAAATACTTAAAAAACCGCTGATATTGTGACCAGTGATAATGTTTCTTTAAGTAAAAACGTAACAGATAATTATCACAAAACTAAATATTTTCCTACCGCTCCTTGTGTCCTAACCACATATGACTTAAGTCTACTTTGACCCTCGATTAGACCGAAAGCATGCTATATTCACTAAATGCTCGAACCCTTATTGAAAAAAGCGACAAATGCTCACAAATGTTTGCGATTCTCAATATCTATTCTTATGCCGTTAATTTACTAACATTCCTTGGTGGTATCCACGCAAGTTATACATAGATCACGTTGGCTTTGTAAATCGGCTTCCGATAAATGTTCACAAGACAAATGCTTACAAAACTTGTGCTCATAAGACAAATGCTTGGACCTTTAATGGAAAATCGACAAATGTAGGTATTTCGGGTAGATTACGTAGGAGCCGGAGGTGAAGAATCGGAATATAGTTTACGCATTAGAAACAGCCAAGTGAGGGACTGTGTAAAGAATCACCAAATCAGGTGGAGGGAGGATGAATTTAAAGTTTACTATACAAACTGCAGAAGCGTAATAAATAAGATTTGTTTACTGCGAGGTAAAACATGCGTAGAGAGATTTGATATTATAACTATTACTGAATTCTGGATCAATATGGCAGATAGATATTTCCTTCCGGAAATCGAGATAGATGGATATCATTTGATTTTTCACAAGGACAGGGTTGGCAGGAGTGAGGTAGGAGTATCACTTTTCGTTAAAAATACAATAAACTGTGTTATCAACAATTCGATTATGGAAGAGGATAGTGTGAAATATATTTGGGTGGAGATTATAGGCAAAAATAAGAAACTTATTATTGGCGTCCTATAAAGACTTCCTAACCTCAGCATTAAGCATACTGATCCCCTGATTCATGAAATTCGCACAGCGTCTCAGTACAAAAACGTTGTCATCATGGGAGATTTCAATTATAGAAACGTTGACTGGGAAATTTTAGTGGGAGATCAGGAAGCGAATTTTTTTCTTAGATGTGGTGCAGGATAATGTCCTGATACAAATGAGTACCGATCCTACGAGGGGAGAGAATACTCTGGATTTACTCTTAACTAGTAATGAACAGCTAACGAGTAACGAAAAAGAGGGAGATAGTCGAGGCTCTAGCGATCATCAAGAAATGAGATCTAATATTATTTGGAAATAATTAAATAGTACAAATAACGTTCAAACACCGGACTTCAGGAGAGCCAATTTTGATAAGATAAGAAACTACTTAAGACATTTGATCACTTACGGGACCGACCCAGGAGACTGACGTGGTCACATATACGGTCAGTCCGGCGTACCTTGGGTCAGGTCAGCTGCGGGCGCGGGGTCAGCAGCCATGTCAGCGATTTGGGCGAAATGTATAGTGACCTAATAGATTTAATTCTAAATACACAAAATACATTTATTTCCCTCAAGCCAATATGGAAGATTAGTAATACTCCCAAATGGATGACGGACAGGCTGAAACATGAGATTGAAATGAAAAGAGGACTTTACGTAAGAATAAAAAACGGGGAAACACACCTTGGATCAAAATATGGCAAAACTAGTTGAAAAGAATACGCTCACAGCGAAACGTAACTATGAAATTAAGGTTGCCAGATAAGCAAGATCCAACCCAAAGTGCTGTTTTCGTCTCTACAGAACAAAACATAAGGAAAGGATAGATTCAATTCAAAATTATGAAAATGTTATAATAGAATCGGAGGAAAATATGAGTGAGGCGTTTAACAAAGATTTTCTCTCGGTGTTTACTAACACGAGGTTAGATAAGGCACCGGAGTGCGATCCGATTTTCAGCGGGGATGAAGAAAGTAGACTTTCTAATATCAGCATTAGTAAGGTTGAAGTAGTCAAGCATATTGAAAGATTTAAAGCTACAAAATCCCCGGGTCCAGATGAAATTTTTCCGAGAGTGCTTAAAGAGTGTAAATTTGAAATCTGCGACCAGTTAACAGATATATTTAATAAATTGTTAGACTGGTCTTGTGTCTATTGCTTGTGGGTAGGCAAACGTTGTTCCTGTTTTCAAAAGGGGAGATAAATCGTCTATATGCAACTACATGCCTATCTGCTTGACATCAGTTATATGTAAAATGCTTGAATCAACAATAGTAAATAGACTCAAGAGAACACATCAAGAAACATAAATTGATTCGTGACACACAGCGTGGTTTCTCCAAGGGTAAGACTAACCTTCTATTCTTTTACACTAAAGTATATAAGGCGTCAGATAACAACGATAGTTACGATGATATTTACCTTGACTTTAGCAAAGTGTTCGACAAGGTGCCCCACCAGAGACTACTAAATAAAATCAAAGACCATGGCATAGGAGGAAAATTGTTAGAATGGATTAGAGCTTGGATCAGTGACAGAAAACAGTGGGTCACCATAAATTGTGTAAAATTCAGGTGGGGGAGTGTTTCTAGTGGGGTCCCCCAGGGCTCGGTTTTGGGTCCCTTATTCATTATATACATAAACGACTTGGACAATGGGATTAATAGTAATGTTAGTAAGTTTACGGACGACACTAAGATAGGACGCCAAATTAGGTCAGGAGACGACGCCAAGATTCTGCAGGACGATTTTAACAAATTATTCACATGGTCGATGAAATGGCAAATGAACTTCAATATCTGAAAGTGCAGTGTGTTAAACGTAGGGCTACACAACCCCGAAAAATAGATATAGCTTAGATAATACGTTTTTACAGAAAACTGAGTGCGAGAGAGACTTGGGTGTTCTAGTGAGTCCTGACCTTAAATCCAGCAAACAGAGCATTAGGTTTTATTGCTAAGACGGTTACGAATAGAAGTGCAGCGGTATTTATCAGACTCTATCTAGCGTTAGTTAGACTCATCCTTGACTATGCGGTACAGCTTTGGTCTCCGTCTCTCAATTCACTATAATCAATACAGAGGAAAACGACCAAAATAATACATGGGCTCAGAAATTTATCTTACGAGGAGAGCCTTAGGCACCTTAATTTACACTCTCTGGAAAGACGCAGAGTGCGGAGTGATCTAATAGAGCTGATTAAGTGGATTAAAGGCTTTAAAAAGGGTGACGCAAACAAGGTCATCATATTAAGACAATAACCGCAGTAGCAATTTGGCTGGGACGGCCGTCTGTAGTAGCATCTGTTTGTGCTGTATCCTGGTTTTTGGCAGTAGGTACAAAAGAATGGTGTTCGTGATGGAGAGCGCTGACATGAACACGAGCGAGTGCGAGACATCTTTCTTGACCTCGTGTTAAGTGATGTTGATCGTGTTAATTGGGCTACTGTGTGTGTGTGTGTGTGTGTGTGTGGGGTGGGGTGATAGGTATAGACTGACTGTGGATGTGAGCAATTGTTCTTTCCGTATCGGAGAATTTCCTGGAAAGTTCTCCTAATGTGGTTCCTGGTGTGAATGGAATTGTGCCGTCTTTTTTGGAGTGTGTTTGGCGTAATTGAGAAGTAGTCGGAAATAGGCTAGCAGAGAGATTACGTGTTCGAGTGAGATTTTGTAATCTGTAACCCAGTCTAAGTTTTTGAGGCTTTCCCTGATCTCGCTTTTGAAAGTGGATGCAATTTTTATTGTTCTTCCCTTTGTTTCATGTGGGCCAGTATTGTACGTTGTAGGGGTGAAAGGGGTGAAAGTGAGCCAGATTGATCAAATGCTACGAAGGAGATTTTGAAATGAACAAACTCTGGATATGCGTTTGCTTCCTAAAAATCTCGGACTGGATAATATCATCTGCGAATGTGTTATTGAGCTCTATCCTTGATTTGAGGATGAAAATTCGTGTTTTATCGTCTGTGACACTTCTATGTGTGATTTCAGATTCAACTTCGCAGAGTAGGTTGTGTACGGGAATGTTACGTTTATTGAACTTTGGTCAACTATTTTTTTCCATGATTATTGTTATAAGGTTTTGTGGCTTTGGTGGGGGTGTATAGAGAGTTGTTTTTGAAAGTGGTAGACATGTTTGGAGTGGGTGAGATTTTGGTAGAACGGGAACGAGTACAATAATTGTGTGTGGGTTGAGATACTTGGGGCCGCGTCATAAAATATAAACACCAAGGTAATAGAGAGTAGCCACTAGGTGATACCTATCACGGAAATTGTATCTACTTATCAAAGATGATTAGATGATGGTCTTGCTATTGGGTGATGAAGTATTTTGGCTCGTGGTGAGATGAACACAGATGGTAAGAGCTGTAAAACAAAATGAGTATGAATAGGTGTATATAAGAGGAAATGTGAAATTTTACCATGTAATACAGTTAATATATATAATATATATGTGTATATATATATATATATACATATAAATATACATATATATACATATATATATAATAGAAGATTTGGAATCTGGGATCCATATTGGAAAACAGCAAACACCAGATTCAATTGAAGGGTTTATTTGCCCGACGTTTCGATTCCCGTCCAGGAATCGTCTTCAGGGGGTATAACGGTTACAAGAATGTGAACTCCTTATGAATCGCTGAAATGGTAAACCTGGGAAAGGTTCACCCTTTCAGTCAATTGTACAACGCATACAATACAATAATAAAATAAAATAAAATAACATACAATAAAAATAATA
Source organism: Oratosquilla oratoria (assembly GCF_046742065.1). Taxonomy (NCBI): domain Eukaryota; kingdom Metazoa; phylum Arthropoda; class Malacostraca; order Stomatopoda; family Squillidae; genus Oratosquilla; species Oratosquilla oratoria. Next base: position 31,395,839 of record NC_134777.1, on the reverse strand, counting down.
AAATACATTACAATGCCAATTACAGTAAAATAAAAATTACAATTTTGAACATAAAACAAACGAAGAAAAAGTGACCATAGGTGACACATAGTAAACAACAACAGGACAAAGAGTAAATAGAAGTGCACCAAATGTCCGCACTGAAGAATCAGGAACAAACGACTAAATTAAAAACAAAAATGCACTACAAAATACAAATAGAAATAAAATGCATGGCTGTGAACAAAAACAAAAGTAGCAAAAAGACTCTAGAGTCTTTTTGCTACTTTTGTTTTTGTTCACAGACATGCATTTTATTTCTATTTGTATTTTGTAGTGCATTCCTGTATTCCTGTAAACCTTAACATACGCTTTATCCCAATCCATAAAATCCTAAAAGAAATCCATAATTTCAGCCTTATTACGAATTCTTTTATCTGCATGATGACACCCATCCATGTGTCTTTCTTGGTTCACTGAACAGACTGATCCCTCTAAAGCTACTACCTTCAAATTTGTTCTTTTTTCCTCTGTATAGTGGAACTGCATAGATACTTTTCCTGTCCCCTGGTGCATTCCCCACCCTTATGCACACATTAAACAACCTCACTAATCAATCCACTATAATTACTCCTCACCTAGTCAGACACTCTACGTTACGTCCGTCTAACCGTGGTGCCCATGACGTCGCCTTTTACAGTGCATGAGAACAAAGTGGCAGCATTATTTTACACACACACGCACACGCACACGCACACACACACACACACACACACACACACACACACACACACACACACACACACACACACACACACACACACACACACACACACACACACACACACACACACACACACACACACACATACACACGCACGCGCACACACACACATAAACACACATACAATGGGATTAGGAAAAGGTCGGGTCATTGAAGTGAACAGATATAAGGGAACAGTATAAAGGAGGGAGAACAGTAGTACGAAAGTTTCATCATTCCTTTATGAGTAGATATTTTAAATTCCAACATGGGCAAATTATGTGTTACTTTTGCCCGATACACGAGAAATTATTTAATCTTTTTTTTATGAAATCATACTGTGTTAACAACAACCTAACCTTCTACTGTCTCTACAGTTTAACTTTTTGCCTTTTACAACCACACCTTTTCCCCTATTTCTATGATAAATAATTTATTTTTGATGATTTTGACCAGTTTCTTAACACACCTTTGTACAAACTAACTCTTTGTTCAACATTTGGTCAGCCGTGTTGAAAAGTATGAAGTTAGTAGTGATATGTAATGGTATCGAGCGACTGCAAGAAGCTTGGGTTGGAGTGGGACTCGTCTGAGACTTAGTGGCGGACCACCGAACTTGTCAGTAGACGTCCACTCGTTGACGGAGTCGGTCTGTGGCGGTGAGCTGCCGTCCAGTACGAGTATTTCATCTCGCAGTAGTCTCGCATGAAGATCGATGAACGTGTCGCTGATACAACTCGACGAATGTTTCTGTCAATGAGTGTCTTTCTCGATCAGTGTTTCTACTACGGATTGTCACTGTTGACGAGTGAGGCTGTTGACAAATGGCCCTGTCGCCGAGTGAATCTATCGATGAGTGTTTATTGGTGACTGTCGATGAATGCTTCTACCGAGTAGCATCTCGACGACAGGTGTTTGTGTCAACGAGTTTCTCTGCCTACAAACGTTTCTGTCAACACATCCCTTACGTCAATTGTCTCTGTGGACGAGTGTCTGGCAGGTGTCTTTTTTCAATAAACATGCCTGTGTTACGACGAGTTTGACTGTTGACGAGTGTTTTTATTTACAATCTTGTCTGTTGACAGGAAACTATTTGTCTCTGTAGTAATGTTATCGCATTTATGGAGGAATAAGCCCCTTTGGTCAGGGGGATTTGGGGCGGAGGGAGATTGATAGTCAGGAGGTTGGGGGGAGACCACATCTTAACTGAATGAAATAGCCAGTGGTGGGTCATCAGGGAACCTCCATATCACCCGGATGAAAAGGGTAAATTCTTTGAAGGGATGACTATCTTTACTTCTCTATCTTATCTATCTTTAATCTTATCTCTTATTTTCTTTTGGCTAATGCCAGACTTTCTTTTCTGGAAAGGGGAACACTACTAGCTTTGAAGATAAGAAACCGCTCTTAATTGACCATTACAACCCCAGAGAAGATTTCCTATACCTTTTTGCATCTGGCGCCAGATAATTTTACTCAGCTGAGGGGAGGGGTGTCACTCTTCAGAAGCAGTCTTCATCTATTCAGGCCAATGCCGTCTCTCAGAGAGATGAAAGTAAAGTTTGCCCTGAAACACACAAGAGGTAACTTTTTTGTCATAATTTTTTGTGTATAAACCTATTTGCAACGTCGAAAACTCTACCAATTTTATTCTGGTTAAAAAGACGGTTTCATTCAGCATATAGTATGTTTCTGGTAACCCTCCGAGCTTTGCTGGGGGTTTGCCGTGCATTTTGTAGGCAGAACTGTTTTGGAGAACTAAGCCAAGAACTCCGCCCAAATTTCCTTCACTACCAATTCCAAATGTAGTGTACCATAACCTACTAAATTTTAGCAATAAATAACACGTCACCTTTGAGGCCCGCGAGGAATTCGTAAACAAGAACTATTTTTGTGGATACCCGGTTTTCACCCATGATACATAGGAACTTTGCTTATCTTTTGTTGGTAACCAGTTAACATGTTTCTATATACAGTGACTCTATCGTGGGAGGACAGTTTTCTATCAACAAAACTGTCCTAGACGTATGGATTGGATTTATATTTGTGTGTGCATTGATGGTTTGAGGAAAACTGACGAGTCCATATCGACAGTACCACCAATGGGAGAGAGAGAGAGAGAGAGAGAGAGAGAGAGAGAGAGAGAGAGAGAGAGAGAGAGAGAGAGAGAGAGAGAGAGAGAGAGAGAGAGAGAGAATGGGAAAGGAGACAGAGAGAGAGACGGTCCTCCAGGTTCACCCAACCTTCACAAGCCATTTCGCTCATCCTTCGGCGATACAAACGGCAAAGAGAAAATATAAATAAGCAAAGGGAACAAAAGAGGTCACTAAATAAACTAAATACATGAAACTTACTCTGCTTATCTAATACTATTACTCCTACCTTTGGGCTACAGTAAAAGACTACTGTTTTGATTCTGAATCAGTAGAGCACTACACGTTATTCTAAACCTGTAACTTTATAACGCTGTACGTATACAATTACAAGAAGGTATGAGGAATTGAAATGGGATAGGAAAAAATCACACGGGGCCAAACAAGGAGCCGAACCTAACGAGATCAGAGATTTGAAAGGGCGAATCTCACGTGAACAGACAAAGTATATCACGGAGTTACCCAGACCATGTCAAGTGTACAGCCAGAAATCACGTGACTCTGTCTATAAACCCTTGGTGAACGACTCCCTCACTTTTGGATAATTGAGGGCACAAACAACTATTCACTCTGGTGATGACAACACCCGAAGAATGGGGTTCCCTCTGTACTCAGAATCAAGTATTTCATTACTTATCCACATGTTGTTAAAAGAAAATCTTGAACACAAAGTTTGCATGCAAAGGCCTCATAAATTCAATCTTATCATTGTCCACGGAAGAGAACTCGAGCAAATGTATTACTTGCTGACAAAAGGCAGAATGTTGTAGAAAGGCTTGCCAAGACTATTCACCCTTATTTAGACATATTTGCCCATTTATACATGTGTACTTCCCTAAACGCATACACGCACACACACACACACATACACACACACACATGCACACACACACACACACACACACACACACACACACACACACACACACACACACACACACACACACACACACACACACACACACACACACACATACATACACACACACTGCTACAGTGGTCCGAGCTCAAATCCCGCTCAGGGTTGAAATAATTTCAGTATCTCTGCGCTGCGAGTCGTTATTCCAACTCCTGTGAACGGGGAGTTGGATGTGTGTGTGCGTGTAAGGTCACAGCATGACCATAGATCCGTCATATATGAGCTTTCAGCTCTCATTCGGGTGGGTAACAGCTGTCGATCACGAGGCCAACACGTGATCCAAAATCATGGTGAATCACAAACACATGCATTCACACACACACACACACACACACACACACACACACACACACACACACACACACACACACACACACACACACACACACACACACACACACACACACACACACACACACACACACATATATGTATATATATATATATGTAAGAGGCCGGTAGTGTACGAATGGAAATGAGCTAGGGCATTAGAATAATTCAGACTCGACGCCTGCTCGAGGGCGATGTTATGTCTATGTGAGGGCGACGTTTTGTCTATGTAAACACACCGACGGTGGTGGCTGTTTTATAATCGATGACGTAATCAAACTCTGTAAGCGCAGGTTAGCTTCGTTTGACTAATGCTGAGATAAACAATTTTGCTAGTGGCATTGAAATGGCTTTCCGGATTGGTGCAAGGTGGAGAAGGAGGAAAAAACTATTGGTGCATGAATTCAAAGTCACGCCCATAAGGAGTGACATTTATTTGAAACGTCACTGGAGATTGGATTAGAAAAATGAGTGACGTCAGACGAAGGTAGCTTAGCGTAGGATACGGGATCTCGTGAGAGAGGGTGTGGAGAGAGGATCGAGAGAGGATCAAGAGACGATGTAGAGACCAGAGAAAGAGATCCCGAGTGTAAGCAGAAGGTGAAATTACAGTGAAAGAAGAAAGAAAATTCACCACCCTTTTATTAACCCAAAGGACGAGAGAACTAGGCACGGGGCCTAGAAAATAGTGAGACTACAGGAAAAAGAAGGCAAGGGGCCTTGAGACGAGTGATATTACAAGTCAAATTTAAGTGACAGTGGTGACTTATTCAAATTGAAACCCTTCCCATTGAAGGTAAATGGTTCATTTTATGAAGTAGATATTCCAATTGTAGACCCAATCAATTATATCCTTTCTGTAGACAATCTGAAGGAGAGCAGAGTCTCTAATGACAAGTTGAAGGAGTGTAGAAGATTTAATAGGAATTTTTACCTCTGTCATTCTTCCATGTTTGTGTTCCGTGAAGCTTTGAAAAATTCATGTGAAGCCTCTCTGGTTAGGAATATGTCTGTTATGAACAATTGTCATTACCAACGAATTTTGGTAGACCAGATCCCTCATTGTAACATACAAGGATCTCATTACCTGTTTTTCCCTAACAAGACAAAGGTATCAATAAATTGTCCCGGGTTGAGTCCTAAATTGGATTTGGTTGAAGGTCTTGTCTCTATTCAAGATAACTGCGAATTGCATGCAGACACTATTTCCACCATTTCTAATACCCTTAATACAATGCATTTAACCGAGGACACCTACATTTCAACCTTCAACTTCACATTGCCTGAAAACTCTCCTCCCTTGAAAATTAAGAGAAGACCATTGTCAAGATCTCCCTCAAATGAATTACCTATGCTACCAATCCTTATCATACCCTTACTTTCAGTGTTAGTGGCAGCACTGATTGCCTTTGTTGTATTCCGGAGATTGGCTCTGTCAAAGCAAATCAACCATGTAACCGCTTAATTCAATACCTTATATATATATTGACATGCATGTTATTCACATTTATAGGTATTATGTTTATGTATTATTCCCAATTTATTGCATGAATGATGTATTTTGGAGGGTAGATTAACAATTACGCAAGGGTAGATTAGGTTATTCTAGAAATATATTAGCAAGCCCTGTAAGAGGGAAATAAGAATATATATATATATATATATATATATATATACATATATATATATATATATATATATATATATACATTATTTGGATGATGGAGAACATTTGTCTAAAATACTTATCAATATATATATGTATATATATATATATATATATATATATATATATCAAATCAGCCATCCTGAGTCCACTGCTTAACAAAGGCCTCCTTCATAGCATTCCATGATTCACACGACCGTGCCACCCTCTGTCACGTCACTCCTGCAAACTTCTCGATCTCGTCTCTCCACCTTCTGTCTGGTCTCCCTCTTCCACGCTTCCTATCTCGCGGCGTCCATTCAGTAACACACTTGCTCCATCGCTCATCAGTCGTTCACACAAACTTACCTGCCCAATTCCACTTCCTCTCTTTTACTGCCTCCACAATATCTTTCACTCTAGTCTGCTCTCTCACCCAACTTGCTCTCTTTTGGTCTCTCAGTGAAATTCCCATCATTGATCTCTCCATTCTCCTCTGTGCAGTCCTTATCTTTGTTTCCATCGCCTTCGTCAGCTTCCAAGTCTCACATCTGTAGATTATTGCTGGTAGAATGCATTGGTTGTAAACTTTACGTTTCAAACATAAGGGTAGAGAGCCTCTCAGGATTTTATTATACTTACCAAACATTTTCCAACCAATCGTAATGCGTCTTTTTATTTCATTATCATGATCTTTCGTCACCTTCACCACCTGACCTAAATAATAATACTCTTCAACTTCCTCAAGACTCTCATCATCAATTACAATCTCTTTACTTTGAACTTTCGTGTTGAACATCACTTTCGTTTTACTCTTATTCATTTTAAACCTACTTTGATACTTTCTCTGTTTAGACCGCTCAGCATATCTTGCAAGTCGTCTGCTCTTTCTGAAATAAGAATGATGTCATCTGCAAATTTTAGGTGGCTCAAATATTCGCCATTAATCTTCAAAACTTTCTTTTCCCAACTCAATCTTCTGAAAATATCTTCTAAACAAGTTGTAAATAGTTTGGGTGAAATTATATCGCCTTGACGTACTCCTTTCTCGATCTTGATCTTTTCTTTATCGTTATGTAGTCGAACTATAGCGGTACCATTTCGAACAAATCTTTTCTAAAACTCTTACGATCTGTTCGTTTGTACCCTGTTTGCGTAGCGAGTTTAGTATTGCTATTTGTTCTACTGAATCAAAAGCTAAACACAGAGGTATATTATATTCTGTCGTTTTCTCGATTAGTTGTTTTATCGCCTGCAAATGGTCTAGAGTTTAATATCCGCTTCTAAAGCCTGCCTGTTCTCTCGGTTGGTTTCCATCTAAAACTTGACACCTTGACGTGGTGGATAGGCTTGAGAATCTTAATGACTACAAAGGCTATGTCGATAGAGAAGAAATCTCTGCAGGGTCACCTATATCGAACAGGTTTTGTAGGAAAGATCAAAGAGCAGCTCAAACACACAGTCGCAAAACCCACTGCTAACTGACACGTCCCTGATGGCAAACAGGGAAATTCCTCATAGATATATGAGGTACCGTCATAATGACGGCGTGGACCATTGGGCACCCTATACATATAGGGCTTCACCGAATATAATGAATAAGGTGACACCAGAGAAATATCTCCCCAGAAACCAGTTGGCAAGGAGGTTAGATTACTGCCAACCCCCCTTCATAGCCAACATGAATATGAATAGCACAATCATAACAAAACCGGGGGTTCCTGTTGGATCATCGTCTCCTAAATGTCCAACCGCATTGCCTCGTGTGCTTAAGGGCAGTGTGCCACCGAATGTGAGTAAACACTGTCCAAGCATATCTAAGTCTTGGACATTAAACAACATGAAGTAAATGAAAATCTATACTTACAAAGTAAGAAGTCTCTCAGAAGACCACAGACTGGAGAGTTTAATGGAAGAGCTAGACAACATCAAGTGGGACATCGTAGGACTGAGCGAAGTCCGAAGAACGGAAGAAAAGCTGATACAATTACAAGATGGTCACCACCTATTCTACTATAGAGGTAAGGACAAAGAAAGATCTAGTGGAGTAGGATTCTTGATCAACCGAGAGGTTGATGGTAACGTAATCAAATTCAGTAGTTTATCGGACAGGGTAGCTTGGATTGTGATTAGGCTGTGTAAAAGGTACACTCTAAAGATAGTTCAGGTTTATGCACCAACTTCACAGAGTTCAGAAGAGGAAATTGAGTCCTTCTATGATGATTTAAGTCAAGTAATGGATCAAGAAAAAAGTAAGTACACTTTGGTAATAGGAGATTTTAATGCTAAAGTAGGGAAGAAGATGGGAGATGAGACGTGCATTGGGAAGTTTGGAGTAGGTGAAAGAAATGACAGAGGTGAGATGTTAGTCAATTTTGCAGAGAACTACAATATGAGGATAATGAGCACTTTCTTCCAAAAGCGTGTAGGTCGTAAATGGACCTGGAGAAGTCCAAATGGAACAACAAAGAACGAAATAGACTTCATATTAGGAGATGAGAGCAAAAGCGTTAGCAATGTTACGGTGATAAATAAAGTCAACATAGGTAATGACCATAGAATGGTAGGATGCACAGCTAAATTCAATTTCAGAGCCGAGAGAAATAAACTAGTTTTAAAAATGAAAATAAGTCTTGCAAAGGTTAAGGATAATAAAAAGAAATTTCAGTTAGAAATTGAAAATAGATTCGAAGCTCTAAGAACTAACGAGGACAGCGTGGAAGATATAAATTTGAATTTAGTGAATATCATTAAGGGGACCCCACACCCCCAGATTTAAGAAAAAATCGAGAAAAAAATTATTGCATAAATACATAGTAGGGATCTTGCTCTAGGTGCTGGTAAAGTGTTTTTATCGTACCGCCAATTTTAAAGGGTTTAAAGGGCCTACCCTCCCTCCCCCCGGCAGCCACATGCTGCGCACGACCATTGTTTACATACGTTTTGACCATATTTTACTCTATTTTTTTGCTTTTGATGCACTCATAAAGTTTTCTGTTACGTCCGGCATGCACGTGAGTATGTGGTGTGAGGAAGTTTAGCCTGCACGACTGGCAGTGGCCTGAGCCTTACAAAGTAAAGGACATGTACACTAATTTGCCGTGTGAAATTCGCATATATTTTTCAGTGAAGAGATATTTGAAGATATTAGCCATGCCTAAGCTATCCAAACAAAAGGCACACTTGCAGAAGATAAGAACGTCTACATTAGCAACTCAAGGGGAGAAAGAAAGAACCCCAGCATCAACTTTGTTATCACCACCTCCGCCACCACCACTAGTACTCCCTCCAGCAGCTCTCTCCCTGCCATCTACATCCACATCCTCAGCACCTGATCCTCTGTCCTCTACACCTATATCAGACACGTTGTCTCTACGCAAACAACCGTTTGCTAACAAGTGGCTACAAGGATGCCTCCTTGTTGCAACACCTTGGGTTTAGAGTCTCAAACCTCACAGTGATGTCCCTGATGCAGCAAGAGCCTGTTCCAACACCAGAAAGGAAACCCAAGAAAAGAAAGAGAGCTGAATCCCAGCAATCAGACTACCTTGCTGGGTCATTCTAGACCAAGAACTCAAACTTTGCGACGAAGAGTGAAGTGGCGCCTTATGAGACCCTCACTTTGAGTGAATAATATCCTACATTGTAGGAGGGTACAAAGTGCCTGAGTTACTTGAAAGATGCAAAATCATCATGAAAATACAATGGAACCTGTTTTCAATGGGTCTTAGGAGGTCCAATGTAAAATTTAGTCAAACTGAAAAAAAAAAACTTTAACACTCGTTTCTGAAAAATGTAAGTTTTTGATACACAAAGTCTATCTCCTCCCTCAATTTTCAACCGATTTTTGCATATTAGGTCTCTATTAATAGCTAGATAAATGACAAAAAATGAAATAGAGAGTTGTTTTGCATATGTTAAATAGAAATTTTTTAATAACGTGTCAAAGTCAAAATTTTGCGTTTTTTCGATACTTTTTTATATAATATTTTTCTCGGCGTTAAACAAAGATATGAAAAAACTTTCTATTTTGTTTTTTTATATATGTAGAAGATTCTTTTGCTGTAAAATGGAAGACATCGAATAAAAATTGTAAGAGGAGATAGGATTTGAATGAAGCCCAAAAATATGGTATTTTTTATTTTTTTTATTAAAAAATAAAAAACTACTAGTCAGATCTGAATAAAACTCAAGCTGTGAAGGTTTCCTCAGACCTAGATATCACACAGAAAAAATCAGCAAGGTTCTTCAGAATTTTCTTTTTTTTTTGGGTGGGGGGTCCCCTTAAGGAATCAGCAGAGAAAGTAGGAAGCACAAAAAACATTAGAGAAAACAAATACACCAAAGCTACAAATGACCTAATTAAAAGAAGAAGGAACATGCAGATTAAAAGCAGGAGAGACGAAATAGAAAGAGTAGAACTAAACAAGCTTATCAACAAAAGGCAGAGATTAGAAAAAAGAAAGAGAAACATGGATGAAATAGAAGAAACTATTCGGAAAGGTAAAAGTATTAAAGTGACCGAGCGTAGACATGCTTTAGGAAGACAGCAAATGATATGTTTGAAAAATAGAAATGGAGAAATAATTAAATG
>NC_134777.1:31377956-31382956 GCF_046742065.1 Oratosquilla oratoria | reverse complement strand
CTAGTGTGAGTTATTTTACTTACTAAGCCATATAGCATTGCCATGTAGGAATTTTCGTGTATGGTTCATAAGAAAGAATATAAGTTGATTTTCATTTTATTTATATGCATTATTTTTCTGTAACTATTTTAGCTTTACACATGCAAAACTACAAAAAATTGCAGTAAACTTAATTGAGAACCAGGACAATTTGAGGACATAATTTTTACTAATTGTACATGGTTTTGCTCATTGGAGCATTCTAAATTACAGTATTAGGATTAAGAACATCTAGATGAGACTAACGGCTTTCGCAAGATGTCGGTTTTTGTGGAAAAGGAAGAAAATTCTATCAGCAAATGAAGGGAATACACAAGTAAAGAGGCAATACAAAATATGATTATATATAGGTCCCAATGAAAGGACCGGGAAAAGTCGCCGAAGGCCGAATGCCCGGGGCAGCTTACGGAAGACCAACGGCGATCTTTCCCCCGGTCCTTTTCCAAAGGCTTATGGATACTTTGATTTTGTATTTTTCGTCCCCGTATTTGAAAATACTCCAGTGTGATGGGTAGCACACTGGGTAGCGGCCTGACATGGACTCCGTATTTTTTGCATGCAAAGAACATTGTTTAATGCTGTGGTGAACAGGCTGAAACATTTCAAACACAACACAATACCCACCAAACGTCGAGTGCACCTAGCGCTGGTCAGACCGATGCTGTGCTGATCTCCAGGATCGAGCCAGATGACGTGCCACACAGACAATTATTTCTACCAGATGTTACAGAACGTTTACTTTTGTTTTATCAATGGGTTCCAAAATATAGTGACTTCAGAACCTCTGAATCACTTTACAACGTTGCAAACATCCATTTACTTTACCAGCACAAACATAAGCTGCACTCCAGATATCTTGAAAGGCTCAATGCTAAACACGAACAGATAATACGACACATAACACCCAGGCCTCACCGTACATACATATTGTCTTCTGCATTACTCCCTCCATCCGCATACACGAGAAATTGTGTATGATTTGTACGAATATTAATTCTTAAACATGCTACAAATAAATATCAACATCACAAACACGCAGATACTTCAGTTCCTACGTAAACACAACATGCACAAGGCACTAATACAGGAAACAAAACTAGCATCACAATCCACACTACCCATATTTACAGGAAACACCATAGCCAGGGACGACACCAAATAACCCAAAGATGGACTCATAGTTTGAATACATCATCATACCTTTCTTCAACGAAACAAAGGTAGCTAGGCAATCACTAGCAAACAACACAACAGAGATAATTAGAATAAAAACACATAACGAAAACAACACATCATCACAAATATCTTCAAATCACCCTCTCTGTCAGTTCTCTGGAGCTGCACTCCTGAACTCACACTTCTCAACAAACTAACAAACTACGTACTGACAGATGACATGTTCTGAGGGGTCCAGACCTACACTTAGAATCTCCTGTATTCAGAAGGCCCAGTAATCAGAAAGCCCACTAATCAGAAGACCCGTTAGTCATAAAATCGGTAAGATATACTGTAGCTCCCCCCCCCCACAAATAAAAAAATGCTGAGGAATTTTTTTTCACAGTTTCAGCCCTAGGAACATAGGAGAAAGGGTCGTTGAACATGATGAAATTCCATGCAGAATATGGATAGTCTCGATTTCATTGAACCTCTTTCTACATATGAATATAAAGTATAAAATATAACTTAACCTAACCTTTCCCCGCTTTCCCTCCTTCCTTTCCCCTCCATTACAAAAAAAAAGAAAGAAAAAAAAAGAAAAAAAAATCTGACCAACGAGCCTTCTGACTACTGGGCGGTCTGACTACTAGGCCTTCGAATCGAAAACAGTCCAAGTCGACTAATCGCCAGCTCGGCCTACCAACTCGGCGGTTACCAGGTAAAACATTTACATGCCATAGGCCAATTATTTATATTTCGGAAGCACCCTGAAACACCGGAGATATCTATTTAAGCTATTTATGCACGATTATGATACTGAAAAACCGCAAAATAGATTGCCACTAATCCCCTGTATATCGCCAGAACAAAAGTTGGGAAATATGCTGTCATACTACGAGGTCTAACTGAAATCGTTATGATTCCTCCGTCACAGTGTGCAGTCAACCCTGATCTAAATTAAGTAGTTTGTCTTTGGTGAAATCAAATTCAAAGAAAAAACTCTGTGGGTAGAAGACACTGAATGATGTGCAGACAACTGTTTCCTGATGGTGCTACACCCAAACAATTTATCTTCTCTTAGGGTAGCGTAGCAAAATAATCAATGTGTTTTTTCTGTAAAGATATCAATGAGGAACTTGTAGAGAGAATCAGTACCTGGCGAGGAATCTGGATCCATGAAAAAGAAGGACTCGAAGGGTGGAGAGTGCCAGGGAGGCCGTAGGGACACAGCATCTCACGCTGAGGCGAATATGATTGGCATCTGGGAATTAAAGGAGAAGGATAATGTGAGGAAGGGGAGGTTTTCAGGATAATTAACCAGGTGGCATCGAAATGAATAAACTGGATGGGATGAACGGAGGTGGCACGATTCCGTAACAAAAATTAAATCATATATATATATATATATATATATATATATATATATATATATATATATATATATATATACACACACACACTCTCACACACACACACACACACACACACACACACACACACACACACACACACACACACACACACACACACACACACACACATATATATATATATATATATATATATATATATCTATATATATATATATATGAGAGAGAGAGAGAGAGAGAGAAACAGGTGGACAGAGCACCAGAGAGAAAGATAGATAGATACAGAGATAGATAGGTAGATAGATAGATAGATTGATAGATAAATAGAGAGAGAGAAAGAGATAGAGATAGAGAGAGAGGAACATATGAATAGAAATATAAACAGATAAATAAACAGAAAAATAGTTATAGAGGTTGGTAGACAGATAGATAGACAAGAAGTAAGAAACCTGGAAAAACACACAAATACAAATGATTGGAAAACAAGTGATACACATATGCAGCACTATATAAACTATAAAAACTCAAAACTATACCAGTCTACTACCCAAGACACAATTTGAACAGCCCATGGGAAAATACTATCACCAAAACAAGTATGCATTATCATTAACAAACTCTTCACCAGAACATGTTTTAAACTCACAACTGAAAAAAAAAACATACGGAAGATCTAACGAGAAACTCCTGCCACACCAACTTTCTACAACAAAGATGCGAAAGGAGGGCCAAAAAAGAAAGAAAGAAAAAAAAAATCAACGCAGATGGCTCATATCAGATATACATCCATTTCAAACAGGGCGATTCTAATGCAATGAAAGGCTTAATTTTTGTCTTTAACCACTCTAAAACAAGAGCCCCACAAGACGTTAACCTCACAAAAAAGCATACACACATACATACATACATACATACATACATACATACATACACGCATTCATACATACATAAATTATACATATGCATACTACGAATAGTAGGTTATTACAGAAGTGGTGATAGCCTCTTTTGGGTAGAGATACTATAGAGTAGGTGCGGAGAGTGAGGTCCAATGCTTAAATATAAATTATAATGAAGAGTGTGTAGAGCTCGTTTTGGACGTGGGTGGTGATGCAGGAGGTGATGATTGGCAGATAGTGATGAAGACGTGTTATGGTGATAAGGTGTGGATGATGAGGGAGCACAGGAGGGGAGGGAGGGAGGGAGGGAGGGGGATAGGTAGTGAGTGAGTGAGGGAGAGGGTGTAGCAGCCACCGGAACGATGAACTAGAAAAGCTTCAAAGCAAGGTCTAAGTAAACAGGTCTAATCGCTGGAGTAGTTCTGCGCAGCTTCTGACGTCATTTAGATGCGTCCATTTTCTCTTTGTGATACATTGAAGAAAACTGTGAAACGCCAAGGATGACAGGAACTATAATATTTTATATATTATATATATATATTATATATCATATATATTATATATTCATATATATAGACAGGAACTATAATATTTTATATATATTATATATATATATTTTATATAATATTTGTCAGAATATAAATAATTGAGTGGAGCGGTGCGAGCGAAGGCGACGTCATTTTCGAACGACGGACCAACTTCAACTGACAGCTATAGGACCCGCTAACCCCACTTTGAACAGCCAAGTGACGTTCACGGGCTCGCTGCGCCAACTCCCTCGAAATTCGGTCGGAAGTGGTTAGACCTTATATTCTTAGATCTTGCTTCAAAGGAGATAGCACTCTTATTCACCGTACCGCCCCGAAGCGGCTGTCTCCGCGCCTTCCTCAGACCCAACTTTTGTTTAGATTCAATTAAGCTTTCCATTATTCATGAGAAAATTTCCAGCCTTCCTCCTCCCCACGACCACCACCCATCCCCCTCACACCCACTGATAGATGAGAAAGAACGTCGGGTTTGATAACACACGTGATATCATTTGATAAGAAGGCGTGGCCTAACTAGTAAGCGCCCCGCTCATTGGCCAGGGTTGGGTGCCCGGAGGCCACCTGTCATTCTCGCGCACGCGATTGGTCAACGGGGATTCCGACTGCTCCCCCATTGGCGAGACCCAATACTCGTACGCTTGGGTGCCACCGAGGGATCGAGAGAACGCGTCTGTGATCCGGCGTGTCCGGAGCGACGGCGTTCGAAGAAGAGGCGAAGGAGGAGGAGAAGGAAGAAGTAGAGGAGGAAGGAGGATTTCGGGGAGGCAGGCTTTTCTCCGCTCCTGGATAACACAGGGGAACACTTTTTCAGTAACTTTGAGTTGCATTGGATATTTTAACGGATTTTGAAAGAGTTTTGGGCGCTGATTTCAAATCTGAAATTAGTTTTTCTCTACAAGCTCTAGTTTGTATGCAATTTGAGGTTAATGAAATTGTACATATGTGAACTTGCGTAAACCATGTATAAGCATTTTAACGTCCATATA
>NC_134777.1:31282956-31367956 GCF_046742065.1 Oratosquilla oratoria | reverse complement strand
TACATGCCCACATGTATTCCTAAACATGCCCACATGTATACTTATACAAGTCCACATGTATACTTATACATGTCCACATGTATACTTATACATGTCCACATGTATTATTTTACATGTCCACATGTATACTTATACATGTCCACATGAATTCTTATACATGTCCGCATAAATACTTAATTATGTACATATATATACTTTTACATGTCCAAACGTATACTTTTACATGTCCACACGTATACTTTTACGTCCATACGTATCCCTTTACATGTCCAAATATATAATTTTACATGTCCACACGTATACTTTTACATGTCCACACATAATTTACATGTCCACACATATACTTTTACACGTCCACACGTAAACTTTAACATGTCCACACGTACACCTTTACATACCCAAATATATAATTTAACATGTCCACACGTATACTTTTACATGTCCACAAGTAAACTTTTACATGTCCACATGTATACTTTCACAAGTCCACATATAAAAATATATATGTCCACATATATACTTTTTAATGTCGTCATGTATAATTTTACATGTCCACATATATACTTGTATATGTCCATATGTATACTTATACATATCCACACATATACTTTTACATGTCCATTTGTATAATTTTACATGTCCACATGTATTGTATACGTCCCATACAGCCAGTCATATGACCCACTTACATCCTCACTCAACTCGATATTGCTGAGTTAATCACGAGGTATAAACAACACGCTCACTCACCAGACTTCTTGGCGCCAGACCACCTCCGGTCATTTTGCTGACTGCACAACTTGCCGCCTTGCATACCATCCCGGGCACACACACACAACGCACACGAACTCACGAACACACACACATAGTAGATACCACCAGATAATTCACACGGAAACATTACACATTAACAAGACACTCCCCTGGGAATATAATTGTGTAACACTAACAACAAGAGACCAGTATGGAACCAATGCAGTTGCACCACCCATGTGAGACAACGGACCTTCTCGAAATCATTATTAATCTCACGACTAAAGACAACTCGAGAAAGTGTTGAGGTTGGCACTTCCGGCCAATGACCACGAGATGCGCCGGCCGAGAGCCGCAGTTGGGACGATGACGGGTGTTGTGCAAGAAGAGGTGTGATAAACAGTTATCTATGTAACCAGGATTGTATCGTTCTGTTTAACAGTTGACAGTGTATATACCATAAGTGTCAAACCAGGAAGCTTTGAATAAAGGGGTATAAACTTTTTACGAGTTTACCCAAACCACTACCCCCTACCTAGTATCTGAAGTAGCACCAGTGAACGATACAGTATACTTTTACATGTCCATATGTAATCTTTTACATGTCCATATGTATACATTTACATGTCCAAATGTATACTTTTACATGTCCACATGTATTTTGATACATGTCCACATGTATACTTATACATGTCAACATGTATACTTATGCATGTCAACATGTATACTTATACATGTCAAAATGTATACTTATACATGTCAACATGTATACTTATACATGTCAACATGTATACTTATACATGTCAACATGTATACTTATACATGTCCACATGTATACTTATACATGTCAACATGTATACTTATACATGTCAACATGTATACTTATACATGTCAACATGTATATTTTTACATGTCAACATGTATACTTATACATGTCAACATGTATACTTATACATGTCCACCAATATACTTATATTTGTCCACATGTATACTTATACATGTCCATATGTATAATTATACATATCCACATGTATACTTTTGCATGTCCATATATATACCTATACATGTCCACATGAATGCTTTTACATGATTATATGTATAACTTTACATGTCCAAACGTATTCTTTTACATGTGCACATGTATACATTTACATGTCCACATGTATACTTTTACAGGTCCACGTGTTTAGTTTTGCATATCCAAATATATACTTTAACATGACCAAATGTATACATAACCAAATGCATACTTTTACATGTGCATTTGTATACTTTTATGTGTCCACATATATAATTTTACGTGTCCATATGTATTTTTTATGTGTCCTTATGTATACTTTTACGTGTCCACATGTATACCTTTACGTGGCCACATGTATACTTCTACGTGTCCACATATATACTTCTACGTGCCCACATGTATACTTATACATGTCCACACGTATATTTACAAGTCCAAATGTATACTTTTCCATGTCCACATGTATACTTATACATAACCACATGTATACTTATGCATGTCAACATGTATACCTATACATGTCAACATGTATACTTATACATGTCCAGCTGTATACTTATACATGTCCACCTGTATACTTATACATGTCCACATATATAAATTTAAATTTCCATATGTATACTTTTACATGTGCACATGTATACTTTTATATGTGCACATGTATACTTTTACATGTGCACATGTATACTTTTACATGTGCACATGTATACTTTTACATGTCCACATACATACTTTTCCATGTCCACATGTATACTTATACATATCCACATGTATAATTTTACATGTCCACTTGTATACTTTTACATGTCCAAATGTATACATTTACATGTCCACAGATATTTTGATACATGTCCACATGTATCCTTATACATATCCACATGTATACTTATACATTTCAAAATGTTTACTTATACATGTTAACATAAATACTTATACATGTCCACCTGTATACTTACACATGTCCACCTATATACTTAAACATGTCAACCTGTATACTTATACATGTCCATATGTATACTTATACATGTCCACAGGTATACTTATACATGTCCACATAAATACTTTACATGTCCAAATATAGACTCTTACGGGTCCACATGTATATATCTACATGTCCACATCTACACTTTTACATGTCAACATGTACACTTTTACATGTCCACATGTACACTTTGACATGTATGTCCACATGTACACTTTTACAAGTCCATATATACACTTCTACATGTCCACATGTACACTTTTAAATGTATGTCCACATTTACAATTTTACAAGTCCACGTACACTTCTACATGTCCACATGTACACTTTTAAATGTCCACATGTACACATTCACAAGTCCATATGTACTGTTTTACATGTCCACATGTACACATTTACATGTCCATATGTATACTTATACATGTCCACATGTATACTTTTACATGTCCATATGTATACTTATACATGTCCACATAAGTACTTCTACAAGTCCACATGTACACTCCTACAGGTCAACATATATACTTTTGCATGTCCACATGTATACTTATACATGTCAACATGTATACTTTCAATGTCCACAGGTATACTTTTACATGTCCACATGCATACTTTTATGTCAAGATGTATACTTTTACATGTCCACATATATATTATTACAAGTCCACATGTATACTTTTACATGTCCACTAGTACACTTTTATATAACCACACGTATACTTTTACATGTCCACCCGTCCACTTTTATATAACCACACGTATACTTTTACATGTCCACATCTACACTTTTCCATGTCCATATGTATACTTTTACATGTCCACATATATACTTTTACATGTCCAAAGGTATACATTTACATGTCCACATGTATACTTTTACATGTCCACACATATACTTTTACATGTCCACACTTATACTTTTACCTGTTCACACGTATACTTTTACATGTCCAAATGTATACCTTAACATGTCCATATGTGTACTTTTACATGTCCAAATGTATACTTTTACAAGTCCACATGTACATCTGTACATGTCCACGTATACTTATATATGTCCATATGTACACCTTTAAATGTACAAATGTATAATTTTACATGTGCACATGTATACTTTTACATGTCCATACGTATACTTTTACATATCTACATGTCTACTTATACATGTTCACATGTATATTCATACATGTCCAGATGTATACTTTTACATTTCCACATGTATACTTTTACATTTCCACATGTATACTTGTATATGTCCACATATATACTTTTATATGTCCTCATGTATACTTTTACATGTCCACATGTCTACTTATACATGTCCTTATATATTCTTTTATATTTCCACATATATACTTTTACATGTCCACATATATACTTATACATGTCCACATGTATACATTTAATTTTTCATAAGTATATTTTACATGTCCACATATATACTTTAACATGTCCACATGTATACATTTACATGTCCACAAGTATATTTTAATGTCCACAAGTATACTTATACATATCCACATATATACTTTTATATGTCCTAATGTATACTTGTACATATCCACATGTATACATATACATGTCAACATGTATACATATGCATGTCCACATGTATTCTTATACATTTCCGCATGTATACTTATAGATGTCCACATGTATACTTTTACATGTTCATATGTATACTTATACATGTCCACATGTATAGTTTTACATGTTCGCATATATACTTATACATGTTCACATGTATACTTTTACATGTTCACATGTATATTTTAACATGTCCACATGTATACTTTTAATTTCGACATGTATACCTATACATGTCCATATGTATCCTTTTACATGTCCACATGTATATTTTCACATGTCCACATGTACACTTATACATGTCCATATGTATACTTTTGCATGTCCATATGTATACTTCTACATGTCCATATGTAGTCTTTTATATGTCCACATGTATATTTTTACATGTCCAAATGTATACTTTTACATGTCCACATGTATTTATATATATGTCCACATGTATTTTAATACATGTCCACATGTATTTTAATACATGTCCACATGTATACCTATACATGTCCACATGTATACTTATACATGTCCACATGTATACTTATGCATGTCCACATGTATAATTATACATGTCCACATGTATACTTATACATGTCCACATGTATACATATACATGTCCACATGTATACTTATACATGTATACTTATACATGTCCACATGTATACTTAAACATGTCCACATGTATACTTATACATGTCCACATGTATACTTATACATGTCCATATTTACATTTTACATTACAAATGTATATTTATACATATCCACATGTACATTTTTACATATCCACATGGAATCATATACATGTCCACATGTATACTTATACATGACCACATTTATACTTTCACATGTCCATAAGTTTACTTTTATATGTCCACATGTATAATTTTACATGTCCACATGCATACCTATACATTTGCACATGTATACTTTTCCATGTCCGCATGCATACTTATACATGTCCACATGTATACTTTTACATGTCCACATGTATACCTCTGCATATCCACATGTATGCATTTGCATGTCCACATGTAAACTTCTACATGCCCACATTTAAACTTTTACATGTCTACATGTATACTTATACATTTTCACATACATACTTCTACATGTCCACATGTAAAACTTTACAAGCCCACATATATACTTCTACGTATCCACATGTAAACTTCTACATGTCCACATGTATACTTTTACATGTCCTTATGTATACTCTTACATGTCCACATGAATACATATACATGTCCGCATGTATATTTATACATGTCCACATGTATAGTTATACATGTTCAATTGTATACTAATACATGTCCACATGTATAATTTTACATGTAAAATATATTCTTTTACATGTCAACATATATACTTTTACATGTCCACAGGTATAGCTATACATGTCCACATGTATAATTTTACATGTCCACATATATACTTTTGCATGTCTATATATATTCTTTTACATGTCCACATGTATACTTTTATATGTCCACATGTATACTTTTACATGTCCACATGTATATTTATACATGTCCGAATATATACTTTTATATGTCTACATTTATACTTTTACACGTCCACATGTATACTTTTACATGTCCATATGTATACTTTTACATGTCCACATGTATCTTTTTCATGTCCATATGTATACTTTACATGTCCACATGTATACTTTACATGTCCACATAAATACTTAACATGTCCACATGTATACTTTACATGTCCACATGTATACTTTACATGTCCACATGTATACTTTACATGTCCACATGTATACATATACATGTACACATGTATACTCTTATATGTCCACATGTATACTTTTATATGTCCACATGTATACTCATACATATCCACATGTATACTTTTACATGTCCCTATGTATACGTATACATGTCCATATGTATACTTTTACATGTCCACATGTATACATCTGCATGTCTACATTACATGTCCAAATATATTCTTTTTTATGTCCAACTGTTTACTTTTTGTCCACATTTATACTTCTACATGTCCATATGTATACTTTTAAAAGTCCGCATATATACTTTTACATATCATCATGTATACTTATACATGTACACATGTATACTTATCTATGTCCATATGCATACATATGTATATATATATCCATATGTATAGTTATACAAGTCCACATGTATAACTATACATGTCGACATGTATACTTTTATATGTCAACATGTATACTTCTACGTCTCCACATATATACTATTACATGCCCACATATATACCTTTACATGTTCACATGTATAGTTTTACATGTCCACATGTATACTTTTCAATATCTACTTGTATACTTATACATGTTCACATATATACTTATACATGTCCACATATACTTTTAAATGTCCACATCCTTACTGTTAAGAGTCCACATATAAACTTACACATGTCCACATGTAAACTTTAACATATGCACATATATACCTACACATGTCCACATGTATAATTATACATGTCCACACATAAATTTACATGTTCACATGTACACTTCTACATGTTCACATGTACACTTATACATGTCGAAATGTATACTTTTAAATGTCCACATGTATACTATTATATGTCCACATGTAAACTTATACATGCCGACATGTATACCTATACATGTTCACATGTATAGTTTTTCATGTCCACACATATACTTTTATATGTCCACATATATACTTTTACATGTCCCCATGTATATTTATATATGTCCACATATATACTTATACATATCCACATGTATATACTCATACATGTTCCCATGTACTCTTTCACATGCCCATATTTATACTTTTATATGTCCATATGTATACTTATACATGTTGACATGTATACTTATACATGTCCACATTTATACTTTTACATGTCCAAATGTATACTTATACATGTTCACATGTACATTTTTAAATATCCACATGTAAACTTATATATGCCCATATGTATAATTATACATCTCCATATGTACACTTTTACATGTCCACATGTATACATTTACATGTCCATATGTATATGTTCACATGTATACTTTTACATGTCCATATTTTTAATTGCACATGTCCACATGTATTCTTATACATGTACACATGCTTTCACTTGTCCATATATATACTTTTACATGTCCACATGTATACATATACATGTCCACATGTATACTTATACATATCCACATGTATATTTTTACATGCCCACATGTTTGTTTATACATGTCCACATGTATAATTTCAAATGTCCACGTGTATACTTTTACATGTCCACATGTATACTTTTACATGTCAACATGTATTCTTTAACATGTCCATATATATACTTCTACATGTCCACATGTTTACTTATACATGTCCACATATATACTTTTATATGTCCAATTGTTTACATGTTTTACATGTCCACATGTATGCTTCTACATGTCCACATGTAAACTTCTACATGTCCACATGTATACTTTTACATATCATTATGTATACTTTTACATGTCTACGTGTATACTTATACATGTCCACATGTATACTTATACAGGTCCACATGTATAATTATACATGTCCAATTGTATACTTATAGATGTGTGATGTATACATATCCATGTCAACATTTACACTTATACATGTCCACATTTATATTTCCACATGTCCACATGTATACATATACATGTCTACATTTATAATTGTACATATCCATATGTATTCGCATACATGTGGACATGTACTCTTTTACATGTCCAAATGTATACTTTTATGTCCTCATTTATACTTTCACTTGTCCATATATAATTTAACATGTCCACATGTATACTTTTACACGTCCACATATATACTTATACATATCCACATGTGAACTTTTACATGTCCACATGTATGTTTATACATGTCCACATGTATAATTCTAAGTGTCCAAATGTATACTTTTACATGTCTACATATATAGTTTTACATGTCAACATGTATTGTTTTACATGTCCACATGTATACTTATACATGTCCACATATATACTTTTACATGTCTACATGTTTAGATATACATGTCCACATATATACTTTTACATGTCCACATGTTTACATGTCCACATGTATGCTTCTACATGTCCACATGTAAACTTCTACATGTCCACATGTATACTTTTACATATCCATATGTATACTTTTACATGTCTACATGTATACTTATACATGTCCACATGTACACTTATACATGTCCACCTGTATACTTATACAGGTCCACATGTATAATTATACATATCCAACTGTATACTTATGCATGTCCACATGTATACTTATACATGTCAACATTTACACTTATACATGTCCACATTTATATTTTCGCATGTCCACATGTATTCGTATACATGTCCACATTTATACTTGTACATGTCCATATGTATTCTCATACATGTGGACATGTACTCTTTTACATATCCACATGTATACTTTTACATGTCCACATGTATACTTATACATGTCCACATATATACCTACACATATCCACATGTATACTTAAACATGTCCACATGTATACTTATACATGTCCATATGTATAATTTTATATGTCCGCATGTAGTTTTTTACATGTTCACTTGTATACTTTTATATGTCTGCATTTATACTTATACATGCTCACATGTATACTTTTAGATGTCCACATGTATACGTTTAGATATCCACATGTATACTTTTACATATCCACATGTATAATTATATATATCCACATTTATACTTTTACATGTCCACATGTATACTTATATATGTTCACATGTATACGTCCACATTAATAGTTTTACATATCCACATGAATAATTATACATGTCCACATGTATTCTTCTACATCTCCACATGTATACTTTTACATGTCCACATGTATACTTTTACATTTCCACATGTATATATTAATATGCCCACATGTATACTTCTACATGTCCACACGTATACTTTTAAATGACCATATGTATACTTACATATGTACACATGTGTACTTTTACATGTCTACGCGTATACTTATACATGTCCCCATGTAAATATTACATGTTCACATGTATACCTACACATGTCCAAAAGTATACTTTTACATGTCCACATGTATACTTCTACTTGTCCAAATGTATACTTGTACATGGCCATATGTATATTTTACATGTCCACATGTATACTTATATATGTCCACATTTCAAAGGATTACAAAGGCGGAACATGCCGACAGGAGACCTTTTGATCCATATCTAGGTCGGATGCAAAAAAAAAAACAAAAAAAAAAAAATCGTATTGATAATAAAATAATAAATAAAAACTATGATTATGTAAATAACAAATAAAATAGATAAATAAATGCATAGGTATAGTTAAATAATAAACAAACAGGTAAATAGTAAATAATAATAAATTGACATATAACTAATAATAAATGAAAATCAGACAGACAAATGATAACAGAACAAAAACAAATAATATATGATAAATTATAATCATTACAGCATCTTACTTAGGTATTTATCTAAATGATTTTTAAAGCTTCGATCTGAACTACATTGCACTACCTGTGCAGGAAGTTTATTCCATTCATTAACTACACGGTTGGCAAAGTTGTTTCTACCTACTTCCAAATTGAATCTATTTCCGGACAGTTTGAGACCATTGTTTCTTGTCTGATTCTCATTCAATGTAACAATTTGGTCACTTTTGATGTTGTCACTTCCCTTTAGAATTTTAGAGACCTGTATCAAGTCACCTCTGAGTCTACGCTTTTTTAGGGAAAACAGATTCATATGTTTTAGTCGATGTTCGTATGATTTGTCTTTGATATTTGGAATCAGTTTTGTGGCTCGCCGTTGTACTTTTTCCAACCTGTCAATGTCTTTAATGAGATTCGGTGATCATTCGGAAACAGCATATTCCAAATGTGGACGAACTAACGATTTATATAGCTTGTTAATGAGTGATGGACATTTGAAATCGAAAGATCGCGCAATCAGTCCTAGAACCTTAATTGTTTTTTCGGAGGCTGAAATACACTGCTTGGATGATTTGAGGTCGTTACTGATAATTACGCTGAGATCTTTTTCACTATCCATGTGCATTACCTTGCATTTACTTGTATTAAATTTCATTAGCCACTTTTCAGACCATTGCTGTAATTAATCTAAATCTTCTTGAATTGGTTTGTAATTAATTCTTCTTGAATTGGTTTGAGTGATCATTTGCCACTCCGCACAGTTTTGTATCATCAGCAAATTTGGAAACAGTAGATTTTAGTCCAAGGTCTATATCATTTATATATACTATGAGTAGAAGTGGCCCAGGAACGGAACCCTGAGGACCTCCACTTGCAACACTTTTCCATCCAGAACTTTTTCCATTTAAAACAACTCTCTGTTTTCGACCATTCAACCAATTACTAGTCCAACCTAATAGGCTACCACTTATTCCATGCAAAGCTAATTTACATGTATACTTTTATATGTCCACATGTATATTTTACATGTCCACTTGTATACTTAAAAATGTCCATAAGTAAACTTTTACATGTCCACATGTATACTTTTAAATGGTCACATGTACACTTTAACACGTCTACATGTATATTTTTACATGTCCATATGTATACTTCTACATGTCCATATGTATATTTATACATGTCCACATGTATACTAATACATGTCTTCATATATACTTTTACATGTACACATATATAGTTTTATATGTCCACATGTATAATTACACATGTCCATATGTATACTTTTACATGTCCACATCTATACTTTTACATGTCCACATTTATACTTTATCATTTTTACATGTATATTTTACAGGTCCACATCTATACTTCTACATGTCCACATGTATACAATACATGTCCACCTGTATACTTATGCATGTACACATGTATATTTTTATGTCCACATATATACTTTTACATGTCCACATATATACATTACATGTCCACATGTATACTTTACATGTATACATGTATACTTTTTAATTCAACATGTATACCTTTAAATGTCCACATGTATACTTATATATGTCATTATATATACTTTTACATGTCCACATGTAAACTTTTACATGTCCACCTGTACACTTTTACATGTCCACATGTATACTTTTACATGTCTATATGTATACTTTTATATGTCCACATGTATACTTTTACATATCCACATACTTTTACAATTCCACATATATACTTTTACATGTCTACATGTAAACTTATACATGTCCACATGTATACTTTTACATGTCCACACGAATAATTTTATGTCCACATGTATACTAAAAATGTATACTTAAACATATACACATATATGCTTTTTTATGTTCACATATATACATTTACATGTCCACATGTATACTTATACATGACCATATATATATTTTTACATGTCTACATATAGACATATATATTCCCATATATATACTTTTACATGTCTTTATGTATATTTATACATATTCACATGTATACTTTTACATACCCTTATGTATACTTTTATATGTCCACATGTATACTTTTACATATCCTTATGTATCTATTTACATATCCACATGCATAGTATTACAAGTCCATATATATACTTTTACATGTCTATATTTACTTGTAGACATGTCTACATGTTTACATGTCTACATTTACTTGTAGACATGTACATGTATACTTATACATGTCCACAAGTATACTTATACATGTCCACAAGTAAACTTATACATGTCCACAAGTATACTTATACATGTCCACATGAATACTTTTATATGTTCACATGTATATTTGTACATGTCCACATATATACTTTTACATGTCCACATGTACACTTATACATGTCCATATGTATAGCTTTATATGTCCACATGTATATTTTTATGTCCATATGCATACTTTTACAAGTCCATAAGTATATTTTTACATGTGTACATCTAAACTTATACATGTCCACATGTATACTTTTACATGTCCACATATATACTTTTATCTGTCCACATGTATACTTTTACATATCTATATGTATACTTGTACATATCAACATGTACACTTTTACATGTCCACATGTATAGTTTTACATGTCCACATGTAAACTTTTACATGTCGACATGTATTTTTTATATGTCGACATGTAAACTTCTATATGTCATCATGTATACTTTTACATGTCTACATGTATAATTTTACATGTCCATATGTATACTTATACATGTACACATGTATAGTTAAACATGTCTACATGTATACTTATACATTTCCACATGTATAGTTATACATGTCCACATGTATAGTTATACATGTCCACATGTATACTTATATATGTCCACATTTATACCTATACACGTCCACAGTTATTCATATAGATGTCCACATTACTCTTTTACATGTCCACATGTATACTTTTACATGTCCACATATATACCTTTACATGTCCACATGTATACTAACACATGTCCACATGTATACTTACACATGTCGACATGTATAGTTGCACATATCCGCATGTGTACTTATACATGTCCACATGTATTATTATACATGTCCACATGTATTCTTATACATATCCACATATATACTTATACATGTCCACATATATACTTTTACATGTCCGCATGTATACTTTACATTTCCTAATATATACTTTTACATGTCGACATGTATACTTTTACATGTCCACATGTATACTTATACATGTCCATACGTATACTTTTACATTCCACATGTATACTTCTACATGTCCACATGTATACTTTTACATGTACACATGAATACTTTTTCATATCCACATGTATACTTTTACATATTTATATGTATACTCATACATGTCACCATGTTTATTTTACATGTCCTCATACATGTATATGTTTCCCATGTATGCCTTTACATGTCCACAAGTATACATATACATGTGCACATATATACATATACATGTCCACATGTATACTTTTATATGTCCACATATAGACTTACACATGTCCCTATGTATGCTTTTAGATGTCCATATGCATACTTTTACATGTCCACATGTATACTTTTACATATCCATATGTATACTTATACGTGTCCATATGTATACTTTTTCGTGTCCATATGTATATTTTTACATGTCTACATATATACTTATGCATAACCACATGTATTCCTTTACATGTCCCCATGTATACCTTCACATATTCAGATGTATACTTTTACCGGTCCACATGTATACCTTTACATGTCCACATATATACTTTTACATTTTTACATGTATATTTTACATGTCCACATGTATACTTTTATGTCCACATGTATACTTTTACATGTCCATATGTATAATTATGCATGACCACATGTATACTTATGCATGTCCACATGTATACTTTTACATGTCCACATGTATACGTCCATATGTATCTTTTACATGTCCATATGTATACTTTTACATGTCCACATGTGTACTTTTACATGTCCATATATTTACTTCTACATGTCTTCATGTGTACTTGTACATGTCTTCATGTGTACTTTTACATATCCACATGTATACTTTTACATGTCCACATGTATGAATATATATGTCCATATGTATATTTTATATGTCCACATGTATAGTTACATATGTCCACATGTTTACTTTTACATGTCCACATGGATAATTTTACATGCCCTAATGTATAGTTTTACATATTCACATGTATACCAATACATGGCCACATGTATACTTTTTCACGTCCACATGTATACCTCTACATGTCCACATGAATACATTTATATGTCCACATATATACTTTTACATTACCACATGTATACTTCTACATGTCCTTATGTATACTTTTACATATCCACAATTATGCTTTTACAAATCCACATGTATACTTTTACAGGTCTGCATATAAACGTATACATGTCCACATGTATATATATATATGTCAACATAAATACTTTTATATGTCCACATGTATACTTAAAAATGTATACTTACACATGTATACTTATACATGTACACATGTATAGTTTTTTATGTTCACATGTATACTTTTACATGTCCACATGTATACTAATACATGTCCTCATATATACTCTTACATGTCCACATATATACATATATATTCCCATATGTATACCTGTACATGTCCACATGTATACTTATACATATCCACATGTATACTTTAAATGTCCTTGTGTATACTTATACATGTCCACATGTATACTTTTACATGTCCACATGTATACTTTTACTTGTCCATATGTATACTTTTACATGTCCACATGTATACTTTTACATGTCCTTATGTATCTTTTTTCATATCCACATGTATACTTTTAGAAGTCCACATATATACTTTTACATGTCTACATTTACTTGTAGACATATCTACATGTTTGCATGTCTACATTTACTTGTAGACATGTACATGTATACTTATACATGTCTACATGTATACTTATACATGTCCACAGAAATACCTCTATATGTCCACATATATACTTGTACATGTCCACATATATACTTTTATATGTCCACATGTACACTTATACATGTCCATATGTATACCTTTACATGTCCACATGTATACTTTAATATGTCCATACGTATACTTTTACAAGTCCACAAGTATACTTTTACATGTCTACATGTAAACTTATATATGTCCACATGTATACATGTCCAAATGTCCACATGTATATGTCCACATATATACTTTTATCTGTCCACATATATACATTTACACATCTATATGTATACTTTTACATATCCACATGTACACTTTTACATGTCCCTATGTATCGGTTTAAATGTCCACATGTAAACATTTAAATGCCCACATATATTTTTTTACATGTCCACATGTAAATTTCTACATGTCAACATGTATACTTTTACATGTCCACATGAATACTTTTACATATCCACATATATACTTATACATGTCCGCATGTATAGTTATACATGTCTACATGTATACTTATACATTTCTACACGTATAGTTATACATGTCCACATGTACACTTATAAATGTCCATATGTATACATATACATGTCCACATTTACACTTATACATATCCACATGTGTTCATATATATGTCCACATGTACTCTTATACATGTGCACATGTATACTTTTACATGTCCACATGTATAATTACACAAGTCCATATGTATACCTACACATGTCCACATGTATACTTACACATTTCCACATGTATACTTAAAAATGTCCACATGTATTGTTATACATATCCATATGTATACTTTTACATGTCCATATGTATACTTTTACATGTCCACATGTATACTTTTACATTCCCTAATATATACCATTACATGTCCACATATATAATGATACATGTCCACATGTATACTTTTACATGTTCACATGTATACTTATACATGTCAACATGTATACTTTTACATATCCACATGTATACTTCTATATGTCCACATGTATACTTATACATGTCCACATGTATACTTTTACATGTCCACATGAATACTTTTTCATATTCACATATATACTTTTACATGTCCATATGTATACTTATACATGTCCACATGTATATTTTACATGTTCTCATGTGTACTTTTATATGTTTCCTATATATACCTTTACATGTCCACAAGTATACATATACATGTCCACATATATACATATACATGTCCTCATGTAGATTTACACATGTCCACATGTATACCTTTAGATGTCCACATGTAAACTTTTACATGTCCACATGTATACTTTTACATGTCCACATGTTTACCTTTACATGTCCACATGTATACTTTTACATATCCATATGTATACTTTTCGATGTCCACATGTATACTTTTACATGTCCATACGTATATTTTCATATGTCTACATGTATACCTATACATGACCATATGTGTACCTTTACATGTCCCCATGTATACCTTTACATGTACACATGTATACTTTTACATGTCCACATGTATACTTTTACATATCCACATGTATACTGATGCATGACCACATGTATACTTATACATGTCCACATGTATACTTTTACCTGTCCACATGTATACGTCCATATGTATCTTTTACATGTCCATATGTATGCTTTTACAGATTCACATGTATACTTTTACATGTCCACATGTTTACTTTTACATGTCTTCATGTGTACCTTTACATGTCCACATGTATGCTTGTACATGCCTACATGTATGAATATATATGTCCAAATGTATACCTTTACATGTCCACATGTATACATACATATGTCCGCATGTTTACCTCTATATGTCCACAATATATAATTTTACATGCCCTAATGTATAATTTTACATATTGACATGTATACCTATACATGGCCACATGTATACTTTTACACGTCCACATGTATACTTTTTTCCACATATATACATATCCACATGTCCACTTATATACTTATATTTGTCCACATGTATACTTTTACGTGTCCAAATGTGTACTTCTACATGTCCACAGGTATACTTTTACATGTCCACACGTATACATTTACATGTCCACATATATATACATATGTTTATGTCCACATATATATACATATGTTTATGTCCACATGTGTTTATGTACATGTCCACATGTATACTTTTACTTGTCTAACTGTATAATTTTGCATGTCCACATGTATACCTATACATGTCCACATGTATACCATTATATGTCCACATATATACTCTACATGTCCACATGTATACATATATATGTCCACATGTATACTTATACATGTCCACATGTATACTTTTACATGTCCACATGTATACTTATACATGTCCACATGTATATGTCCACATGTATACTTTTACATGTCCACATGTATACTTTTACATGTCCACATGTATACTTTTACATGTCCACATGTATACTTATACAAGTCCACATGTATACTTTACAAGCCCACATATATACTTTTACATATTCATATGTATACTTATACATGTCCACATGTATACTTTTACATGTCCACATATATACTTTTACATACCCACATGTATACTTATACATGTCCACATGTATACTTTTCCATGTCCACATGTATACTTATACATGTCCACATTTATAGTTTTACATGTCCACTTATATACTTATATATGACCACATGTATACTTTTACATGTCCACATGGATACTTTAACATGGCCATATGTTTAGTTTTATATGTCCACATGTATATATATACATGTCCAAATGTATATTTAAACATGTCCACGTGTATATTTATACATGTCCACATGTATACTTTTACCTGTCCACATGTATACTTTTACATGTCCACATGTATACTTATATGTCTGCATATATACTTTTATATGTCCACATGTATAATTTTACATATCCACATGTATACTTATATATGTCCACATATATACTTTTACATGTCCACATGTATACTTCTGCATGTCCACATGTATATTTATATATGTCCACATGTATACTTATACATGTCCATATGTATACTTTGACATGTCCATATGTATACTTTGAGATGTTTATATGTATTCTTATGTATACCTATACATATCCACATGTATAGTTCTACATATCCACATGTATAGTTATACCTGTCCACATGTATAATTGTACATGTCCACATGTATACTTATACATGTCCACATGCATACCTAAACATGTCTACCTATATAGTTATACATGTCCTTATGTATACTTATACATGTCCACATGTTTACTTGTACTTGTCCATATGTATACTTCTATATTACAGGTGAAAAATGTAATCACACATTTGTCAATAACGTAGAGACCACTGTTGGAGTAGAAAAGACTGGAAACGGGGAATCTATATATTTCGATTGCAAACTGCAATCCTCTTCAGTAGATACAAATAAGAGAGAGGGCGTACTGTTTAAGTAGCACCCTTAACAAAAGAAAGGGGAACATGGGAAGATATCTCTACCCTCTTCTCACTCCGTATGTGAGGTCAGGAGGCAAATGAGCTTTCACTAGGTTGGAGATGAAGAGTCCGGACATTATGTCCGGGGACCATTGCCCCTTTGAAATATTCATGTTGGGCTGAAATTCAATGATCGTAGATTCTACCATTTTTCTCCTGAACTCACATCTGGATTTATAAATAAGCTCAGCTCTGTCCCAATCTAAACAATGTTTAAATTGCTTAACATGTTGGAACACAGCTGAGCTATCTTGTGCATATTTAATGGAACGTTTATGTTCAATCATCCTGGTATTAAGTTTACATATACATGTCCACATGTATACTTTTACATGTCCTTATGTATACCTTTACATGTCCACATGTATAATTTGTTATGTCCTTATGTATACTTTTATATGTCCACATGTATACTTTAACATGTGCACTTGTATTCTTTTAAATGTCAACATGTATTCTTATACATGTCCACATGTATACTTTTACATGCCCACAATATACTTTTATGTCCACATGTAGACTTATACATAGCCACATGTATAATTATAGATGTCCACTTGTATATTTTTACATGTCCACATGTATTCCTATACATGTCCATATATATACTTTTACATGTCCACATGTATACTTATACATGTCCACATGTATACATTTACATATCCACATGTTTACTAATACATGTCCACATGTATACTTTTAAATATCCACATGTATACTTATACATGTCCACATGTATAATTATATGTCCACATGTATTTTCTACATGTCCACATGTATACTTCTACATGTCCACATTTATACTTATACATGTCCACCTGTATACCTATACATGTCCACGTGTATAATTATACATGTGATGATACAAAGGTCAAGATTCTCTGACCCACAGCAAAGGCCGACCAAGGACACAGAAGCAAGAGATCCGGTGAGAATAAAGAAAAGTATAAACCTATTTAAGATCACGTGCAGGAAAATAGAAAGATATTGATCCTCCTTTGGTGGTCAGTAGATTATGTATTATCATAATTCGGTTAAATGACATAAGGTTCACTGAATAAAATTCTTGAAGCATAAGTGTTTATAAATTTTCTTTTAATATTCCAGACTAAATATTGTTCGATCACTTGACAAAATATCTTTGTGTAGGAAAATTCAATTAGCCAATATTCTGTTTTTGGACCCTTGTAAGACGATTGAAAAACAATTGCGTATCAATACAGAAACTCACGAGAAACATTGTTTTAGAGACACTGGATCCCAGTGCGTAATGTTCAAGATTTTAGTTGGTGTGTCAATCCCTTTGTTGACAGAGGAAGGCCCTCAGAAGTAGATAAAATGTAGGGCGTCAGACAAAATGAAAGAAAGGCATTGGGAGGGAAGATGTCGCCGGTGATGGGTGGTTGGTTTCAAGTGGAACGACTTGGAGGAAAATCGTCTAATATCTTTAATGAGTTACTGTTTGCCAAAGAACTATCAATTATCTCTTTCGCTACTTTGACGTACTTTATGTATTTTGGTCTCACAAAAGACAGACAATTTTATGCAGTTTGGGAGGGTAAGGGACGGTTTAAGGGGATCCCTATCGATGGGAACTACCTCAGGCCAGGGTCTTCCTCATTGAATGCATGAAACTGCACATATTTTGCTAGAAAAGAGTTAGTAAATCAAGTCACTGGAGCGAGGTGGTTGGAGATCATTTGCTAATCCAATAAAGTTAAAAAGATTTACATCGCAGTGAAGAATTAAACTTGGATAACATTGAACCCAAATATATATGTATATTTTATTTGAGTGGTGAGGAGGCCATCCTATCAATCAAGCCATTCGACCCGGTAAAGCTTTAATAAAAAGTCACCCTGGCTAATACCAGAGGGTTTCATTCGCCTGAAAGCGGCCTTGCTAGAAATGTTTATCCCCGTCAACGCATTAGGACTTTTACAGATTTTGCTTGAAGTCGATGACAATCTATATTTCTATATGGTGAAGTGATTTTAGTTACCTTAGAGGTGACTTCAAGAGGAAAAATATTTAATTGAATGGGTTGTCTCCCTCATCATCAATGTCATGGCATCACGCACACACATTTTTCACCTTTTTTTCAAAAATCGATTTTTTCCTATGGAATGGTTATGTTAGGTTGGGTAAGGATATATTACGTTAGGAACTATTGGACAAGGTAAAATTCATGTTAAATATATATGTTTACGTGATTCTGGAATTTTACCCAAACCTAAACTACGTTAACCATTCCATAGAAAATCTATATCTTTGAAATGGGGAAAAAAAAGAGAAGTGACGTACATACTGCATATTTGTCATGTCCGACTTCTAGTCGGTTTTGATCTGTTTTAGGAATGTTAATAAATCTAGTGCATAAGAATAAATATTGAGAATAAAGACAGAAACTATATAACATGAATATAATATATTTTGGTATTCGATCTACATAACCAACGTGATCTATGTATAACTTGCGTGGATACCGCCAAGGAATGTTAATAAATTTGTTGCATAAGAGTATATATTGAGAAAGAAGAAAAAATGTAATATGAATATAATCTAATTTTGTAAGCAATATGAAATGTAGATCGAATACCAAAGTAGCTTCATGACACGTAGATCGCCAACATTTGTGAGCATTTGTCAAATTTTCATTAAAGGTCCAAGCATTTGTTTTATAAGTATTTGTTTTGTGAACATTTTTCGGGACACTGATTTACATAGCCAACGTGATCTACGTGAAATTTGCTTAGATACCACCAAGGAATGTTAGTAAATTAACGGCATAAGAATAGATATTGATAATCACAAACATTTGTGAGCATTTGTCGCTTTTGTTTTCCATTAAGTGTTCGAGGATTTGTCTAGTGAGCATAGTATGCTTCCTGTCCAATCGAGGGTCAAAGCAGACTTGGGTCACATATGGTTAGGACACAGGGAGCAGAGGGAAAAAATATTTAATCTTGTGATAATCATCTGTTACGTTTTTACTTAAAAAACATTATCATAATATCACTGGTCACAAAATCAGCAGTTTTATAAGTATCTGACAATGCATGAGCTATTTGTTGGTTGTACTTAATATTTCATCACATAATATGTCTAATTCTGATAAAAAAAAAATATGATGATATTTGTGCATTTGTATAATGTATCATATATTAATTATTGACAATATAAAGTGTGAACTTTTATATTTTTTTATCTTATGTACGCGGACCAGTACCGTTCTAATGCAGTGATGTGATCAGATCAAAACGGTGTACGCCCAAAATGTCTCCATGTATTCAGTAGACCGAGGTGGCAATTGGCCAAGTCGGTAGGCCGATTGGCGGAGTTGGACCTACACGTGGCCCTCTGACTATTGGGCCTTCTGAAGAGAGGATCTTCTGAGTGTAAGTTGTATATCACTCTGAGATAGCTTGTCTGGACACCAAAGCTAAACATCTAGCAAAGACGCTGGGAACAAATCCCACATATTAAAAACACTTGAGCTCCATATGCATCCATAGCTATTCTCACTTGGTTCTATGGGCTACCTAGAACAGACCACCCACTCGCGCAGGATCGGTTTGTGTTGGAGGGGAAGAATGTCTGTAAGTAAATGAAAAGATAGCAATGTATAAAAGAGAGGTATTGCTAATAAGCGCTTTTTGCATAGGCGATAAACTAAGGGGCGATTAATAGTGGTGGCTCGGGAGAAACGGGCAGGGCATTTGGACGGCGGCGCCGATGACTGCAATTAGAATCACCAAAAGTTGAGAAAATGGTAGGATGCGTAATAGTAGAGAAAAGTTGAAAAACGGAAAAATATTTAGTGGGAGGTAAACTGAAATGAGATGTAGTATAAGAGAAAGTTAGAAAGGAAGCAAATTTTAGTCGAAGAAAAAGTACGTGGGGGTGGTTATGTTCGTGAGAGGTGTGTGTGTGTCTATCTTACGAGAAGTAAGTAGGGTTCACTTTCCGTGTGTGGCGTTGCTGATTAACCCCAAGCTAGGCAAAGCGCGGTCCTCATTAACCCCAGGTGAGGCAGAGCACGTTCCTGATTAACCCTAGGTAAGGCAAAACACGTTCCTGATTAACCCCAAGTGAGGCAATGAGCCTTTGGCCTCTAACGAGGTAATGGGTGATGTCCACATGTATAGTTTTACATGTCTACATATACACTTTTACATGTCCACATGTATACTTTTACATGTCTACTTGTATAGTTTTACATGTCCACATGTATACTTTTACATGTCCACATGTATACTTTTACATGTCCACATGTATACTTTTACATGTCCACATGTATACTTTTACATGTCCAAATGTATACCTAAACATGTCCACATGTGTACTTTGACATGTCCACAATTATATTTTTACATGTCTACATATGTACCTATACATGTCCACATGTATAATTATACATGTCCACATATATAATTTTACATGTTCACATGTATATATATATATACATGTCCACATACATACTTATACATGTCCACACGTATACTTTTAAATGTCCACATGTATACTATTACATGTCCACATGTCAACTTATACATGTCCACATGTATACCTATACATGTCCACATGTATACCTATATATGTCCACATGTATAGTTTTACATGTCCACATGTATAGTTTTATACTTTTACATGTCTACATATATACTTATTTATGTCCATATGTATATTTTTACATATCCACATGTAAACTTATACATGTCCACATCTATAATAATACATGTCCATATGTATACTTTTACATGTCCACATATACACATATACATATCCACATGTATACGTCCACATGTATACTTTTATATGTCCACATGTATACTTTTACATGTCCACATTTATACTTCATGTCCACATGTATAATTATACATGTCCACAATTATACTTTCACATGTCCACATGTATACTTTTACATGTACACATGTATACTTATACACATCCACATGTATACTTTTACATGTCCACATGCATACTTATACATGTCTACATGTATAATATTACATGTCCACATGTATAATATTACATGTCCACATGTGTAATATTACATGTCCACATGTATAATATTACATGTCCACATGTATAATATTACATGTCCACATGTATACTTTTACATGTCCACATATATACTTATACATATCCACATCTATAATTATACATGTCCACATCTATACTTCTACATGTCCACATGCATACTTATATATGTTCTCATGTATACGTCCATATAAATACTTTTAAATATCCACATGTATAATTATACATGTCCCCATATATACTTATACATGTCCACATGTATATTTATACATGTCCTACTGTATACCTTTACATGTCCACATGTATACTTCTACATGTCCACATGTATACTTTTACATGTCCACATGTATACTTCTACGTATCGATATATATACTTATAATGTCCACATGTATACTTTTACATGTCCACGTGTATACTTTTCCATGACCACATGTATACTTATACATGTCCACACATATACTTTTACATGTCCACATGTATACTTTTACATGTCAACATGTATACTTATACATGTCCACATGTATACTTTCACATGACCACATATATACTTTTACATGTCCACATGTATACTTTTACATGTCCACAGGTATACTTTTATATGTCCACATATACATGTCCACATGTACACTTTTATATGTCCACATGTATACTCTTATATGTCCACTTGTATAATTAAAATGGCCACATGTATACTTTTACATGTCCACATGTAAACTTTTAAATGGCCAAATGTATACCTTTACACGTCCACATGTATACTTATACATGTGTACATGTATACTTTTACATGTCCATATGTATACTTTTACATGTTCATATGTATAGTTATACATGTCCACATGTATACCTTTACATGTCCACATATATACTTTTACATGTCCATATGTATACTTTTTTCATGTTCAAATGTATATTTTACATGTCCACATGTATACTTTTACATGTCCACATATATACTTTTACATGTCCACATGTATACTTATACATGTCCACATGCATACTTTTACATGTCCCCATGTATACTTTACATGCCTACATGTATACTTATACATGTACACATGTATACTTTATATGTCCACATGTATACTTTTACATATCTACATGCATACTTATACATGTCAACATATATACTTTTACATGCCCACATGTATACTTTTATATTCCCATATGTATACGTCCACATGTCACATGTACAGTATACTTATACATATACATGTACAGTATACTTATACATATCCACATGTATACTTTTACATGACCTTATGTATACTAATACATGTCCACATGTATAGTTTTACATGTCCATATGTATACATTTACATGTCAAAATGTATACTTTTTCATGTCCACATTTATACTTTTACCATTCCTTATGTATACATTTAGAAGTCCACATGTATACTTTTACATGTCAACATTTATACTTTTACATGTCTACATGTATACATATGCATGTCCACATGTAAACATATATATGTCCATTTGTATACTTATACAAGTGCACATATATACCTATACATGTCTACATATATACTTTTACATGTCCACATATATACTTTTACATGTCCACATGTATACATATAGATGTACAGATTAATCATATATGACCGCATGTAAAGTTTTGCCTGTTCACATGTATACTTATACTTGTCCCGATGTATACTTTTAAATGTCCACATATATACCATGACATGTGGACATGTAAACTTATACATGTCCACTGTTATACCTATACATGTCGACATGCATAATTTTACATGTCCACATGTATACTTTTACATGTCTTCTTGTATAGTTTTACATGTCCACATATATACTTTTACATGTCAACATATATATTTTTACATGTCTAAATGTATACCTATACATATCCACATTTTTAATTTTACATGTCCACATGTATAGTTTTACATGTCCACATATATACCTATGCATGTCCACATGTATAATTATACATGTCCAATTTAATTTTACATGTTCACATGCATACATATACATGTCCACATGTATACCTATACATGTCCACATGTATACCAATACATGTCCACATGTATACCTTTAAATGTCGACATGTATACTATTCCATGTCCACATGTCAACTTATACATGTCCACATGTATACCTATACATGTCCACATGTATACCTATATATGTCCACATGTATAGTTTTACATGTCCACATGTATACTTTGACATGTCCAAATGTATACTTATTTATGTCCACATGTATACTTATACATGTCCACATGTATACTTAGACATGTCCACATGTATACCTATACATCTCCACATGTATACATATACATGTCCACATGTATACTTATACATGTCCATATGTATACTTATACATGTCCACATGTATACTTATACATGTCCACATGTATACTTATACATTTCCACATGTATACTTATATATGTTCACACGTATGCTTATGCATGTCTCTATGTACTATTTCACATGCCCACATATATACTTTTACATGTCCACATGTATAGTTATACATGTCCACATTTATACCTTTACATGTCCACATGTATATTTTACATATCCACATGTAAACATATACATGTCCAATTGTATAATTGTACAAGTCCATATGTATACATTTACATGTCCACATGTATACATATACATGTCCACATGTATATATGCAAATGTATACTTTTACATGACCACATTTATACTTTGACATGTCCATATGTATACTTATACATGACATCTATACTTTCACATGTCCTCATGTATACTTTTACATGTCCACATGTATACTTTTACATCTCCACATCACTTATACATATCCACATGAATACTTTTACATGTCTATATGCATAGTTATACATGTCCACATGTATAATTCTATATGTCTATATGTATACATTTACAAGTTCACATGTATACTTTTAAATGTCCACATGTATTCTTTTACTTGTCCACATGTATACTTCTACATGTCCACATTTATAATTTACATGTCTACATGTATACTTATTCATGTGCACATATATACTTCTAATGTCCACATGTACACTTTCACATATCCACATTTATACTTTTATATGTCCACATGTACAATTTTACATGTCCACATGTATAGTTCTACATGTCCACATGTAAAGCTTTACATGTACACATGTATACTTCTACATGTCCACATGTGAACTTCTACATGTCCACATGTATACTTTTACATGTCCTTATGTATGTCCATGTCACATGTATACTTATAAATGTCCACATGTATAGGTATACATGTCCAACTGTATACTTATACATGTCCATATGTATACTTATACATGTCAACATTTATACTTATACATGTCCACATTTATATCTTCACATGTCCACATGTATACTTATACATGTCCACATTGATACTTTTACATGCCCATATGTATTCTGATACATGTACACATGTACTCTTTTACATGTGCACAGGTATACTTTTACATTTCGACATGTATACTTATACATGTCCACATATATACTTATACATGTCCACATGCATCCTTATACATGTCCACATGTATACTTATACATGTCCACATGTATACTTATAAATGTCCACATGTATACTTATACATGTCCACATGTATACTTTTACATGTCCAAATGTAAACTTTTAGATATCCACATTAATACTTTTACATGTCCACTTGTACACCTATACATGTCCACATGTATAGTTTTATATGTCCACATGTATACTTTTACATGTCTACTTGTATATTTTTTACATGTTTACATGTATACTTTTATATGTGGACATGTATAATTTTACATGTTCAAATGTATACCTATACATGTTCACATGTGTACTTTTACATGTCCACATGTATACCTCTAAATGTCCACATATATACCTATACATGTCCACATGTATAGTTATACATGTTCACATATATTATTCTCCATGTTCACATGTATAATTATACATGTCCACATGTATACTTATACATGTCCACATGTATACTTAAACATGTCCACATGTATACTTATACATGTCCACATGTATACTTATACATGTCCACATGTATACTTCTAAATGTCCACATTTATATTATTACATATCCACATGTAAACTTATACATGTCCAAATGTATACCTATACATATCCACATGTATTGTTTTACTTGTCCACATGCATACTTTTATATGTC
The DNA here is from genome assembly GCF_046742065.1 of Oratosquilla oratoria. Lineage (NCBI taxonomy): Eukaryota > Metazoa > Arthropoda > Malacostraca > Stomatopoda > Squillidae > Oratosquilla > Oratosquilla oratoria. The sequence continues at coordinate 31,340,553 of NC_134777.1, read as the reverse complement.
CACATGTATAGTTTTACATATTTATATGTATATTTATATATGTCCACATGTATACTTTTATATGTCCACATGTATACTTTTACATGTCCACATGTATACCTATACCTGTTCACATTACAAAGGCGGAGCATGCCGACAGGAAACCTTTTGATCCATATCTAGGTCGGATGCGAAAAAAATCATATTAATAATGAAATAATAAATAAAAACAATGTTAATGTAAATAACAAATAAAATACATAAAATGAATGCGTAGGTATAGTTAAATAATAAACAAACAGGTAAATAGTAAATAATAATAAATTGACATATAACCAATAATAAATGAAAATCAGACAGGCAAATGATAACAAAACAAAAACAAATAATATAAGATAAATTATAATCATTACAGCATCTTACGTATTTTTCTAAATGATTCTTAAAGCTTCGAACTGAACTACATTGCACTACCTGTGCAGGAAGTTTATTCCATTCATTAACTACACGGTTGGCAAAGTTGTTTCTACCTACTTCCAAATTGAATAAATTTCCGGACAGTTTGAGACCATTGTTTCTTGTCTGATTCTCATTCAATGTAAAAATTTTGTCACTTTTGATGTTGTCAATTCCCTTTAGAATTTTTAAAGACCTGTATCAAGTCACCTCTGAGTCTACGCTTTTTTAGGGAAAACAGATTCATATGTTTTAGTCGAATTTCCTATGATTTGTTTTTGATATTTGGAATCAGTTTTGTGGCTCGCCGTTGTACTTTTCCCAGTCTGTCAATGTCTTTAATGAGATTCGGTGATCATACGGAAACAGCATATTCCAAATGTGGACGAACTAAGGATTTATATAGCTTGTTAATGAGTGATGGACTTTTGAAATCGAAAGATCGCGCAATCAGTCCTAGAATATTAATTGTTTTCTCAAAGGCTGAAATATACTGCTTGGATGATTTGAGGCCGTTACTGATAATTACGCTGAGATCTTTTTCACTATCCACTTTTGTTAACGAATTTCCAAATAGCTTGTAATCGTACTTACTGTTATTTTTACCTATGTGCATTACCTTGCATTTACTGGTGTTAAATTTCATTAGTCGCTTTTCAGACCATTGCTGTAATTAATCTAAATCTTCTTGAATATCTAATTGGTTTGAGTGATCATTTGCCACTCCGCACAGTTTTGTATCATCAGCAAATTTGGAAACAGTAGATTTTAGTCCATGGTCTATATCATTTATATATACTATGAATAGAAGTGGCCCAAGAACGGAACCCTGAGGAACTCCACTTGCAACACTTTTCCATCCAGAAGTTTTTCCATTTAAAACAACTCTCTGTTTTCGACCATTCAACCAATTACTAGTCCAACCTAATAGGCTACCACTTATTCCATGCAAAGCTAATTTAGTAAGTAGTCTTTCGTGTGGGACAGTATCAAAAGCTTTTGCAAAGTCTAGATATAGTAAATCTATATTGTTTCTTTTGTCATAATTCGAGATATATGTGTTGTAGAATTCGAGTAAGTTAGTCACGCAAAAACGTTTACGTCTGAAACCATGCTGGCTATCATTTATCAAACGGTTACTTTCTAAATGATGTTCGATAGCATCTCTGATGATAGTTTCCATTATTTTTCCTACGATTGAAGTCAAACTTATAGGCCTATAGTTATTTGGTTTCAGAAGCGTAAAGGTCATGGCGCCTAGAAAAGAGATACCAAGGATCAAGAAAGTGGTATCCCAATTGTGTGCACAACTGCGATATCCTATCATTGATCCCTATGGCTCTACTGTTCCAACACGAGCCTGCGTAGATCCTCGGGAGGATCCCACAGACTACGTGACGGCTCCCACGTTCCTTCATCTCCTGAAGGAGGACCTTGTAATTCCGAACAAGCTCCTCTGATCTCACCCTACCTACATCGTTACTTCCCGTATGAACAATCGTAACCGTGTTCTTCCGTCCTTGCTCCCTGATGGACCGGGTACAATCGACGATCCCACGGCCCGGTTGACATACAAGCTTGCAACATCGCTTAGTCTTCCGCTGCAGGATGTCGTCATAGCCTCGCACCATGGAGTCCTCCACCACCAAGAACTCCTGGTTTTCAGCCACTTCATCCTCCAGTAGAGCAAAACTATTGGCTAGAGCCAGCGGTTGCTCCACAGGGCACACGTCCACCGAACGCGGGCTCGACAAACGGGACCCCACGGAGCGCCACTCGCTCATGGCAGTGGCAGTAGGGGAAGAAGTGGAACGCTCTTTGGGTTGTGGGGAGGGTTCACTCTTCTCACGGAGCGCACTCCTGAGAAGACGAATTTCCTCCTCACACATCCTGAGACGGACCTGTAGGTTCACGGAACCTTCACAAGCCATTTCGCTCCCCCTTTAGTAATGAAAACGGCAAAGAGAAAATGCAAATCAACAACAACAAAAAATCAAAGCGGTCTCTAATAAACTAAATACGCGAAGCTTACTCTGCTTACCTTATACTATTTCTCCTACCTTTGGAGTACAGTAACAGAAAACTGTTTTGAATTTAATTAGAACACTACACTTTATCTTATATCTGTAACTGTATACCGCTATACGTATACAATCACAAAAACACAACACAATCACTTAACACTAATCGGAGATATAAATTTCGCAGGTATTCGCTAGCTGGTGTTTGTGCAGAAAAACGAGGTCTCTAGCGGAGGTCACTTTTAACTGTCCCCATGTACACTATTACATGTCCACATGTAAACTTATACATGTCCACTTGTATACCTATACATGTCCATATGTATAATTTTACATGTCCACATGTATAATTTTACATGTCCAAATGTATACCTATACATGTCCAAATGTGTACTTTTACATGTCCACATGTATACTTTTACATGTCCACATATATACCTATACATGTCCACATGTATAATTATACATAGCCACATATATAATTTTCCATGTTCACATGTATAATTATACATGTCCACATGTATACTTATACATGTCCAAATGTATACTTCTAATGTCCACATTTATATTATTACATATCCACATGTAATATCCACATGCATATCCACATGCATATCCACATGCATACATGTCCACATGTATGCCTATACATATCCATATGTATAATTTTACATGTCCACATACATACATTTACATGTCCACATGTATGCTTTTACATGTCCACATATATATATTTATTCATGTCCACATGTATAATTTTACATGTCCACATGCATATTATTACATGTCCACATGTATACTTTTACATGTCCACATATATACTTTTAAATGTCCACATGCATACCTATACATGTCCACATGTATAATTATACGTGACCGCATGTAAAAATTTACATGTTCAAATGTACATTTATACATGTCCACATGTATACTTATACATGTCCACATGTATACTTATACACGTCCATATGTATACTTTTAAATGTCCATTGTATACTATTACATGTCCACATGTAAACTTATACATGTCCACATGTAAACTTATACATGTCCACATGTATACCTATACATGTCCACATGTATAGTTTTACATGTCCATATGCATACTTTTACATGTCTACTTGTATAGTTTTACATGTCCATATGTATAGTCTTACATGTCCACATGTATACTTTTACATGTCCACATATATACTTATACATATCCACATGTATACCTTTACATGACCAAATGCATACTTATACATGTCCACATGTATAATTTTACATGTCCACATGTATACGTCCACATGTATACTTTTACATGTCCACATGTATACTTTTACATGTCCACATGTATACTTTTACATGTCCACATTTATACTTTCACATGTCCACATGTTTACCAGTACGTGTCTACATGTATACTTTTACATGTCCACATGTATACTTTTACATGTCCACATGTATACTTTTACATGTCCACAAGTATACTTTTACATGTCCACATGTATACTTATACATGTCCACATGTATACCTTTACATGTTCACATGCATACTAATGCATGTCCATATGTATAATTTTACATGTCCACATGTATACTTTTACAAGTCCACAGGTATACTTTTACATATCCACATGTATTCTTTTACATGTCCACATGTATACTTCTACATGTCCACATTTATACTTTTACATTTACTTTTACATGTCTACATGTATACTGTACTTATACATGTCTACATATATACTTTTACATGTTCACATGTATACTTTCACATATCCACATGTACACTTTCACATGTCCATATGTACAATTTTACATGTCCACATGTATAGTTCTACATGTGCACATGTAAACTATTACATGTCCACATGTATACTTGTACATGTCCACATGTAAACTTCTACATGTCCACATACATACTTTTACATGTCCTTATGTATAATTTTACATGTATGCTTTTAAATGTCCACATGTAAACTTCTACATGTCCACATGTTTACTTTTACATGTCCTTATGTATACTTTTCCATGTCTAAAAATATGCTTATACATGTCCACAAGTATAGTTATACATGTCCAACTGTTTACTTATACATGTCCACATGTATACTTATACATGTCAACATTTATACTTATACATGACCACATTTATACTTTTAGATGTCCATATGTATTCTGATACATGTCAACATGTACGCTTTTACATGTCCACATGTATATTATTATTGTATGTCCACATGTATACATACACATGTTCACATACATACTTATACATGTCCACATTTTTACTTATATGTATATTTTTACATGTCCGCATGTATACTTTTACATATACACATGTATACTTATACATGTCTACATATATACTTTTACATGTCCACATGCATGCTTATACATGTCCAAACGCATACTTTTAAATGTCCACATGTATACTTTTTGATATCCACATTAATAATTTTACATATCCACATATATAATTATACATGTCCATATATATACTTTTACATGTCCAAATGTATACTTATATATGTTCACATGTATATGTCCACATTAATACTTTTACATATCGATATGTATAATTATACATGTCCATATATATATATATACTTACACATGTTCACATGTATACTTATACAAGCCCAAATTTATACCTTTACATGTCCACATGTATACTTCTACATGTCCACATGTATACTGTTACATGTCCACATGTATACTTTTACATTTCCATATGTATATTTTTGTCCACATAAATAATTTCACATGTCCACATGTATACTTTAAAATGACCATATGTACACTTGTACATGTCCATATGTTTACTTTTGCATGCCACATGTATACTTTTACATGTCCTCATGTATACTTATACATGTCCCCTTGTATATTTTGCATGTCCTCTTGTATACTTATACATGTCCATAAGTATACTTTTTCATGTCCACATGTATACTTTTACTTGTCATCATGTATAGTTACACATGTCCACATGTATATATTACATGTCCAAATATATACTTTTACGAATCCATATGTATACTTATACATGTCCACATATATACTTGTACATGTCCACATAAGTACTTTTAGATATCCACATTAATACTGTTACATATCCACATGTATAATTATACATGTCTACAAATATAATTTTACATGTCCAGATGTATACTTATATATATTCACATGTAAACGTCCACATTTTTATTTTTACATATCCACATGTATAATTATACATGTCCACATATATACTTATACATGTTCACATGTATACTTATACATGTCTAAATATATACCTCTACATGTCCACATGTATGCTTATACATGTCTACATGTATACTTTTACATGTCCATAGGTATACTTTTACATGTCCACATCTATACTTCTACAAGTCCACATGTATACCCTTATATGTCCACATGTATACATTTACATGTCAATATATATACTTTTACATGTTCACATCTATATTTTACATATCCACATGTATTCTTATACATGTCTACATGTATATTTTTACATGTCCACATGTATACTTTTACATGTGGACATGTATTCTTACTTGTCTACATGTATACTTTTATATATCCACATGTATACTTTTACATGTCCACATGTACATTTATACATGTCCACATGTATACGTCCACATATATAATTTTACATGTCGACATGTATACTTATACATGTCCACATGCATACTTTTACATGTCCACATGTATACTTATACATGTATACATGCATACTTTTATATGTCCACATATATACTTTTACATGTCCACATGTATACTTATATATTCTCATATATATACGTCCACATGTATGCTTTTTCACTTCCACATGTATACTTATAAATATCCACATGTATACGTTTACATGTCCGTATACATACTTATACATGTCCACATGTATACTTTTTCATATCTACATGTATACTTTTACATGTCCAAATGTATATTTTTTCATGTCCACATGTATACTTTTACATGTCAACATTTATACATTTACATGTCCACATGTATACATATGCATGTCAACATGTATACATACATATGTACATATGTATATTTATACAAGTGCATATGTATACCTATACATGTCCACATATATACTTTTACATGTCCACATGTATACTTTTACATGTCCACATGTATACCTATACATGTCCACAGGTATACCTATAAATGTCCATATGTATAATTATACATGACCGTATGTAAAATTTTACATGTTCAAATGTATACCTATAAATATCCACATGTATACCTATAGATGTCCACATGTATACATTCAAATGTTCACATGTATATTATTACATGTTCACATGTGAACTTATACATGTCCACATCTATACCTATGCATATCCACATGTATAGTGTTACATGTCCAAATGTATACTTTTACAAGTCCAAATGTATACCTATACATGTCCACATGTGTACTTTTACATGTCCACATAGATACTTTTACATGTCCATATATATACCTATACATGTCCACATATATATTTATACATGTCCACATATATAATTTTACATATGTATACATGTCCACATGTATACTTTTACATGTCCACAGGTATATTTTTACATGTACACATGTATACTCATGCAAGTCCCCATGTATACTTTTACAATATCCACATGTCCACTATTACATATCCATATGTAAACTTATACATGTCCATATGTATACCTATAGATGTCCACATGTATAATTTTACATGCCCATATGAATACTTTTGCATGTCCACATATATACTTATACATGTCCACATGTATACTTTTACATGTCCACATGTATACTTATATATGTCCACATGTATACTTATACATGTCCACATGTATACTTATACATGTCCACATGTATACTTATACATGTCCACATGTATACTTATAATTGTCCACATGTATACTTATACATGTCCACGTGTATACTTATACATGTCCACATGTATACTTATACATGTCCACTTGTATACTTATACATGTCCACATGTATACTTATACATGTCCAAATGTATACTGTAACGTAATATTAGATATTACGTCATATGTGTAATTATGTTATAGAATTGTGTTCCTTTGTATTACATAACTATGTTCATATTTCTTGTCTATGTATGTATTGTAACAATGTTAAACAGTAACGCCCGTCCACTATATGTAATCTTGCCTACGTGCGGAGAGAGGTGCGCACTCTTGTAGAACAAACAGACAAGCGAAATCCTGAATAGTTCGGAGCGCACAGATTTGACAGTTACTAAATAAGTAGATTGTTCAAGCGAGTCGAGGATCTTACAACCACCCATGTTGACGTGTGTTAACTTACCCTCCTCCCCCTCTTTCGCTCACCCGGAAGTATCCCGCTTCCGGTCCAATGGACCAATCGCTTACTCCTCGTCATTTTCTCGCATATCTTATCTCTTGATAAAAACTGGAAGTTTAGACTCATGAGACGATTGGTGTGAAGTGATCACCCTTTTTGCCTACATTACGTGTCTGATATACATTGCATTACTTTATACTTATATTTGTACTTAGTACTTATTTTGATGCATGTTCCTGATCTCTTTGTACTTAGATAGTACCATATTGTATACGTATCTTGTGTTTCTTATTTGAACGATAATTTCCATATTCTTATAATCATGTAACGGTCCCATTGACCCTACTGCCCATTCTCTTTTGTGTTGATTGCCTGTAAATATTTTCCATATTAATAATTTCGTTTACTAGTTTTATCGCTAGTTTAATATTCCTTTCCTGGAATCTTCTTTGTTACCTTTACTTCTAGTCTTACGAATTATCTAGGCCCTGACCAGATAGTTCAGTCCTACAGTGGCTTCTAGAAGTGAGCTGGTTCTTAAGCACTTATCCGTTATACGTAACGTCTCTTCACATACCAGCCCGCCCGTAACAAAGTGGCGACCCTTGCCAAGGATATTTGATCAGGTATTTAACACATTCTTTTAGAGATGGATGATATAATTCAAGAATTCGTTCAAAATCCCAAGGTAAGTTTCTTAAAGAAACAAACTAAAGACACTTTGATAGAAATAGGCAAGCACTTTGGAGTAGACATTGATACAAGTTTGCGAAAGAAAAAAATACTTCAGGAACTCGTTGAAAATCTGATAGAAGATGAGATCTTATCTCCAGAAGAGATTACAGCTATACAAATTCCTTCAAATAGGTTAGAAATAGAGGCACGACTAACCGAACTTAAGATTAAGGAGATTGAATTAAAGGTCAGGAGAGTAGAAATTGAGGAGGAAGCTAAATTGAAACAAATGCAAATTGAGGCAGAATTTAAAGCTAAAGAGGAGGAAACTAAACTGCAGCAAATGCAAATTGAGGCAGAATTTAAAGCTAGAGAAGAGGAAACTAAAGTGAAACAAGTAGCTAAAGAGGAGGAAACTAAACTGAAACAAATGCAAATTGAGGCAGAATTTAGAGCTAGAGAAGAGGAGGCTTAAGTGAAACAAATAGAAAGAGAGAACGAAACTAAAGTCAAATTGGCAGAGTTAGAATTAAAAAAGGCAGAAGTAGAAGCTAGGATTGTTGATAGACAACCCGTAGTTCAGGATGGTTATATAGATATTTCCAAGTATGTAAAACTTTTACCCATATTTTCAGAAGGAGAGCCAGAAATTTTCTTTCTTCGGTGGAAAAAATTGGCGCAACAGTTACAAATCCCTAAAGAAAATTGGCCATTAATCATTCAAACACAATTTAAGGGTAAGGCTCAGCAAATTTATACTTCTCTTTCAGAAGCAGAAAGCGAGTATGATAATATGAAAGCTTGTATTTTAAAAGCTTATGAACTAATACCAGAGGCCTATAGACAGAAATTCCGTAATTATAGGAAGACACCTCAGTTAACATACGTAGAATATGCGGCTCAACAAGAGAGGTTATTCAATAGGTGGTGTTTGGCTAGTGAAACGGACACCTTAGGTAGACTTAAACAGTTGATTTTATTGGAGCAGTTTAAGAATACCTTAGAGACAGATCTTAGGATTTTTATAGATGATCATGTTTCCGAAACTTTAACTAAAGCTGCTGTATTGGCTGATGAGTTCACACTAAATCATAAACCTAAGTCAAGACAAATGGAATCCCAAAAGTCAAAGTCATATATTCCAGATTCAACAAAATACTCTGATCCTTGGTCCCCAAAGAAACACTTTGAAAATCAGTCTAGCCCATCACATTTCAGTTACAGGTCTGATTTCAATCAATATCCTCCAAACCAACCTTGGCAAAGAATGGAAAGGTTTAACCCGCTAAGACCGACAGGCCTTAAATAGGGCTGCATCGCAAACGTCCGACAGGCCTTAAATGGGGCAGCTACTTTCAGCGCTAATAAAAACCGCGCTAAAATTGGTAGCACTGCTATATTTGGCCATGACGTAGTCCTATGGTAGTACTGTAGGCTAGCAGGAAGTAAACTGCTCTCGCCAGCCAGTGTGCCGCAAAATTTTGTGAGAGGCGTGCGCATCGTGTCACGGCGAGAATTTTTACGTATTTACGTATTTACTTATTTACGAAACTATTATTTACAACTATGCATCTGGTGGTGACCATAAACGTGCCAAAAACGGCATCAACAACCCCTGTTGTTAGTGCACGAGGTCGGGCAAAGCGGGATTCTGTGAAGCCAATCGTGTCCACCCAGCACTGCGTGCCGCCGCCAGAGAGGCGGAGAGTTGCCGCTACCACAATCTTCTCCAACTCTCGGTAATTATTCCGAGACAACTGTGGTGAGTAGAGCAATAAAAACTTGTAGGATGATGCATTGTCATGTCTACTAACAGCAGATTTTTTTCCAGAGTAATTCATAAGAGTTGATTTTTTTATGATAATTGCGGTACTGGGAGATTGCTAAATTTTCGGCCGTCGGTCTTAGCGGGTTAAGACTAATCCCCCTGTAACTTGTTCATATTGTAAACAGGTTGGCCATCACATTTCTAATTGCAGAAAGAGACTGACACCCTCATTCTCCAATAAGACACCAACTCTTGTAAGTAATATAAAATCAGATGATTCAAAATCCTCTATTCAGGATAAACTACCAAAGAAGCCGGTATTGTCAAGTAATGTAGAACCCCCCTCATCAGATCATGATCCTTGTTTCAAACCATTTGTATCTTCAGGAACTATATCTCATAGTAGTAGTTCACAACAATATCCTATTTCCATACTCCGAGACACCGGAGCAAAGCAAAGTCTGATTTTAAATTCTGTCTTGCAGAATCTGGGTGAGTCATATACAGGTTATGATATATTGATAGAAGGAGTTGGAGGAATTGTAAAATGTCCATTACATTATGTTTTCTTGCGGTCTGATTTAACAACCGGAATGGTTAAAGTAGCAGTAGTAGACTCTCTTCCCATAGTAGGAATATCCTTATTGTTGGCCAATGACATCGCTGGAAGCAAAGTCATTTCTCCCTTAATAACAAATAACTCTAAGACCTCAGTAGAACCTTCAGATAACTTACAGTTGTTTCCCGCTTGCGCTGTAACCAGATCTCAGTACAAGAAATCTGAAGAGGAGACTTATAATTTAGAATCCCTATTCTCCCAAACTGACCCATCTTCTTCTTCACCAGTTTCTCTATCTAGAGCAGAATTAATCAAAGAACAGAAGTCAGATCATTCTCTTAAAAATTTGTACGAGATTGTTTCATCTCCAGAAGAAGTTGAAAATATGTCACGAGGTTTCTATATAGAAAACGGAGTCCTAATGCGAAAATGGAGAGCATCCACCGCAACCGCTGACCAGCCATGGCAAGTAAGGAATCAAATAGTCCTCCCTCTTGGTTTCAGGAATAATGTTCTAAGACTGGCTCATGATACTCCCTTAGCAGGTCACTTAGGGGTAAGAAAGACCTTGTTCAACATAACCCAACATTTCCATTGGCCCACGGTTGTCAAAGATGTTGCCCAATATTGTAAAACATGTCATACATGTCAGCTTGTAGGTAAGCCCAACCAGAAAATTGTAGAAGCTCCACTCCATCCCATTCCTGTAATGGAAGAGCCATTTAAAAAAGTTCTTATTGACTGTGTAGGACCTTTACCTCCTTCAAGTAAAGGAAATCAGTACATTCTCACAATCATGTGTATGAGCACTCGTTTTCCAGGAGCAATTCCTTTGAAAAATATTAAAGCTCAAAACATAATCAGAGAAATGTTGAAATATTTCACTATGGTAGGATTTCCTAAGAACATTCAAAGTGATCAAGGAAGTAATTTTCTTTCCAACAAGTTTAGAGAAACTCTTGTAACACTAGGTATAAATCATGTAACTGCCTCCGCCTATCATCCTCAATCACAAGGTGCTCTCGAGCGCTTTCACCAAACGCTCAAGACAATGTTAAGAATCTTCTGTGCTGAGAACACTCGAAATTGGGAAGACGGACTCCCCTTTTTGTTGTTCGCCACCCGAACAACAATTCAAGAAAGCCTTGGATTCAGCCCGTCAGAATTAATCTTCGGTCATGAAGTCCGTGGTCCCCTAAAGATACTTCATGAACAATGGATGAAAGAAGAACCACCAGTTCCTTCTTTGAAATACGTGTCCCAGGTCACCGAGAAGTTGTTAGAAGCTTGGAAGTTGGCAAGAGAGAACTTGACGAATGCTCAACGAGTAATGAAAGGTCGGTATGATAAAAATTCTAAACTTAGAACTTTCTCTCCAGGAGATCAAGTGTTACTTTATCTTCCCATACCAGGAGATCCATTGCAGGCTAAATACAAAGGACCCTATGAAGTCTTGTCCAGAGCCAGTGATCTCAACTACATAATCAAAACTCCAGACAGAAGAAAGAGTTCCCGTCTCTGTCACATAAATACCTTAAAACCTTATCATTCTAGAGATCCAATTCCAATTTACAGCTCTACCACAATAGAATCGGAAGAGCCTCCTGATAACCTGCCTAATCCTCCTGAGATTCCCTTGGAAAACTCTCAGATACTACAAAATCTTCAGATAAAAGTAGGACACTTATCTGAGAAACAAGGTAAAGACATTCTTTCTCTCTTAAGAAGTTTTCCAAAATTATTTCTAGATTCCCCAAGATTCACTTCTTTGATAGAACATGAAATAATTCTAGAATCGCCAAGGGCTATCAAACAAGCCCCTTATAGAGTCAATCCAAAAAAGAAGGAGTTCATAAAAGCAGAAATAAACACTCTGCTTCAACAGGGAATAATTGAACCCTCCAGTAGTCCTTGGGCACCTCCTTGCATTCTTGTCCCTAAATCTGACAATTCTTATCGCCTGTGCATTGACTACAGGAAAATCAATGCCCATACTAAGGCCGATGCTTTTCCTATCCCTAGGATAGATGATATCATAGACAGTCTAGGAACTGCCAAGTATGTATCCAAGTTGGATATGTTAAGGGGATACTATCAAATCCCTGTACACCCTCGCTCAAGAGAAGTTACCGCTTTCATTACGGAAGAGGGATTGTTCCAATTCAGAGCAATGCCATTTGGGCTTAAAAATGCCCCTGCCACTTACCAAAGAATGATAAGTAATCTTGTTGCAGGATTGCCAGGAGTAAAAACTTATCTAGATGATGTGATAATATTTAGTCAGTCTTGGACAGAACACATTGAACACCTAAATAATTTCTTTTATAGAGCAGAACAAGCAAACCTTACCATCAATTTGTCCAAATGTGATTTCGGACATACACAGGTCCCCTATTTGGGATTTAAAGTTGGAAATTCCCAAGTGTTTCCAATAGACGCCAAGATAAAAGCCATCAATGATGTACCAACACCCACTAATCGTAGAGAGGTACGTCGATTCCTTGGAATGAGTGGCTATTATCGCCGTTTTTGTCCAAATTTTTCAGATGTAGCAGAACCATTGACTGACCTGTTGAGAAAAGACCACGACTTCGTGTGGACACCTACCTGTGAGACGGCCTTCAAAAACCTGAAGTCCCTTCTCACTAACGCACCAGTTCTAAGGGCACCCGATTTCCAACGACCCTTTCTTCTGCAAGTCGACGCCAGCGACACCGGTATCGGTGCCGCCCTCTTGCAAGAACACAATGAAGTTCTTCACGCTATCGCCTACTACAGCAAGAAGCTGTCCCCTGCCCAGAAGAACTACTCAACAATTGAGAAGGAGACGCTCGCTTTGGTCCAGGCCCTTATCCACTTCGAAGTCTACCTGGGTTCCTCAACTACCATTCAAGTATATTCGGATCACAACCCCTTAAAGTTCCTACAGACTATGAAAAACAAGAATCCGAGACTTACACGTTGGAGTATATTTCTCCAACCCTTTAATCTAACAATTCATCATATAAAAGGCGTCTTTAATGTTTTAGCCGACGTCCTTTCTAGAACATAGCTTTTCAACAGAAAGTGAAAAGCTTTCCCAAACGGTGGAGGTGTAACGTAATATTAGATATTACGTCATATGTGTAATTATGTTATAGAATTGTGTTCCTTTGTATTACATAACTATGTTCATATTTCTTGTCTATGTATGTATTGTAACAATGTTAAGCAGTAACGCCCGTCCACTATATGTAATCTTGCCTACGTGCGGAGAGAGGTGCGCACTCTTGTAGAACAAACAGACAAGCGAAATCCTGAATAGTTCGGAGCGCATAGATTTGACAGTTACTAAATAAGTAGATTGTTCAAGCGAGTCGAGGGTCTTACAACCACCCATGTTGACGTGTGTTAACTTACCCTCCTCCCCCTCTTTCGCTCACCCGGAAGTATCCCGCTTCCGGTCCAATGGACCAATCGCTCACTCCTCGTCATTTTCTCGCATATCTTATCTCTTGATAAAAACTGGAAGTTTAGACTCATGAGACGATTGGTGTGAAGTGATCACCCTTTTTGCCTACATTACGTGTCTGATATACATTGCATTACTTTATACTTATATTTGTACTTAGTACTTATTTTGATGCATGTTCCTGATCTCTTTGTACTTAGATAGTACCATATTGTATACGTATCTTGTGTTTCTTATTTGAACGATAATTTCCATATTCTTATAATCATGTAACGGTCCCATTGACCCTACTGCCCATTCTCTTTTGTGTTGATTGCCTGTAAATATTTTCCATATTAATAATTTCGTTTACTAGTTTTATCGCTAGTTTGATATTCCTTTCCTGGAATCTTCTTTGTTACCTTTACTTCTAGTCTTACGAATTATCTAGGCCCTGACCAGATAGTTCAGTCCTACAGTGGCTTCTAGAAGTGAGCTGGTTCTTAAGCACTTATCCGTTATACGTAACGTCTCTTCACATACCAGCCGCACGTAACAATACTTATACATGTCCACATGTACACTTATACATGTCCATATGTACTCTTTCACATGTCCACATGCATACTTATACATGTCCACATATATACTTATACATGTCCAAATTTATACTTTTACATGTCCATATGTATATTTTTTCATATTCACATATAAACGTCCACATGTATAATTATACATGTCCACATTTATACCTTCACATGTCCACATTTATACTTATACACGTATACTTTTAAATATCCACATGTACACTATTACATGTCCACATGCATACTTTTACATGTCCATATGTATACTTTCACATATCCACATATATATTTATACATGTCCACATGTAAACATATACATGTCCACATGTATACTTATACATGTCCACATGTGTAAGTATACATGTAGACATGTGAAAGAGTACATGTCCACATGTATACTTATACATGTCCACATGTATACTTATACATGTCCACATTTATACTTATACATGTCCACATGTATACTTATACATGTCCACATGTATAAGTATACATGTGAACATGTGAAAGAGTAAATGCCCACATGTATATTTATACATATCCACATATATTCTTATACATGTCCCAATTTATACTTTTACATGTCCTCATGTATACTCATACATGTCCACATATATATTTTTACATATCCACATGTAAACTTATATATGTCCACATGTATAATTATACACGTCCATATGTATACTTTTACATGTCCACTTGTATACATATACATATTCACATGTATACGTCCACATGTATAGTTTTACATGTCCACATTTATATTTACACATGTCCACATATATACTTATACATGTCCACATGTGTACTTTTATATGTCCAAATGCATACTTATACATGTCCACATGTATACTTCTACATGTCCACATATATACTTCTACATGTGTACATGTATACTTCTACATGTCCACATATATACTTGTACATGTCCACATATATACCTTCACATTTCCACATGTATACTTTTGCAAGTCCACATGTACAATTTCACATGTCCATATATACGGTTGTACATGTGCACATTTAAAGTCTTACATGTCCACATGTATACTTCTACATGTCCACATGTAAACTTCTACATGTCCACATGTATACTTTTACATGTCCTTATGTATACTTTTATATGTCAACAAGTATACTTATACATGTACACATGTATACTTATACATGTCCAACTATATACTTATACATGTATATCTATACATGTCAACACTTATACATATACATGTCCACATATATATTTTCACATGTCCACATGTATACTTATACATGTCCATATTTATACTTTTACATGTCCATATGTATTTTGATACATGTCCACATGTATTCTTTTACTTGTCCACATGTATACCTGTACATGTCCACATGTATAATTATACATGTCCCCATATATGCCTAAACATGTCCACATGTATACTTATACATGTGCACATGTATACTTTTACATGTCCACATGTATACTTTTACATGTCCACATGTATTCTCTTACATGTCCACATGTATACATGAACATGTCCACATGTATATCTATACATGTCCACATATATTCTTAAACATGTCCACTGTATACTTATACATGTCCACTTGTATACTTTTACATTTCCACATGTATACTTTTACATGTCCCCATGCATACTTTTGCATATCTCTATGTATACTTTTATATATCCACATATATCATTTCACATGTCCACATATTTGCTTATACATGTCTACATGCATATTTTTACATGACTACATGTATACTTTTAGATATTCACATTAATACTTTTTCATATCCACGTATTTCTTGATATCCACATTAATACTTTTACATATCCACATGTATAATTATACATGTCCACATAAATACTTTTACATTTCCACATGTATACCTATATGTTCACATGTATATGTCCACATTAATACTTTTACATAACCACATGTATAATTATATATTTCCACATATATACATATACATGCTCACATGTATTCATTTACATGTCCAAATGTATTCATTTACATGTCCACATGTATACTTCTACATGTCCACATATACACTTTATATGTCCACATGTATACTTTTACATTTTCATATGTATACTTTTATATGTCCACATATATACTATTACATGTCCACATGTATACTTTCACATGTCCACATGTATACTTTTAAATGACCATATGCATACTTCTAAATGTCCAAATTTATAATTTTACATGTCCACATGTATACCTTTACATGTCTACATATGTACCTATACATGTATATTTTACATATATATTTTACACGTCAGCATGTATACTTTTTATATCTACATGTATATATCTATATGTCCACATGTATACTTTTACATGTCCACATGTATGCTTATATATGTCCACATGCATATTTTACATGTCCACATATATTCCTTTAGATATCCACATTAATACCTTTACATATCCACGTATATAATTATACATGTCCACATATATACTTTCACATGTCCACATGTATACTTATAGAGGTTCACATGTATACGTCTACATTAATACTTTTACATGTTCACATATCTACCTTTAGATATCCACATTAATACCTTAACATATCCACATATATTATTATACATGTCCATATATATACTTTTACATGTCCATTTATACACTTATACATGTTCACATGTATACTTATATATGTCCAAATGTATACCTTTACATGTCCACATGTATACTTTTATATGTCAACACATATACTTTTACATGTCCACATGTATACTTCCACATGTCCATATGTATACTTTTATATGACCATATGTATACTTCTACATGTCCATATGTATACTTTTACATGTCCACATGTATACTTTTACATGTCCACATGTATACATATACATGTCCACATATATACATATACATGTCCCCGTGTGTATATTACATGTCCACATGTATACTTGCACATGTCCACATGTATTCTTTTATATTTACACTTTTACTTGTCCACATGTTTACTTTTAGGTAGCCATATGTATAGTTATACATGTCCACATGTTTACTTCTACATGTCTAAATGTATACTTTTACATGTCCACATGTATACTTATACATGTCCATATGTATACTTTTACATGTCCACATATATACTTTTACATGTCCACATGTATACTTATACATGTCCACATGTATACTTTTACATGTCGACATATATATTTTTACATGTCCACATGTATACATTTACAGGTTCCCATGTATACTCTTACATATACACATGTATACTTTTATATGTCCACATGTCTACATATACATGTCCATGTGTATACCTTGATATGTCGACATGTATACTTTTACATGTCCACTTGTATACTTAAAAATGTCCACATGTATACATATACATATCGACATATATACTTTTAAATGGCCACATATATATTTCTACACGTCCACATGTATACTTATACATGTCTACATGTATACTTTTACATATCCATATGTTTACCTTTATATGTCTACATGTATTTCATTACATGTCCACATATATACTTTTACATGTCCACATGTATACTTTTACAAGTCCAAATGTATACTTATACATGTCCATATGTATACTTTTACATGTCCATATGTGTACTTTTACATGTTCACATATGTATTTAACATGTCCGCATGTATACTTATACAAGTCTACATATTTACTTTTACATGTCCATATGTATACTTTTACATGTCCACATGTATACTTTTAAATGTCCACATGTATACTTTTAAATGTCCACATGTATACTTTTATATGTCCACATGTATATTTATACATGTCCACATGTATACTGTTACATGTCTACATGTATACTCTTATATGTCCACATGTATACTTTTACATGTCTACATGTATACTTATGCATGTCCACATTTATACGTCCACATCTATACTTTAACATGTGCACACGTATACCTATACATGTCCACATGTAACTTTACTTGTCCACATATATACATGTATACCTATACATGTACATGTACACATGTATACTTTTAAATGTCCACATGTATACTTTTACATGTCCACATGTATACTTATACATGTCCACATATATACTTTTACATGTCAGCATATATACATATATATTGCCATATGTATACGTCCACATCAATACTTTTACATGTCCGCATGTACACTTCTACATATCCACATGTTTTCGTTAACATGGTCTTATGTATACTTATACATGTCCACATGTATAGTTTTACATGTCGACACATATACTTGTATATGTCCACATGTATACATTTACATGTCCACATGTATCTTTTACACGTATCTATGTATACTTCACATGTCTACATGTATAGTTTTACATGTCCACATGTATACATTTACATGTTCACATGTATACTTTTACATGTCCACATGTATACTTTTACATGTCCACATATATACTTTTACATGTCCACATGTATACTTTTACATGTCCACATGTAAAATTATGCATGTCTAAATGTATACTTCTATATGTCCACATGTATACTTTTACATGTAAAAATGTATACTTTCACATGTCCACATGTATACTTATTACATGTCCATATGTATACTTATTACATGTCTACATGTATACTTTTAGCTATCCACATGTATACTTATACATGTCCACATGTATACTTTTACATATCCACATATATACTTCTATATGTCCACATGTATTTTTTATATATCCATATATATACTTTTACATGTCCACATGTACACTATTACATGTCCACATGTATAGTTTTATATATCCACATCTATACTTATACATGTCCACATGTATACTTTTACATATTCTTATATGTACTTTTATATGTCCACATATTCTTTTATATATCCATATGTATTATTCATATGTCCACATGTACACTATTACATGTCCACATGTATAGTTTTAGATATCCACATACAAACTTTAACATGTTCACATGTATACTGATACATGTCCACATATGCATATATATGTCCACATTTATAGTTATACATGTCCACATTTATACTTTCACATATCCATATGTATACTTATACATGTCCTCATTTATAGTTTTACATGTCCACATGTATTCTCATACATGTCCTTATGTATTCTCATACATGTCCTCATGTATTCTCATATATGACCACATGTATTCTCATACGTGTCCACATGTACTCTTTTACATGTTCACATGTATACTTTTACATGTCCACATGTATACTTATACCTGTCCAGATGTATACTTATACATTTCCACATGTATACTTTTACATGTGCACTTGTATAGTTTTACATGTGCACATGTATACTAATACCTATCCATGTGTATACTTATACATGTCCACATGTATACTTATACATGTCCACATGTATACTTTTAGATGTCCACATGTATACATGTCTGCTTGTATATGTTTACATGTCCTAATATACATTTTTACATGTCCACATTTATACTTCTACATATCCATATGTGTACTTATACATGTCCGCATGTACACTTATATTTGTCCACAAGTATACTTATACATGTCCATATGTATACTTTTACATTTCAACATATATACCTATACATGTCCATATGTATACTTATACATGTCCACATGTATACTTTTACATGTCCGTATGTATACTTTTACATGTCCACATGTATACATATACATGTCTTCATGTATACTTTTACATGTCCGTATGTATACTTTGATATGTGCACAGTATACCTTTACATGTCCACATGAATACATATACATATCCACAAATATACATATACATGTCCATATGTATACTTTTAGATGTCCATATGTATACTTTTACATGTCCACATGTATACTTTTACATATCCATATGTATACTTTTACATATCCATATGTATACTTATACATGTGCACATGTATATTTTTACATGTCCACATGTATACTTTTTTATGTCCACATGTATACTTATGCAAGTCCACATGTATTCATTTATATGTCCGCATGTATACCTTTACATGTGCACATGTATTCTTTTACATGTCCACATGAATAATTTTGCATGTCCACATGTTTACTTATATATGTCCACATGTATACTTTTACATGTCCACATGAATACTTATGTATGCCCACATGTATACTTTTACATGTCAACATATATACTTATGCATGTCCACATGTATACTTTTACATGTCCACATGTATACGTCGATATGTATTTATATACATGTCCATATGAAAACTTTTAACTGTCCACATGTATACTTTTAGATGTCGTCATGTATACTTTTACATGTCCACCTGTATACATCTACATGTCTACTTGTATGAATATATATGTCTACATGTTTACCTTATACATGTCCACATGTGTACTTTTATATATCCAAATGTATACTTACATATGTCCACATGGTTCCTTCTACATGTCCACATGTATACTTTTACATGCCCACATGTATACTTTTATATATCTACATGTATACATATATGTGTCCACATGTATACTTTTACACGTCCACATTTATACTTCTACATGCCTACATGTATACTAATACATGTCCACATGTATACTTTTGCATGTCCACATATATACTTATACATGTCGACATGTATACTTTTACATGTCCACTTATATACCTTTACATGTCTATATGTATACTTCTACATGCCCATATGTATATTTTTACATGTCCTTAAGTATGCTATTATATGTCCTCATGTGTACTTATATATGTCTACATGTATAGTTTTACCTGTCCACACGTATACTTTTACATGTCCACATGTATAATTTTTGTATGTCCACATGTGTACTTATACATGTCTACATGTATTCCTATATATGTCCACATGTATACCCCCACATGTATACTTTTACATGTCCACATGTATACCTATACATGTCCACAAGTATACTTTTACATGTCCACATGTATACTTATATATGACCACATGTATACTTATACTTGTCCACATGTATACTTTTACATGTCCTCACGTTTTTTTATATGTCCACATGTATATTTTTACATGTCCTTATGTATACTTTTAATGTCCAATTGTATACCTACACATATCCACATGTATACTTTTACATGTCCACACGTATACTAATACATGTCCATATGTATACTTTTACACGTCCAGATATATACTTTTATGTCCACATGAATACTTTTACATGGCCACTTGTATACTTATACATATCCACAAGTATACTTTTACATGACCACATGTATACTTATACATGTCCACATGTATACTTATACATATCCACATGTATACTTATACATGTCAACATGTATACTTATACATGTCCACATGTATACTTATACATGTCCACATGTATACTTTTACATGTCTATATATATATATACATATATATGTCCACATGTATACTTATACTTGTCCACATGTTTACTTATACATGTCCACATGTATACATATACATGTCCACATGTATACTTATACATGTCCACAATTATACTTATACATGTCCACATGTATACTTATACATGTCCACATGTATACTTATACATGTCCACATGTATACTTATACATGTTCACATGTATAAATGTACATGTCCACATGTATAGTTATATATGTCCACCTATATACTTATATATGTCCTTATGTATACTTATACATGTCCACATATATACTTATACATGTTCACATGTATACTTATACATGTCCATATGAATATTTTACATGTCTACAAGTATACTTTTACTTGTCCACATGTATACCTTTTATATGTCTACATGTATACTCATACATGTTCACATGTATACCTTTACATGTCCACAAGTATACTTTTACATATCCACATATATACTTATATATGTTCACATGTATACTTTTACATGTCCATATGCATACTAATACTTGTCCACATGTATTCATTTACATGTCCACATGTTTACCTATACATGTCCACATATATGCTTTTTACATGTCCACATGTACTCTTCTACATGTCCAAATGTGTAGTTTTTATGTCCTCATGTATACTTATACATGTCCACATGTATAATTTTACATGTCCACATGTATACTTTTACATGTCCACATATATACATATACATGTCCACATGTATACTTTTACATTTCCACATGTATATATATATATATCCACATGTATACTTTTACATGTCCATATGTATACTTATACATTTCCACATGTATACGTATACATGTGAACATGTATATTTTTACATGTCCATATGTATACTTTTATATGTTCTTATGTATACTTTTACATGTCCACATTTATACATATACATGTCCACATGTTCACTTCTACATGTCCACATGTATACTTTTACATGTCCCTATGTATTCTTTTACATGTCCACATGTATAATTTTACATGTCCACTTGTATGCTTTTAAATGTTCACATGTATACTTTTATATGTCCACATATATACCTTTATATGTCCACATGTATACTTATACATGTCCACAATATACTTTTACGTGTCCACATGTATACATATACATATCCATATTTATAATTATACATGTCCATATGTATACTTTTGTATACGGCTCACATACATGACGAGTAATATAACCCCAGTCATATAACCCACTCCTTAACACACTGACCACCACAGGCATTAATCGCTGAGTCAAACATCACGAGGCTCAGTGGAAATCGCTGAGTCAATCCTTTGGCTTCGCAACAACACCTCGACCACCAAACACATGAACGAACACACGCGATCAACCTAGTAGCCACCCAGTACTGACATACGATATTACGTATACTAACGATCCTCCCCTGGATATGTAATTAACATGTATGATAGTAGATAGCAATAAGTAATCAATGCAGTTGCCCCACCCTTGTGGGACAACAAAATAAATAAAACAATAAGAGAAGTTCACGATTCAGAGCAACTCTAGATTTTTCGTCTACTCATCACTTCCGGGCATGAAAACCAGCTCACACACCCGAAGAACGTTCGGTTCTAAGTGACGTGCCCTAGTGATAAGACTGTGTAATAGTGTGTAAACTAAGTTTGTTTTGGATACGACAATAAAGAACAAAAACTTAGAGGCGTTTGTGCAGTGAACCCTTTTCGTGATGATGTGACGACCCCGTTACATTTTGTGTCTACAAGTAACGTTGGATGGAAATGATGTAACGATACCGTTACACCCGTCCCGTTACATCACTGGTGGCAGCGAACCCCGCAACCCATCTCCTCCGAAGAGACTACGGTGTACCTTCTACGGTGAACCTTTCAAACCCGTCCATTTTTCTCCAACTACATTCAAGTACGAACAATAACCGCACGGAACGAAACGCTCTCCATGAACAAGAACTTAGTCCACACTATACATCACGGGCAATCGTCACAGCCGATCTCACACTACTAAAATCAACATTATAAAGGTAACATAAAATCCTTACACTTAATACCAATATATTCCGTAATAATAACCATACATTACCCATTCAAACCATCCCTGATACTGCCTGTCTCATTTTTTTTACGAGAATATCAACGAAGCGCTCCCCTCATCTAGAGGTAAACCTACACACACCACTCAACCCAGTACCCTATTACTATGTGACGTACTATGGTGACGCACGCCTCTCTCAACGCGTAACTACAAAAACGTCTACGCCAAGTTACAGCCCCACCTGGCGATAACTACAAACCTGTCTACATTTTACGAGTGCAGTGTCCAATTAACAAATGATATTCCAAGTAAGACTATTAGGAATACCATTTTTAAAAATATTTAACAGTGTTAAATACTATATATATAATTATATTCACCATATGAATCATTTTTTTTCTAGATTTCACTATTCCACTGTTTTGCATACATACTATTATGTTCATATGCATTTTTTTCCAGTGACATAATTTGTGTTTACACTATATGTCACTCACCAAACAGTCGTAACATTATTTGGCTGAAAGAAAATAACATGCTTCAAACATTTTGTAAATTCTAATTTTCAACCACTACAACTTATCAAATACCAATTTCACATATTCCTAATACAATTTCATATTTATAGATATGCAATAACCTTACTAGATTTGACTATTACATAATATCACATTTATATGTACTCTTACAGTTAAGTAATTCTTGTCTAAACTCCATTTATATTTTACATAGAACTTAGACATTTTTATAAATGTAACTTACCCTTCATAATTACTACTGTTAACCAGCGATTATTATACTATAACGTGCATTATATTTAACCATTATTATTATTATTACAATATTTTTACCTTTTTTTACCAATTATAATTATATGTTCTTATATATAACCCATATATAAATGTTGACATCCCATATCCCCCCTCCCTTATCTAAGCATAACATATTACCCTTAGTTACTATATACCTATTATTCATATTTTAACAGCTCTTTTTTTCTTAGATTACAAATCAAACCTAACTATTAACTAATACATACTAACTATTAACTAATACATGACTTGGCAACATGGCCACTGGCACCAGAAGCAAAGTTTTACAAAGGGTGCATAGCGTCTTCTCAAAATCTAGAGAAGAAAAACAACGACATGACATATCCAGTGACAAAGAGGAAATACACACAGAAGACTTAATTGGCAATGACAAACCAGACCATTTTTACCTATATCCACAGGTTGACAATACCTCTAAACAGTTAACCAATGACCAGTTAAATAATCCTGACAAAACTAATCCTAATGCAGATACCCCAATAGACCCTCTTTATGAGAACGATGTCCTACCTTTTTTCAACCAGCCTCCTCAAGTAGACCCCTCCAACCCCTCTCAACCACAACAACCCACCCAACCAACTCCTCATATTACTCCTCCTAATATCATACCTTTCAACCAGCCTCCTCAAGTAGACCCCTTTCACCCCTCACAACCACAACCACCCATTCCTCCCATCCAACCAAATATGCAAACAAAACCTCCTATAAACCATAATCCATCCAACCCCCATATCCCAACACATAATAACCCCCCCTCCCATTCAGCAGCAGTACCAAAACTTCCCCTTTCCTTCCCCCCATACCCCATCTGGTCCAACCCACTCCACAGCATACCACCAACCACCACCTAACCTTCCTCCAAACCCACAATATTATCCTTACCCACAACCTCAACCAACAATAATTAACAACTATCAAACCATAACCCCCCTCACAGAAATCCCAACCTTTTCCCAAGATAGTGGACTATCCATTACAGACTTCTTGACAGCATGTGACCTGTTCTTCTCAAAGAACACACAATACTCTGAGACAGATAAAAATAAATTTGTGCCGTCAGAAAATAGACCCATCTGACATTTGCCGTTCAAAGGCAAGGATGCTAGACAGCTTAGTTGCATGTGGAATCACATATCAGGAATATAAACGCCACCTTCTTAAGGTCTTTCACAACAAACAAGCAAATAATATATCCTTCCTTATCACTTTCCTCAATAACACTAGAGTCCAACCACATTCCGTTACTAACATTATGGATTTCGTAGCAAACGGAATTAAAGAGGTCAGAGAAGACCTAGAGAATAACTCTCCTTGGACTCACACTGACCAATTTGGTCAAAATGTAATGACAACAAAAAACTTACTAACATTCCTTGAGATAGCTTCCTATCTCTCCCAACTCCCTCCAAAGTGTTTAAAGGAAGCCTCCAAAAGGGAACTAGACACTAGAAACCCTCTAGCTTATACCTATATCTTAGATATCATGAATGCTTGCAATGTATCTTTAGACACCCCCAACCATCTCCCCAGACTAAATAGCCTTCACTCACAGCAGCCCCCTCCCACCAATCAAGGACAACCTTCTAAGTGGTGCTCCTACCATTCTTCAACCAGTCACAACACAAAAGACTGCATACAAAAAACAACAAATACAAACACAGGCACCACGCCACCCTATTCCTTGCTCAGTTCATGGAACCATTTCCCACACCGATACCCAGTGTTGGACAAAGCAAAAACAACACCCGCAGGTACAACACCACCCCATCCCTTGCTCAGTGCATGCTACTACCTCGCATACGAATGCTCAATGTCAAGTTCAGAATCAAAACAAACAAGTTCCACCCCCCTTTAAACACCCACTCCTACCTACACCAACACATCCAAACAAATACTGCAACCTACACCAAACAACAACTCACTCCAACGAAGAGTGTTACCTACAGAAAACACAACAACAACCTCATCAGAGAACTAACCAACCATTCACCACCCCTCGACAAACAGCTCCCTCCCACACAACACGCTCAACCCAACACCACCGATTGGGGGAACGTGTACCAGCTTCACACACCAAACCACCATAGGAATATCTCATACACAACACAACTACCTCACCCTAGAAGTGAGTGTAGATCAACTTAAAGTTGACATGATGGTTGATACAGGAACAAACCTGAACATCATCCCAAGAGCTCTCTACGAAGCATTAAATGACCCACCCCAAATTCAATTTTCCAATATGGAAGGACTCCTAATAGAAGGGAGCGCCATTTCACTTCACGACATGGTTGATCTGAGTATAGAAGTGAACGATTCCAAAGTAGGTTTCACACCTTTCCACATAGCTGATGAATGGAGTCTTAATCAACAAGGTATAATAGGATTACAGTCATTGAGGATTTGGAAAACTAAGATAGACTTTGAGACTAACAAAATCTCCTTCCGAGATGTAAATAATGAGTCAACAGTTCCTGAGACACCCGACTCAGACACACAACATCTCTCATGTCTACCTTCCTTCAATACTCCAAATCCCACTAACAGCTATTCCTTCCGACCACCCCCTTATGTCACCTCAAAGGCACTGATGTCTAACACAGTCATCATACCCCCTAGACATTCAATAACAGTCCCACTATACATACCCGGTGCAATCGAACATCAGGACGTCATAATCGACTCAGACACGTCCAGGCTTAACAACATAGCCATTGAGGCCTCCTGGGATACAATATCAGACAATAAACATACACTAGCTATGTTAACAAACATGTCAGACCAACACCGTAAAATCAGGAAGAATACAAACATTTGCGCAGTCCATCTCCATAATTCTCCTATCCAGGAACCACTGCCACAACACATCAACCAAGTGAGACCAACACAACCCCTCCCCCCTATCCCCCCAGACTAAATCACGACATCAGCTACCGGAGAAACCAATAGTGAACTGTTAACCCTCCTACAAAGGAATAGATCAGCTATAGCCTTAGAAGGTGAACCACTAGGCAAATGTGATATTATCAAGCATCACATCCAAATTCCCCCTAACACCCCCCCTTCATACACCCCCGTTTACCGCATACCTCACAGTAGGAAATCCCAAGTCAATGACAGTGTCCAAGAGATGATACACCAAGGCGTCATTTCCCATTCAGACTCCCCATGGAACAGTCCCCTCTTCCTAGTCCCAAAGAAAGACGGAACTTTACGCCCTGTTGTTGACTTCAGGAAAATCAATAACCTAACTCAATCTGACCCACACCCCCTCCCCGCCATGCAAGATGTACTACAATGCATTGGCAACGGGAACTCTGTTTTTTCCACAATAGACCTTAAGTCAGCCTTCTGGCAGGTCGAACTAACAGAGGAATCAAAACCCGTAACTGCATTCTCCACTGATAAAGGGCATTTCCACTTTGAGCGTATGCCCTTTGGCCTTAAGAATGCCCCCTCAACCCAACAAAGGTTGATGACCCGCATTTTCAGTGACATGATAGGAGTCTCATTGTTCGTCTACTTAGACGACCTCATCATTTACAACCCCACACAAAGAGAACATCTTCACACACTAGAGATCGTCCTAAAAAGACTCAAAAACACAGGTTTGAAAGACCAACTAGGAAAGTGTAAATTCCTACAGACGGAACTCACCTTCCTAGGACATAAGGTAGGTGCCAGAGGTATCCATACCAACACAGTCAAGATAGAAGCTATAAACAAATTCCCAACACCCAAAAACACAACCCAAACTAGAAGCTTCGTAGGTCTTGCATCATACTACAGACACTTTATCCGAAACTTTGCTGATATTGCTTCCCCTCTGACCAAATTCACAAGGAAAGGCGAGCCATTTCAATGGTCAGAAACAGAACAGCAAAGTTTCGACACTCTCAAACACGCACTCACCACAGCCCCTGTACTAGTTTTCCCTGACATGAAGAAGGAATTCCTCCTTTACACAGACGCCTCCTCTGTAGGAATAGGCGCAGTCTTACAACAAAAAGACGACAACGGCAAAGAGCACCCCATAGCCTACGCAAGTAGAGTCCTCAACAAAGTTGAAAATAATTACTCTACAACACACAAAGAAGGGTTAGCTATCGTTTGGGCACTCAAACACTTTAAACATCTCATTCTAGGGTACAATATAAACATCTTTACAGACCACCAACCCCTAGTTTACCTTTTCAACACAAAAGACCTCCACGGAAGAATTGCTAGATGGAAAACCACCTTACTAGACTTTGATCCCAAGATAACCTACTTAGCTGGAAAAGCTAATGTAGTGGCAGATTCCTTAAGCAGACAAAACCACATCAATCCTGTCACCCAAATCACATGCATTCCCATGCGGGAACTTAAGAATGAAACAGACAGTGACCCAATATGGTCCCCAATAAAACAACATCTCATTTCACAAACCCCCTTACACTCCCGACCACCTGTCCCTATTGAGGAACTCAAACTGGTCGACGGAGTCATAAGGAGAACCATTAATACAAGAGAGGTTACTGTTATCCCCAGAGCCCTTGTCCCCAAGGTCCTACACATATTGCACGACAGTGCAATGGGAGGCCACTCGGGCAGAGATAAGACACTAAACACTGCTAGGCACACATATTACTGGCCTAACATGAAAAGAGATATAACCACACACATAGATTCTTGTATAACTTGCAACCAATTCAGAGGCCCTAACCCGAGGGAAATCAACATAAAAGATATCCCACTCCCTGCTGAGCCATGGGAAACACTTGGCATTGACCTACTGAAAATGCCAACGAGCCATCAAGGTTCCAACTATGTACTCACAGCAGTTGATTATTTCTCTAAATACACAATCTTAATACCACTCCAAGACAAAACAGTAGAGACTGTAGCCTAAACCCTAGTCAACAATATCTTTTGTAGATACAACATACCACACACAATGTTATCTGATAATGGCTCAGAATTAAAAAATCAGGTGATGCGCGAAATAGCACACCTGTACAACATTGACCAAACATTTGCCACTGCATACCACCCTCAGGGAAACGGTCTGACTGAGCGAACAAATCGCAAGGTCCTAGAGATTCTCAGACCATTGGTCAACGACCTCATGGACAGTTGGGAAGATTGGCTACCACAGGTACAAGCCAGTATCAATAGCACAGTCAATTCCGCAACAAAGATGTCCCCACATGAGATCATTTTCGGCAAATCAATGCGCCTACCCTACCAAATATTCAACCAACCACCCCCACCCTTATACAACCTAGATAACCTCGCACACTGCATCAAAAGAGGTATGCAAACTATTTACAAACAAGTTAGAGCAAACCTGAAAGAAGCCCAGGAGAAGACAAAGACAAAACAACACAAACGGTCAATTCCACTTGACATAGCACTTGGCGACTCAGTCATGGTAAAAGACTCAAGTAGGACAAACAAACTCAAACCCAAATTCCTAGGCCCCTTCACAGTCACAAGTTCACTCCCTGACAATGTTTTCCTACTAACAGATCCTTCCGATCACACCACCTTCACCATACACGGAGAGAAGTTGAGAAAGGTCAAACTGAACCTCGACCCAATCTCACCTCCCATCCACAACCCACCTACCACAGACACACACCAATCACCAAAACGCAAGTCTCATCCCATGACTCTGCGTCGACGCAATTAAACATGCACTCTAGCTCTCGCCCCTGAAGATGCAGGACGTCATGTATCTATCGGTGGAGGTTAAAATGGCCCATTTCCAATAAGAACTCCTTTCCGCATATCTATTGAAACTTCTCTACTTCCTTCCGACCAATATAACCTTAGCGAGAGTCAGATAAACATATCCTCATTCACTGAGACATAACCTTCATCCTCCAAAATTAAATACATCATTAATTACCCACCTTAAACATCGACTACTTTTGACATGGACTCACTTGACCTACACTACAGGTACTGCCATATACCTCCACAGCCCTTTCCATCTTAATCATTCTCTTTATACTTGTGGTATTAACCAAATTCTCTTGCATGAAGTAACACCTTCCAAAACCTTTCAACCTCCATACCCAAATTACTGTAAACCTAGATTAAGTTTATGCTGTGTCTCACCCACGTTCATGAATATCATAATATTCCTCACGAGAAACTTTATATACATATATATATATATATATATATATATATATATATATATATATATATTTTGTGATTGCCAACAAGTGCGATGTGTTACACCACACTACCCATAGAACTAGGTTGGAAAATGACATTCCCTACAGTGTTGGTACTAAAACACATGAACGCCATAACAGTTAGAAAGAGATGTGACACACCAAACTGACCATAGAACATTATTTAGAAAATGACCCCCCCCCACAGTGATAGTGTTAAACCATAAAAACCATAACATTTAGAAAGTGATTTAAATAGTGTTATCAAAGATATAGTGTAACCTTTCATGTGAAATCTAATATAACATGTAATCTGGTGAGACACAACGTTACACTTCTGAGACACAACATCGCTACCCCTTAATTACAGTTCATGATCCCCCTTGGGACCTCAGATTCACTTCAACAACACCCCCCCCCATCTTCACATTTTTAATCCCACAGGATTTTGTGCCTCTGAATTTTTTTCTCGATGTATTACCCATATAAATACTTTTGTAAACCATGTAACCTAGGTGCCGGGAGCCACCTAACCCCAGGGGGAGAGCGATATGTATACGGCTCACATACATGACGAGTAATATAACCCCAGTCATATAACTCACTCCTTAACACACTGACCACCACAGGCATTAATCGCTGAGTCAAACATCACGAGGCTCAGTGGAAATCGCTGAGTCAATCCTTTGGCTTCGCAACAACACCTCGACCACCAAACACATGAACGAACACACGCGATCAACCTAGTAGCCACCCAGTACTGACATACGATATTACGTATACTAACGATCCTCCCCTGGATATATAATTAACATGTATGATAGTAGATAGCAATAAGTAATCAATGCAGTTGCCCCACCCTTGTGGGACAACAAAATAAATAAAACAATAAGAGAAGTTCACGATTCAGAGCAACTCTAGATTTTTCGTCTACTCATCACTTCCGGGCATGAAAACCAGCTCACACACCCGAAGAACGTTCGGTTCTAAGTGACATGCCCTATTGATAAGACTGTGTAATAGTGTGTAAACTAAGTTTGTTTTGGATACGACAATAAAGAACAAAAACTTAGAGGCGTTTGTGCAGTGAACCCTTTTCGTGATGATGTGACGACCCCGTTACATTTTGTGTCTACAAGTAACGTTGGATGGAAATGATGTAACGATACCGTTACACCCGTCCCGTTACACTTTTACCTGTCCACATGTATACTTATATATGTCCACATGTATACTTCTACATGTCCACATGTATACCTATACATGTCCAGATGTATACTTATACATGTGATGATACAAAGGTCAAGATTCTTTGACCCACAGTAAAGGCCGACCAAGGACACAGAAGCAGGAGACCCGGAGAGAATAAAGAAAAGAATAAACCTATGTAAGATCAGGTGCAGGGAAATAGAAAGGTTTTGATCCTTCTTTGGTGGTCTGTATATTATGTATTATCATAATTCGGTTAAAAAAAATAAGGTTCACAGAATAAAATTCTGGAGGCATAAGTCTGTTTATAAATTTTCTCTTTATATTCCAGACTAAATGTTGTTCAATCTCTTGACAAAATATCTTTGTGTAGGAAACTTCAATTAGCCAATATTCTGATACACGTCGATATATGTGACAGTTCACAAAAAGCTAAGAAACTGTTTTTGGACCCTTGTAAGACGATTGAAAAACAATTGCGTATCAATACAGAAACTCACGAGAAACATTGTTTTAGAGAC
Source organism: Oratosquilla oratoria (assembly GCF_046742065.1). Lineage (NCBI taxonomy): Eukaryota > Metazoa > Arthropoda > Malacostraca > Stomatopoda > Squillidae > Oratosquilla > Oratosquilla oratoria. Next base: position 31,307,675 of record NC_134777.1, on the reverse strand, counting down.
ACTGAATCCTAGTGCGTAATGTTCAAGATTTTAGTTGGTGTGTCAATCCCTTTGTTAACATAGGAAGGCCCTCAGAAGTAGATAAAATGTAGGGCGTCAAACAAAATGAAAGAAAGGCATTGGGAGGGAAGATGTCGCCGGTGATGGGTGGTTGGTTTCAAGTAGAACGACTTGGAGGAAAATCGTCTAATATCTTTAATGAGTTACTGTTTGCCAAAGAACTATCAATTATCTCTTTCGCTACTTTGACGTACTTTATGTATTTTAGTCTCACAAAAGACAGACAATTTTATGCAGTTTGGGAGGTTAAGGGACGCTTTAAGGGGATCCCTATCGATGGGAACTACCTCAGGCCAGGGTCTTCCTCATCGAATGCATGAAACTGCACATATTTTGCTAGAAAAGAGTTAGCAAATCAAGTCACTGGAGCGATGTGGTTGGAGATCATTTGCTAATCCAATAAAATTAAAAAGATTTACATCGCAGCGAAGAATTAAACTTGGATAACATTAAACCCAAATATATATGTATATTTTATTTGAGTGGTGAGGAGGCCATCCTATCAATCAAGCCATTCGACCCGGTAAAGCTTTAATAAAGTCACCCTGGCTAATACCAGAGGGTTTCATTCGCCTGAAAGGGGCTTTGCTAGAAATGTTTATCCCCGTCAACGCAGTAGGACTTTGACAGATTTTGCTTGAAGTCGATGACAATCTATATTTCTATATGGTGAAGTGATTTTAGTTACCTTAGAGGTGACTTCAAGAGGCAAAAGATTTAATTGAATGGGTTGTCTCCCTTATCATCAATGTCATGGTATCACGCACACACATTTTTCACCTTTTTTCAAAAATCGATTTTTTCCTATGGAATGGTTATGTTAGTTTGGGTAAGGATATATTACGTTAGGAACTATTGGGCAAGGTAAAATTCATGTTAAATACGTGATTCTGGAATTTTACCCAAACCTAAACTACGATAACCATTCCACAGAAAATCTATATTTTTGAAATGGGAAAAAAGAAAAGTGACGTACATACTGCATATTTGTCATGTCCGACTTCTAGTCGGTTTTGATCTGTTTTAGGAGTGTTAATAAATCTAGTGCATAAGAATAGATATTGAGAATAAAGACAGAAACTATATAACATGAATATAATATATTTTGGTATTCGATCTACATAACCAACGTGATCTATGTATAACTTGCGTGGATACCGCCAAGGAATGTTAATAAATTTGTTGCATAAGAGTATATATTGAGAAAGAAGAAAAAATATAATATTGATATAATCAAATTTTGTATGCAATATGAAATGTAGATCGAATACCAAAGTAGCTTCATGACACATAGATCGCCAACATTTGTGAGCATTTGTCGAATTTTCATTAAAGGTCCAAGCATTTGTTTTATAAGTATTTGTTTTGTGAACATTTTTCGGGACACTGATTTACATAGCCAACGTGATCTACGTAAAACTTGCGTAGATACCACCAAGGAATGTTAGTAAATTAACGGCATAAGAATAGATATTGATAATCACAAACATTTGTGAGCATTTGTCACTTTTGTTTTCCATTAAGTGTTCGAGGATTTGTCTAGTGAGCATAATATGCTTCCTGTCCAATTGAGGGTCAAAGCAGACTTGGGTCATATATGGTTAGGACACAGGGAGCAGAGGGAAAAATATTTGATCTTGTGATAATCATCTGTTACGTTTTTACTTAAAAAACATCATCATAATATCACTGGTCACAAAATCAGCAGTTTTATAAGTATCTGACAATGCATGAGCTATTTGTTGGTGGTATCTAATATTTCATCACATAATATGTCTAATTCTGATAAAACATATGATGATATTTGTGCATTTGTATAATGTATTATATATTAATAAAGACAATATAAAGTGTGATTTTTTATATATTTTTTTATCTTATGTACGCGGACCAGTACCGTTCTAATGTAGTGATGTGATCAGATCAAAACGGTGTACGCCCAAAATGTCCCGAGTTGGCAATTGGCCAAGTCGGTAGGCCGATTGGCGGAGTTGGACCTACACGTGACCCTCTGACTACTGGGCCTTCTAAAGAGAGGATCTTCTGGGTGTAAGTTGTATACCACTCTGAGATAGCTTGTCTGGACACAAATGCTAAACATCCAGCAAAGACGCTGGGAACAAATCCCACATCTTAAAAACACTTGAGCTCCATATGCATCCATAGCTATTCTCACTTGGTTCTGTGGGATACCTAGAACAGACCATCCACTCGCGCAGGATCGGTTTGTTTAGGAGTGGAAGAATGTCCGTAAGTAAATGAAAAGATAGCAATGTATAAAAGAGAGGTATTGCTAATAAGCGCATTTTGCATGGGCGATAAACTAAGGGGCGATTGATAGTGGTGACTCGGGAGAAATGGGCAGGGTATTTGGACGGCGGCGCCGACGACTGCGATTAGAATCACCAAAAGTTGAGAAAATGGTAGGATGCGTAATAGTAGAGAAAAGTTGAAAAACGGAAAAATCTTTAGTGGGAGGTAAACTGAAATGAGATGTAGTATAAGAGAAAGTTAGAAAGGAAGCAAATTTTAGTCGTAGAAAAAATACGTGGGGGTGGGTATGTTCGTGAGAGGTGTGTGTATGTCCATCTTACGAGAAGTAAGTAGGGTTCACTTTCCGTGTGTGGCGTTGCTGATTAACCCAAAGCTAGGCACAGCGCGGCCCTGATTAACCCCAGGTGAGGCAGAGCACGTTCCTGATTAACCCTAGGTGAAGCAAAACACGTTCCTGATTAACCCCAAGTGAGGCAATGAGCCTTTGGCCTCAAACAAGGTAATGGGCGATGTCCATATGTCTACCTATACATGTCCACATGTATAATTTTACATGTCCACATATATACTTTTACATGTCTACTTGTATAGTTTCACATGTCCACATGTATACTTTTACATGTCCACATGTATACTTTTACACGTCCAAATGTATACCTATACATGTTCACATGTATAATTATACATGTCCACATATATAATTTTACATGTTCACATGTATACATATACATGTCCACATGTATACTTATACATGTCCACACGTATACTTTTAAATGTCCATGTGTATACTATTACATGTCCACATGTAAACTTATACATGTCTACATGTATACCTATACATATCCACATGTATAGTTTTATACTTTTACATGTCCACATATATACTTATACATGTCCACATGTATATTTTTACATATTCACATGTAAACTTATACATGTCCACATGTATAATAATACATGTCGATATGTATACTTTTACATGTCCACATATATATATATATATACATGTCCACATGTATACGTCCACATGTATACTTTTACATGTCCACATTTATACTTTCACATGTCCACATGTATACTTATACATGTCCACATTTATACTTTCACATGTTTACATGTATACTTTTACATGTACACATGTATACTTATACATATCCACATGTATACTTTTACATGTCCACATGCATACTTATACATGTCCATATGTATAGTTTTATATGTCCACATGTATACTTTTACATGTCCACATGTATACTTTTACATATCCACATGTATAATTATACATGTCCACATCTATACTTCTACATGTCCATATGTATATTCATATATGTTCATATGTATACGTCCACATTAATACTTGTACATATCCACATGTATAATTATACATGTCCACATATCGCTTGTTTGCGAAAATGTCGTCATAACTCAAGATATCGAATTTTTCAGGAGAGGTATTTTAAAGTTTCAAAGCGCTCTCAATATTATAAAAAGCCCTGAAACACCATCAGTGGAACATTTTTTGGAGGATGAAATACGCCTCCAAAGTTTATAGAAGTTGAAACAATCATAATTGAAACAAGTTGGAACATGTAAGGTTATGTCGTTGGGACATTTAGTACTCCCTAGCGGTCAATTTTTGAGCTACAGATATGACACTGTTACCCAAAAAAAAAAAAAAAAAAAAAAAAAAAAAAAAAAAAAAAAAAAAAAAAAAAAAAAAAACCGTGTTTCAAGATGAATATATCTGTATAGATAACTCAAAAATCCAGTTTTTTTTAGTTATGACGACGTTTTCGCAAACAAGCGATATATACTTATACATGTCCACATGTATACTTATACATGTCCAAATGTATACCTTTACATGTCCACATGTATACCTCTACATGTCCACATGTATACTTTTACGTATCGATATGAATACTTATACATGTCCACATGTATACTTTTACATGTCCACATGTATACTTTTCCATGACCACATGTATACTTATACATGTCCACACATATACTTTTACATGTTCAATGTATACTTTTACATGTCAACATGTATACTTATACATGTCCACATGTATACTTTTACAAGTCCTCGTGTATGCTCGTGTATTCTTTTGCATGTCCACATGTATTCTTTTACATGTCCACATATATACGTCTACATGTCCACATTTATACTTTTACATGTCTACATGTATACATATATACTTTTACATGTCCACATGTATACTTTCACATTTCCACATGTATACTTTTACATGTCAATATGTACAATTTTACATGTTCACATGTATAGTTCTACATGTGCAAATGTAAACTTTTACACGTCCACATGTACACTTGTACATGTCCACATGTAAACTTCTACATGTCCACATTTATACTTTTACATGTCCTTATGTATACTTTTACATGTCCACATGTAAACTTCTACATGTGCACAAGTTTAATTTTACATGTCCTTATGTATACATTTACATGTCCACTAATATACTTATACATGTCCACAAGTATAGTTATACATGTCCAACTGTTTACTTATACATGTCCACATGTATACTTATCATGTCAACATTTATACCTATACATGTCCACATTTATACTTTTAAATGTCCATATGTATTATGATACATGTCAACATGTACTCTTTTACATGTCCACATATATATTCCTACATGTCCACATGTATAGTTAGACATGTTCAAATATATACTTATACATGTCCACATGTATACTTATACATATCCACATGTATAGTTATAAATGTCCACATGAATACTTTTACATGTCCGCATGTATACTTTTACATATCCACATGTATACTTACACATGTATTTTACATGACCATATGTATACATTTACATGTCCACATGTATACTTATACATGTCCACATGTATACCCTTACATGTCTATATGTATACTTTTACATGTCCATATGAATACTTTTACACGTTGACATATATATTTTACATGTCCATATGTATACTTATACATGTCCACATGTATACTTTTACATGTCCACATGTATACTTTACATGTCCACATGTATACTTTTACATGTCCACATGTATACTTTTACATGTCCACATGTATACTTTTACATGTCCATATGTATACTTTTACATGTCCACATGTATACTTACTTGTTTACATGTATACTTTTACATATCCACATGTATATTTTTACATGTCCACATGTATACTTATACATGTCCACATGTATACGTCCACATGTATACTTTTAAATGTCCAAATGTATATTTATACATGTCCATATGCATACTTTTACATGTCAACATATATACTTTTACATGTCCACATGTATTCATATGCATGTCCACATGTAAACATATATGTCTATATGTATACTTATACAAGTGCACATATATACCTATACATGTCCACATGTATACTTTTACATGTCCACATGTATACCTATAGATGTACACATGTATAATAATATATGACCGCATGTAAAGTTTTGCCTGTTCACATGTATACATATACATGTCCAGATGTATACTTTTAAATGTCCATATGTGTACTATTACATGCCCGCATGTAAACTTATACATGTCCACTTGTATACCTACACTTGTCGACATGTATATTTTTACATGTCAGCATGTTTACTTATTCAACAAAAACCCACTGTGTTGGATAAGAAGAAATGAAATAAAATTAATTCCATATATTTCGATCACGGACTGTGATCCTCTTCAGTGGAATCATTTCATTTCATTTCTTCTTATCCAACACAGTGGGTTTTTGTTGAATCTTTACGAATGTGTTACGACATTACTTTATAGATGTTTACTTATACATGTCTACTTGTATAGTTTTATATGTCTACATATATATTTTACATGTCCACATGTATACCAATACATGTCCACATGTATAGTTATACATGTCCAATATAATTTTACATGTTCCCATGTATACATATACATGTCCACATGTATACTTATACATGTCCACATGTATACATATACATGTCCACATGTATACTTATACATGTCCACATGTATACTTATACATGTCCACATGTATACTTATACATGTCCACATGTATACTTATACATGTCCACATGTATACTTATACATGTCCACATGTATACTTATACATGTCCACATGTATACTTATACATGTCCACATGTATACTTTTAAATGTCCACATGTATACTTTTACATGTCCACATGTCAACGTATACATGTGTACCTATACATGTCCAAATGTATACCTATACGTGTCCACATGTATATTTATACATGTCCACATGTATACCTATACATGTCCACATGTATATTTTTACATGTCCACATGTATACCTTTACATGTCCACATGTATACTTTTACATGTCCATATGTATACTTAAACATGTCTACATGTATACTTATACATGTCCACATGTATACTTATACATGTCCACATGTATACTTATACATGTCCACATGTATACTTATACATGTCCACATGTATACATATACATGTCCACATGTATACTTATACATGTCCACATGTATACTTATACATGTCTACATGTATACTTATACATGTCCCTATGTACTCTTTCACATGCCCACATATATACATTTACATGTCCAAATGTATAACTATACATGTCCATATGTATACTTTTACATGTCCACATGAATACATATACATGTGCACATGTATACGTCCACATGTATACTTTTACATGTCCACATTTATACTTTGACATGTCCACATGTATACTTATACATGTCAACATCTATACTTTCACATGTCCTCATGTATACTTTTACATGTCCACATGTATACTCCTACATGACCACATATATACTTATACACATACACATGTATACTTATACATTTCAACATGTATAATTTTATATGTCCGCATATATACTTTTACAAGTCCACATGAATACTTTTACATGTCCACATATATACTTTTACATGTCTACATATATACTTATACATGTCCACATATATACTTCTACATGTCCACATGTATACTTTCACATATCCACATTTATACTTTTACATGTCCACATGTACAATTTTACATGTCCACATGTATAGTTCTAGATGTCCACATGTAAACTTTTACATATCCACATGTATACATCTATATGTCCACATGTAAACTTCTACATGTCCACATGTATACTTTTACATGTCCTTATGTATGTCCACGTCCACATGTATACTTATAAATGTCCACATGTATAGTTATACATATCCAACTGTATACATATAAATGTCCACATTTATACATATACATGTCAACATTTATACCTTTACTTGTCCACCTTTATATTTTTACATGTCCGCATGTATACTTATACATGTCCACATTTATACTTCTACATGTCCATATGTATTCTGATACATGTACACATATACTCTAGTACATGTCCACAGGAATACTTTTACATGTCGACATGTATACTTTGACATGTCCACATATATACTTAAACGTGTCCATATGCATACTTATACATGTCCACATGTATACTTTTATGTTTCCACATGTATACTATTGCATGTCCACATGTATACTTATACATGTCCACATGTATACTTATACATGTTCACATGTATGCTTATACATGTCCACATGTATACTTATACATGTCCACATGTATACTTCTACATGTCCATATGTAAATTTCTAGATATCCACATTAATACTTTTACATGTCCACTTGTATACCTATACATGTCCACATGTATAGTTTTACATGTCCACATGTATACTTTTACATGTCTACCTGTATAGTTTTACATGTCCACTTGTATACTTTTACATGTCAACATGTATAATTTTACATAGCCAAATATATACCTATATATGTCCACATGTGTACTTTTACATATCTACATGTATACTTTTACATGTCCACATATATGCCTATATATGACCATGTGTATGATTATACATGGCCACATATATAATTTTCCATGTTCACATGTATAATTATACATGTCCACCTTTATACTTATACATGTCCACATATATACTTCTAGATGTCCACATTTATATTATTACATATCCACATGTAAACTTATACATGTCCACATTTATACATATACATATCCACATGTATACTTTTAAATGTCCACATATATACTTTTACATGTCCACATGTATACTTATATATTCCCATATGTATACGTCCACATATATACTCTTTCACTTCCACATGTATATTATACATATCCGCATGTATACGTTTACATGTCCTTATACTTAAACATGTCCACATGTATATTTTTTCATGTCCACATGTATATTTTACATGTCAATATGTATACTCCCAGAAGTAAACATGTATACTTTTACATGTCAACATGTATACTTTTATATGTCTACATGTAGACATATGCATGTCAATATGTATACATACATATGTATACTTTTTCATGTCCTTATTTATACTTTTACATGTCAATATGTATACTCCTAGAAGTAAACATGTATACTTTTACATGTCAACATGTATACTTTTATATGTCTACATGTAGACATATGCATGTCAACATGTATACATACATATGTCTATATGAATACTTATAAAAGTGCACATGTATAACTATACATGTCCACATGTATACTTTTACATGTCCACATGTATACTTTTACATGTCCACATGTATACATTTACATGTCCACGTGTATACCTATACATATCCACATGTATAATTATACATGACCACAAGTATGTCCACATGTATACATATGCATGTCAACATGTATACATACATATGTCCATATAAATACTTATAAAAGTGCATATGTAAACCTATACATGTCCACATGTATACTTTTACATGTTCAAATATATAATTATACATATCCACATGTATACTTAAACATGTCCACATGTATAATTTTACATGTGCACATATATACTTTTACATGTCCAAATATATACCTATACATGCCCACATGTGTACTTTTACATGTCCACATGTATACTTTTACATGTCCGCATATGTATTTAAAAATCCACATATATGATTTAACATTTTCACATGTATACTAAGACATGTCCACATGTATACTTTTAAATGTCCACATGTACACTATTACATATCCATATGTAAATTTATACATGTCCACATGTATACCTATACATGTCAACATGTATACTTTTACATGTCCACATGTATACTTTTACATGTCCAGAATTATAATTATACATGTCCACATGTGTAATTATACATGTCGACATGTATACTTATACATGTCCACATGTACACTTATACATGTCCACATGTATAATAATACATGTCCACATGTATAGTTATACATGTCCACATGTATACATATACATGTCCACATGTATACTAATAAATGTCCACATGTATACTTGTACATGTCAACATTTACACTTATACATGTCCACATGTATATGTATATATGTCCACATGTACTCATATATCCATATATATATACGTATACATGTCCACATTTATACATATACATGTCAAAATATATACTTTTACGTGTCCACATGTATACTTGTACATGTCCACACGAATGTTTTTACATATCCACATGTAAATTTATATATGTCCACATGTAAAATTATACATGTCCACATGTATACTTATACATGTCCACATATATACGTCCACATGTATACTTTTACATGTCCACATGTATACTTTCATATGTCCACAGTTATACTTATACATGTCCACATGTATACTTTTACATGTACACATGTATATTTATACATATCCACATGTATACTTTTATATGTCCACATGTATAATTTTACATATCCACATGTATACTTTTACAAGTCCACGTGAATACTATTACCTGTCCACATGTATTATTTTACATATCCATATGTATACTTCTACATGTCCACATTTATACTTTTACATGTCTACACGTATACATATACATATCCACATATATACTGTTACATGTCCACATATATATACTCTCACATATCCACATGTATACTTTTACATGTCCACATGTACAACTTTACATGTCCACATGTATAGTTGTATATGTCTACATGTAAAGTTTTACATGTCCACATGTATACTTCTACATGTCCACATGTAAACTTCTACATGTCCACATGTATACTTTTACATGTCCTTATGTATACTTTTACATGTCCACATGTATACTTATATATGTCCACATGTATAGTTATACATGTCCAACTATATGCTTATACATGTCCACATGTATACTTATACATGTCCACATTTATAGATTTACATGTCCATATGTATTCTGATACATGTCCACATGTATTCTTTTACATGGCCACATGTATACTTTTACATGTTCATATATACTGTATACTTATACATGTCCAGATATGTCCTTATATATGTACACATGTATACTTATACATGTCCACATGTATACTTTTACATTTCCATATATAGAATTTTACATGTACGCATGTATGCTTTTACATATCCTTAGGTATACATTTATATGTCCACATATATAATTTTACATGTCGACTTATATGCTTATACATGTCCACATGTTTAGATGCCCACATTAATATTTTTACATATCCACATGTATATTTATACTTGTCCATATATATAATTTTACATGTCCACATGTATACTTATATATGTTCACATGTATACGTCAACATTAATACTTGTACATATCCATATGTATAATTATATATTTCCACATATATACTTATACATGTTCACATACATACCTATACATGTCCAAATATATTAATTTATATGTCCACATGCATACTTCTATATGTCCACATGTATAATTTTACATGTCCACATGTATACTTTTACATTTCCCTATGTCAAGTTCTATATGTCCACATGTATACTTCTACATGTCCCCATGTATACTTTCACATGTCCACAGGTATACTTGTAAATGACTACATGTATACTTATACATGTCCCCGTGTATATTTTGCATGTCCATATGTATATTTATACATGTCCATAAGTATACTTTTATATGTTCACATATATACATTTACTTGTCCTCATGTATACTTATACATGTCGACATAAATATTTTACATGTCCAATATATACTTTTACGTATCCATATGTATACTTATACATGTCCACATGTATACTTTTACATGTCCACATGTATACTTTTATATGTCCACATGTATACTTATACATGTTAATATATATACTTGTACATGTCCACATATATATTTATACATCTCCACATGTATATTATTACATGTCCGCATGTATAATCTTTGTATCTACATGTATATTTTCATATGTCCACATGTATACTTTTACATGTCCAAATGTATGCTTTTACATGTCCACATGCATACCTTTACATGTCAAAATAAATACTTTTACATGTCCACATGTAAAGTTATGCATGTCCAAATGTATACTTTTACATGTACACATGTATACTTTTACTTGTTCACATGTTCACATTAATGCTCTTACATATCCACATGTATAATCATACATGTCCACACATATACTTTTAAATGTCCACATGTATACTTATATACAGTATGTTCACATGTATACGCCCACATTAATACTTTTACATATCCACATGTGTAATTATACATATCAACATATATACCTATACATTTTCACATGTATACTTATACATATATACTTTTATATGTCCACACATATACTTTTACATGTCTACATATATACTTTTACATGTCTACATGTATACTTTTATATGACCTCATGTATACTTCTACATGTCCACATGTATACTTCTACATGTCCACATGCATTGTTTTACATGTCCACATCTATACTTATACATGTCCCCGTGTATATATTACATGTCCACATGTATACCTACATATGTTCACATGTATACTTTTACATGTCCACATGTCCACTTTTACTTGTCCAGATGTATACTTTTACGTATCCATATGTATACTTATACATGTCCACATGTATTCTTCTACATGTTCACAGGTATGCTTTTACATGTCCACATCCATACTTATACATGGCAATATGTATACTTTTACATGTCCACATATATACTTTTACATGTCAACATGTATACTTTTACATGTCCACATGTATACTTCTACATGTCAACATATATACTTTTACATGTCCACATGTATACTTTTATATGTCCACATGTGTACATATACATGTTCACATGTATACTTTTATATGGCGACATGTATACTTTTACATGTGCACTTGTATACTTAAAAATGTCCACATGTACACTTTCAAATGTCGGTATGTATACTTTTAAATGGTCTCATGTATACTTTTACACGTCCACATGTATACTTATACATGTCTACATGTATACTATTACATGTCCATATGTATACTTCTACATGTCCACATGTATACCTATACATGTTCACATGTATACTATTACATGTCCACATATATACTTTTACATGTCCACATGTATACTTTTACATATCCACATGTATACTTATACATGTCAACAGGTATACTTTTTAATGTCCATATGTATACTTTCACATGTTCACATGTATACTTTACATGTCCACATGTATACTTATACATGTCTACATGTTTAATTCTACATGTCCACATGTTCACTTATACATGTCCACATGTATACATTGATATGTCGACAAGTATACTTTTACATGTCTACATGCTTACCTTTACTTGTCCACATGTATACTTATACATATCCAAAAGTATACTTTCACTTGTCTACATGTATATTTTTACATGTCCACATGTATACTTATACATGTCCACATGTATACCTATGCATGTCCAAAAGTATACGTCCAAATGTATACGTCCACATGTATAATTTTACTTGTCCACATGTATACCTATACATGTCCACATGTATACTTTACTAATCCACATGTATACCTACACATGTATACATGTATACCAATACATATACACATGTAGACTTTTATATGTCCACATGTATACTTTTACATGTCCACATGTATACTTATAGATGTCCACATATATACTTTTACATGTCCACATATATACTTATATATTCCCATATGTATATGTCCACATGAATACCTTTACATGTCCGTATGTATACTTATACATATTCACATATATACCTTAACATGTCCTTGTTTACTTATACATGTCTACATGTATAATTTTACATGTCCACATATAAACTTTTACATGTGCACATGTATACTTTTACATGTGCACATGTATACTTTTATATGTGCACACGTATACTTTTACATGTGCACATGTATTTATTTCATTTGCCTACAAATTCTTTTTCATGCGCACTTGTATAATCTTACATGTCCACATGTATTTTTCTACATGTCCACATGTAAACTTATGCATTTCCAAATGTATACTTTTACATGTACACATGTATACCTTTACATGTTCACATGTATACTTTTACATATCCACATTTGTACTTATACATGTCCACATGTATACTTATACATGTCCACATGTATACTTTTACATACTTTTATGTCCACATGTATTCTTTTATATGTCTATATATACTTTTACATGTCCACATGTACACTATTACATGTCCACATGTATAGTTTTACATTTCCACATGTAAACTTTTACATGTCGATAAATATATTTATATATGTCCATATGAATACTTATACATGTCCAATTGTATAGCTATACATGTCCACATGTATTCTTATACGTGTCCACATGTATAGGTATACATGTCCACATATATAGCTATACATGTCCACATTTATACTTTCACATGTCCACATGTATAGTTATACCTGTCCACATTTATAGTTTTATATGTCCACATGTATTTTCATACATGAATTTTACGTCCAAATATATACTTCTACATGTCCACATTTATACTTTTACATGTCTACACGTATACTTATACATGTCTACATATATACTTTCACATATCCACATGTATACTTTTACTTGTTTACATATACATATTTTTTTACATTTCCTCATGTATACTTATACATATCCACATGTATACCTTAACGTGTCCATATGTATACGTATACATGTCCACATGTATAATTTTATATGTTCACATATATACTTTTACATATCCACATGTATACTTTTACTTGTCCACATGTATTTTTTTTACATATACCTACAAATATTTCTACATATGTACATGTATAGTTTTATATGTCCTCATGTATACTTTTACATGTCAACATGTATACTTTTACATGTCCACATATATACTTTTACATGTCCACATGTAAACTTATGCATGTCCAAATGTATACTTTTACATGTCCACATGTATACTTTTATATGTCCATATGTATACTTTTAGATATCCACATGTATACGTATACATGTTCACATGTATATTTATATATGTCCACATGTATACTTTTACATATCTACATATATACTTTTATATGTCCACATGTATTCTTTTATATGTCCATATGTATACTTTTATATGTCCACATGTACACTATTACATGTCCTCATTTATAGTTTTACATGTCCACATGTAAACTTTTACATGTCCACATGTATACCTACATATGTCCATATGTATACTTATACATGTCCAATTGTATAGTTATACATGTCCACATGTATACTTATACATGTCCATATGTATACATATACATGTCCACATTTATAGTTATACATGTCCACATGTATTCACATACATGTCCACATGTATTCACATACATGTCCACATGTATTCACATACATGTCTCATGTACTCTTTTGCATGTCCATATGTATACTTTTACATGTCCACATATATACTTATACATATCCACAAGTATACCTATATATGTCTACATGCATACGTATACATATCCAAATGTATAATTTTTAAGTGTCCACATTTATACTTTTACAAATGCCCATGTATACTTTTACATGTCCACATGTATTCCTTTACATGTCCATATATATACTTCTACATGTCCACATTTATACTTTTACATGTCTACATGTATACTTATACATGTCTGCACATATACTTTTACATGTCCACATGTATACTTTTACATGTTTATATGTACAATTTTACATGTTCACATGTGTAGTTCTACATGTGCACATGTAAAATTTACATGTCCTCATATATACTTGTACATGTCCACATGTAAACTTCAACATGTCCACATGTATACTTTTACATATCCTTATGTATACTTTTATATGTCCACATGTAAACTTCTACATATATACATGTTTACCTTTACATGCCCTTATGTATACTTCTACATGTCCACTAATATACTTATACATGTCCACAAGCATATTTATACATGTCCAACTGTTTCCTTATACATGTCCACATGTATACTTATATATATCAACATTTATACTTATACATGTCCACATTTATACTTCTAGATGTCCATATGTATTCTGAGACATGTCAACATGTACTCTTTTATATGTCCACATGTATATTTTTAAATGTCCACATGTATACTTATAGATGTTCACATATATACTTATACATGTCCACATGTATACTCATACATGTCCACATTTATACTTATACATGTCAACATGTATACTTTTACATGTCCGCATGTATACTTTTACATATCCACATGTATACTTATAGACGTCCACATGTATACTTTTACATGTCCACATACATGCTTATACATGTCCACACGCATGCTTTTAAATGTCCACATGTATACTTTTAGATATCCACATTAATACTTATACGAATCCATATGTATAATTATACATGTCCACATATATACTTTTACATGTCCAAATGTATACTTATGTATGTTCACATATATACGTCCACATTAATACTTTTAAATACCCACATGTATAATAATACATGTCCATATATATACATATACATGTTCACATGTATACTTATACATGTCCAAATTTAAGCCTTTGTATGTCCACATGTATACTTCTACATGTCCACATGTATACTGTTACATGTCCACATGTATACTTTTACATTTCCACATGTATATTTCTATGTCCATATGTATTGTTTTACATGTCCACATGTATACTTTTACATGTCCACATGTATACATAAACATGTCCCTTGTATATTTTACATGTCCACATGTATACCTACACATGCCCTTAAGTATACGTATACATATCCACATGTATACCTTTACTTGTCCACATGTATACTTATACATGTCCTCATGTATATATTACTTGTCCAAATATATACTTTTACTTATCCGTACGTATACTTATATATATCCACATATATACTGTTACATGTCCACATAAAAACTTTTAGATATCCACATTAATACTTCTACATATCCACATTTATACTTATATATGTTCACATGTATTCGTCCGCATTAATACTTTTACATATCCACATGTATAATATACATGTCCACATATATACTTATACATGTTCACATGTATACATATACATGTCCAAATATATACCTTTATATGTCCACATGTATACATATACATGTCTACATGTATACTTTTACATGTTCATATGTATACTTTTACATGTTCACATATATACTTATACATGTCCACATGTATAACCCTACATGTCCATATGTATACTTTTACATGTCCATATGTATACTTTTACATGTTGACATGTATATTTTACATGTCCATATGTATACTTATACATGTCTACATGTATACTTTTACATGTCCACATGTATACTTTTACATGTGGACATGTACTTACTTGTCTTCATGTATACTTTTACATATCCACATGTATATTTCTACATGTCCACATGTTTACTTATACATGTCCACATGTATACGTCCACATGTATACTTTTACATGTCCACATGCATACTTATACTTGTCCATATGAATACTTTTACATGTCCACATGTATAAATGTACACATGCATACTTTTACATGTCCACATGTATACTTATACATGTACACATGCATACTTTTATGTCCACATGTATACTTTTACATGTCCACATGTATACTTTTACATGTCCACATATATACTTTTACATGTCCACATGTATACTTATATATTCCCATATGTATACGTCCACATATATACTTTTTCACTTCCACATGTATACTTTCACATATCCATATATATACGTTTATATGTCCTTATACATACTTATACATGTCCACATGTATATTTTTTCATGTCTACATGTATACTTTTACATGTCCAATTGTATACCTTTTCATGTCCACATTTATACTTTTACATGTCAATATATATACCTTTAGAAGTAAACATGTATACTTTTACATGTCAACATATATACTTATATATGTCCACATGTATTACAGATGCATGTCAACATGTATACATGCATATGTTCATATGTATACTTATAAAAGTGCACATGTATACCTATACATGTCCACATGTATACTTTTACATGTCCACATGTATACTTTTACATGTCCACATGTATACCTATATATGTCTACATGTATAATTATACATGACCACAAGTAAAATTTTACATGTTCAAATGTATACATATATATATCCACATGTATACTTAAACATGTCCATAGTATACTGTTAAATGTCCACATGTATATTATTACATGTCAACATGAAACTTAGAACTTATACATGTCCACATTATACCTATAAATGTACACATGTATAATTTTACATATCCACGTGTATACTTTTACATGTCCAAATGTATACCTATACATGTCCTCCTCCAACCTTTCTCTAATCTGAAAGACTGTTACAAGCATCTTCAGCAATACTGCTTACTCAAGCAATTTCGAAATTAATGCATCACTGGCTTAGCTTACATATTGTTACATCAGCATAATACAGCAATGAAATTGGGTTCCCAGTGGTTGTTTATAAACTTTAGACAAGGAGCGAGATTATGTAACTCCCTCACCTACGGTTGTTGTTACCAAACATCCAACTCATAAAAATTTAATTCTCGTCACCCACCCCTCTATCTATCTTACTTGTCTACCTTTATCTACCAGCCTCTTACAATGAATTTCAACGAAATTATATGTAGCTTACCTCCACCAAAACGAATACAAGTTGTGTATCGATAGAGTGTAGCTTACCTTCGACATGATTTATTGTACAACCTGTTCAGTAACTGCCAGAATATTTCAAAACAGTCGACTGAAAATTTGGCTTCTCATGATAATCATCAATTAAGGTATTGAGTGAAAATAATGTTTGTGATGACTTTACCATGTTTGGTGGGTGTACAACGCTGACTCTCATTTGCCTAATTTTATTGTCACCCCTAATTTAGACAAGTTTTCTCTGAACATAAAATTTTTCTCAAACTGATTGTTTCTTAGTCGTTTTCAAGTGAACTACGGTATTGATTGTTTAGAATTAGTCTTTGGTGTTGAAGCCTTGGCTTGATGAGATTTTGAGTTTACTCCCTAACCTTTTATATATTTAAGTAATTATGTGAAAAAAATTACTCAAATAATTCAGCAGTTACAATGTTATACTATGATACACCATGATCTTAGTTTGTACGAAGATATTATTACGGTCAGTAGTTTTGGACAATATCGTGTCATCGTCAAGGATGTTTATGGTTTGGTTGTGAGTTTTTTCTTTGTGAGAAAGTTCTGGAAGTGTGATTGAGGTGTTGTATCTCCCAGTATTATGTTTAGTGTGATTTTCATTTGAAGAGGTGGTTGTTGCGGGGAGTTGTGCAAATTGGGTATACCACTGGCATATGTGATATTGTGAAGAGAGTTTCGCATTGGCAGGTGGGAGGGTCGTTTTCTGGCATAAGGTGGCCATATTTGAGACGGAAATGTCTTGTTATTAGGTGTACTAGCGCCTGTTGTATTGTATTGGAGTGAGAATAGCTATGGATGCATGTGGAGCTTAATTGTTTTTAAGGTGTGGGTATTGTTCCCAGCGTCTTTGCTACATTGGTGTCTAGACGAGCTATCTCAGAGCGGTATACAACTTAAACTCAGAATACCCTCTATTCAGAAAGTCCAGTATTCAAGATGGCCCCGTGTAGGCCCAACTCGGTCCATCGACTGTATGGAGACCTTTTGGGCGTACAACATTTTGATCACATCACTGCATTAGAACGGTACTGGTGCACGTACATAAGATAAAAATATAAAAGTTCACACTTTATATTGTCTTTATTAAGTTATAATACATTATACAAATACACACATATCATCACATGTTTTATCAGAATTAGACATATTATGTCATAATATATCAAATACCACCAACAAACAGCTCAAACGCAAAGATTTAGTCAATTCCATGCATTGTCAGATACTTAAAAAACTGCTGACTTTGTGACCAGTGATAATATTTCTTTAAGCAAAAACTAAACAGATGATTACACAGGGGAACACTTTTTCAGTAACTTTGAGTTGCATTGGATATTTTAACGGATTTTGAAAGAGTTTTAGGCGCTGATTTCAAATCTGAAATTAGTTTTTTCTCTACAAGCTCTAGTTTGTATGCAATTTGAGGTTAATGAAATTGTACATATGTGAACTTGCGTAAACCATGTATAAGCATTTTAACGTCCATATATATAGATAGCTTCTAATATTTTGATCATTCTTCTTTTGTTTCAGTTCAAACATGGCTTCCAGAATGAGACATCATTGCAGAAACAAGCCTGATGCCTTCTGCTACATATGTAGATGCTACACACTCAATCGTCAGAGACGTAACATATCCTCATTCGTCAAGCGTGCCTACAAGGCATATTTTGAAGTTCATCTTGGTGATCAAGACAAGCAATGGGCTCCTCATGTTGTGTGCCACAATTGTGAGGAAATGCTTCGAGACTGGACCAAAGGAAAACGCAAAGGTCTGCCTTTTGGAGTTCCAATGATTTGGCGCGAACCCACCAACCATGTAACTGACTGTTATTTCTGCATGGTAAACACAACTGGTGTTGGGAAGAAAAACCGACATAAGATTACGTATCCGAACATTCTCTCAGCTATTAGGCCTGTTCCGCACTCAGAAGAAGTACCTGTTCCAGTTTTCAAAGGCTTGCCTTCATTGGACGATAAAGACATTGGACATGATACAAGCCAGCAAGACAGTTGTGACAGTGAATTGTCAGAAAAGTGTTCACAATCGGAGGACTGTTCTTCAGACACTGAACCTTTCCCCGTCCCTAAGCCTCTTCCCCAGGCTGAACTGAATGATTTAGTGCGGGATTTAGGTCTTTCAAAGAAAGCAGCAGAGCTTTTGGCATCAAGATTACAAGGCAGAAATCTTGTTGATCACTCTGTTAAAGTATCATATTTCAGAAAGCGTGACCAGCTTTTTGTGACCTTCTTTTCAAAAGACAGACAGTTTGTTTACTGCCATGACATCCCAGGGCTTCTCAAAGAACTGGGTGTACCTTACTATAGTCCTGCTGAATGGAGACTCTTTTTAGACAGTTCAAAACGCAGTCTAAAGTGTGTTCTTTTACATAATGGCAATGTTTATGGAGCAGTACCTGTCGGTCACTCAGTGCATTTGCGGGAAGACTATGATGATATGAGAATGGTCATGGACTTATTAAAGTATCATGAGCACAATTGGATAATTTGTGTAGACTTAAAGATGGTCAACTTTCTTCTTGGACAACAGAAAGGTTTCACCAAGTTTCCATGTTTCCTCTGTATGTGGGACAGCCGAGCACGAGACAGACATTGGGTCCAGAAGGACTGGCCTATTCGTGACACCCTTGAAGCAGGCATGCCAAATATCATACAAGACCCAATTGTAAACAGAGATAAGATCATCTTTCCTCCTCTTCACATCAAATTAGGTTTGATGAAACAATTTGTCAAGGCACTGGAAACCGAAGGTGAATGTTTCCAACACATCATCACAGCTTTACCAGGGTTATCATTTGAGAAGATCAAAGCAGGCGTGTTTGATGGCCCACAGATTCGAACCCTAATTCGTGATGATCAGTTTGTTGCTAAGATGACCGCTTTAGAAAGGGCAGCATGGTTATCCTTTGTGGCAGTCGTTCAGAACTTCCTTGGAAACAATAAGGCGGAGAACTACAGTGAACTTGTGAACAGAATGCTCCTCGCTTTTCGTGATCTCGGGTGCAACATGAGCATCAAGCTTCATTTTTTGAACAGCCACCTTGATCAGTTCCCTGACAACCTGGGGGCTGTGAGTGACGAACAAGGAGAACGATTCCACCAAGACCTAAAGATCATGGAAGAACGCTACCAAGGGCGCTGGGACAAAAGTATGATGGCTGACTACTGCTGGAGCATTAAACGAAATTGCCCAGATGAAATGTACAAACGCAAAAGCTACAAACGCAAATTCCTGCCTGAAAAAAATACACAAAGAAATTGATAAGCTTCCATCAGCTGTGGTGATGTTCTGAAGGATGCTAATCTAACTTTGGGATAGATGTTCTGTTTCTTTTGCCTTAATAAATGTACAGAAATGGCTTTCATACTGTTTTAAGATTCAAGTGAACAAAAGAATTGTGGCTGATATTGCAATTTCCTATAATAACGAAAATTTAAAAAATAAATAAAAATGTCAAATTGCATAAAATCTGTAGCTTGCAGACAAAACCCGACTTCAGATTTGAAATCAGCACACTCAAATTGACTATAGAAAAGTCTTTTTTTAAATGCAACAAAATGAGTGTTCCCCAGTGTTATCACAAAACTAAATATTTTCCCACCGCTCCTTGTGTCCTAACCACATATGACTTAATTAAGTATACTTTGACCCTCAATTAGACCGAAAGCATGCTATACTCACTAAATGCTCGAACCCTTAATGAACACATACATGTACCAATGCTTTTTTCCCCCTTACAAGGGAGGTAGCCAAAAAGGGAAAGGGATAAAATCACTGCCACCCATTCCATCCCTGAATACACTCCACAACCCTCCACCCTCCCTCTCATCTTAGCCCCTCCCGGATGACGGGTCATCCCTGCATCTTGTCCACTGCCCTGGGTCAGAAGCAGTGTCGCAAAACACAGCACATCCACAGCAAGGCCGCTTCATTAAATCGGTGACTCCCCCTCTCCGTCCCCCCATGCATAAAGGAGAAGACGGGGAGAAATCCCTTTGGGCTGCGTCAAATTTTGCTCACACATACTACCTCACCCCCCATCCCCCCTGCCCATTCCACCTCATGCAATCACAACATCATCCACATACAACCATTCTCCATTTACCCCTGTCTTCTGTTCTCTCCCGTCCTTCCTCAACAGACATTCCCCTCTTCCCCAAAGCCCCTTCACCCCATCCATCCATCTCATCCTAGGACGTCCCCTCATGTTCACTCCCTCCAAATCTGCCTTCCATACATCTTTTACCAGTCTTTCTTCACTCATTCTTTCCATGTCTCCAAACCATCCTAATACTCTTTCATCAACCCTATCTCCCAACCCCCTTTCCATCCCTGTTCTTCTCCTCACCTCCTCATTTCTCACTCTATCCAGCCTAGTAACCCCTATCATACTTCTCAGACACCTTATCTCAAACACATTCAAACTCCTTCTCTCTTCCTCTCTTATGTTCCATGTTTCTGCCCCATACAATGCTGTTGGCACAATCACTCCTTCATATAGTCTCCTCTTAGCATCCATTCCCAAATGTCTATTCCTCATTACACTTTTTAATCCACCAAGGCATTTACTCGCTTCTCTCAATCTACATTCTACCTCCACCTTCACTCCACCTTTTCCTGCCACATTTGCACACAAGTATCTAAAACTATCCACTTCCTCCAGTCGCTCTCCCTTAATGCTCACTTCCAGTCTACTGCCACTTTCACCCCTTGTACATCTCATCACCTTACTTTTACCCACATTTATCTTCAGCTTTCTTCTATCACACACTCTCCCAAACTCTATCACAAACTTCCTCAATCCCTCCTCCGATCCTGCCACAAGCACAGTGTCGTCCGCAAACAACAACTGATTCACCTCCCACTTTTTTCAATTTTCCTTAACCATCTCCAATCCCTGACCCACTACCCTTGCATTTACCTCTCGCACTACCCCATCCATGTATAAGTTGAACAGCCAGGGTGACATAACGCATCCTTGACGAAGTCCCACCTTCACCTCGAACCACTCACTCTCTCCATTTCTAATCCTGACACAAGCTCTACTACTGTCATAAAAACTCTTGACAGCTCCTAGAAGCTTTCCTCCTATCCCATATATCCGCAAAACTTCCCACAGTGCCTTTCTGTCTACCCTGTCGTAAGCCTTTTCCAGATCCATAAAGGCCCAGAAAACATCCTTCCCCTTTCCTATAGTTTTCTCACATATCTGTCTTACCACAAAGATCTGATCTACATAACCTCTACCCGTCCCAAATCCACACTGTTCCTCACCAATTACTCCCTCTGTTCCTCTCCTAATCCTCTCAATCAAGATCCTCCCACAAGCCTTCCCAACTACACTTGATAAGCTAATCCCTCTGAAACTACTACATTCACACTTGCCCCTTTTTCCTTTGTAAATTGGAACTATACAGGCACTCCTCCAGTCCTCCGGCACTCTACCCTCTCTCCAGCCAACATTAAACAACCTCACCAGCCAGTCCACCATCACTGTACCTCCTTTCTTCAGACATTCTGTATGGCATCCATCCAGACCAGGTGCCTTACCTGCTTTCATCATCTTAACAACTGCCTTCACTTCATTCTTCCTTAATGAAAAAGCGACAAATGCTCACAAATGTTTGCGATTCTCAATATCTATTCTTATGCCGTTAATTTACTAACATTCCTTGGTGGTATCCACGCAAGTTATACGTAGATCACGTTGGCTATGTAAATCGGTGTTCCGATAAATGTTCATAAGACAAATGCCTACAAAACATGTGGTCATAAGACAAATG
The DNA here is from genome assembly GCF_046742065.1 of Oratosquilla oratoria. NCBI lineage: Eukaryota > Metazoa > Arthropoda > Malacostraca > Stomatopoda > Squillidae > Oratosquilla > Oratosquilla oratoria. Next base: position 31,283,540 of record NC_134777.1, on the reverse strand, counting down.
CTTGGACCTTTAATGGAAAATCGACAAATGCAGGTTTTTTTCGGGTAGATTACGTGGAAGCCGGAGGTGAAGAATCGGAATATAGTTTACGCATTAGAAACAGCCAAGTGAGGGACTGTGTAAAGAATTACCAAATCAGGTGGAGGGAGGATAAATTTAAAGTTTACTATAAGAGCTAGTGAGGAGAAAGGTTTAAATGTAAATATGGAAAAAACTAAAATACTAGTGGCCAGTAAAACAGATCCACCAAGAGTGCAAGTACAAATAGCAGGGAGAAGAATAGAACAAGTAACTAAATTTTCGTACCTGGGAAGCGTATTGACAGAAGATTGTAGATGTGAAAAGGAAATAAAATCAAGGATAGCGATAGCTAAAAGCACGTTTCAGAAAATGAAAGGGGTTTTAACAAACAAGAAAATGTCTACAGATATGAGGAGAAGAACAGTTAAAACATTAATATGGTCAACACTATTATATGGTTCAGAAGCGTGGACAATCAGCAAAAAATTGCAGGAAAACTTAGAAGCAGTAGAAATGTGGATATGGAGACGAGTATTAAGAGTACCATGGACAGCGATAAAAAG
>NC_134777.1:31275456-31277956 GCF_046742065.1 Oratosquilla oratoria | reverse complement strand
GCTGATTGTTTTGTAGCAATGTTGGTTTGTGGCGAGATTGGAATCCCAGCGGTACCACCAGAAAATGTGGAAGGGTTTGGTCCACACTTTGGAGGCGATGTGAGTAGCGGAGCAAGTAAAAGATTGTTTCGTTCTCCAGATTTACTCTAGTAAATCGTAGCCAGTTGTCTTGTTGTATCCTCATGAAAGCACAACCTAGGCCCTGCCGAGCCATGTTTCGGTGAGGCTGGGTCTTTTGCTCCTTTTGCGTACGTCGTCTGTGTATATAAGTAGCCAGGTTTTGGTCTCCAGAGGCAGTTCTCTACATCACTTGTAACTCAGCGTTGCTCGTCCCAAAGCCATGCGGTCAACTTTACGGTCGGATTTCCTCGGAGCCTGACCGCCCGACCCAGCCTAGGTCGACACTCGCACTAACCAGAATAAAGCCAACAATCTCACTTGAGCTTCATTCACCCCCTCGTCACCATAGTCCAAGTAACGTTCATGTAATGTTCCATTGGTGACCCCGTGAGTTTTGACGCGAGTGCACCCAGCCAAACCTGAATCATCGATAACCTGTTTGACTCTTGGACGTTCTTCAACTTCAGCACAGTCACAGTCATCGCAGCTACCGCCGCTGTGGTCATCACCACAGCCATCGCTACAGCCGCTACTGCACATCATTCACGGCGGCCTCCTCGTTCGACATCACGATAAACGTAGATCGACGTCACGATCGCCGTAGCTCGACATCACGGTCAACACAGATCAACATCACGACCGCCTCCTCCCTTACAGTACTTGTAACTCAGCGGTGCTCTTCCCAAGGCCATGTGGTCAACTTTGCGGTCGGGTTTCCTCGGAGCCTGACCGCCCGACCCAGCCTAGGTCGACACTCGCACTAATCATAATAAAGCCAACAATCTCGTTTGAGCTTCATTCACTCCCTCGTCACCATATTCCAAGTAACGTTCACGTAATGTTAAACTCTTCTTCTTCTTCTTCTTCTTCTTCTTCTTCTTCTTCTTCTTCTTCTTCTTCTTCTTCCTTATCCTAGTCCTCGCTCGGACCTTAACCTTGCAGGTGGTCCGGAACAGTTTATATACACAGTTTGTTGTCCACGCGATACCACTGTTATTAGCGGCCGTGTCCTGAGGTCAGGTGAAGGGCGGGGGCGGGGGGTACCCCTCAACCGCAGGCGGCGCCATGGGGAGGGTGTATCCCCAAGAAGCTGAGGGTTGCCTCGGAAGGGGAAACTGTTGCGTCCTGGTCGTATATATGATATTGTCGGAGGTGAAAGGGTACTACCAGGATGAGCAGATTTCTCAAGCGGGAGTATGCTAGACAGTAGCTGAAAATATGCTAATAGCCAAAATAATGCTAAATATATTGTTTCTCTTAATAGGTTCGTTTCTGTTACATATTTTGATTGATATAGTACTATTCCTTGTAAAATGTGCGCCAAATCTAGCATGATTATGCTGAATCTGATCACGCTAGGTACCGAAATAAAACCCCATCGGAAAACAAAAATCAGATTAAATTCCCAGAAAAATGGTGGGGGGAAATGCACACGTTTTTTTTTTTTTCTGCAGGGGATTTTCCTAGGTGGGGCTTTTTCTTCCACCGGGTTTTTTTTTCCCTAGGCGATTTCGGGTTTATTTCCAGTGGGGATTTTTTTCCGTTCTCCCCACTCATGAGATGCTCATGACTGTGTGAGACGAAGGTGACCTGTTTGCTTATCCCTTTTCAGAGTGCCGGACACGTTAGTGGGAAAAGTGTCATGGTGCACTGGAGGTCTGGTTTTCTTTAGGTAAATCATTGGGTATTCCTCGCAGTGTTTTTGCTGTATGCTTTGTTCCATATGGGACACTGATTACGTAAGCATTATGCACTCCTTATTTCATGGACTTAATTTACATCCCTACAGATTAGAGACTGGCAGCATTCTCTTATGGCTGATAAACAGCCTCTAATCAAGAAAGAATTTTCATAATTTCTCCCGTCACTCCTTCTACCCTTCATAAATCTCTCCTTTACTATACCTTGGGTGCGATATTTTCCCCAGTGGTAGAAGCATAAGAACATAAGAATGAAGGAGATTACAAGAGACCATAATGCCACATTAGACAGTTCCATGCCCATCGATTACCACCTGTCATCCCCATCTATAATGTTGTCTAACCTTTTCTTAAAGCAACCGATAGTTTCAGCGCTCACTACATAGTTACTAAGTCTGTTCCATTCGTTGACCACTCTATTAGTAATTCAATTCTTGCCTATCGCCTTCTTAAATCTAAATATGTCCAATTCAAACCCATTACTGCGAATCCTGCCCTGTTGTCTTACTATGATGACTTTGTGTCACCCTTTTAAAACCTTTGATCCACTTGAACACCTCTATTAGATCACCCCGCACTCTATGTCTTTTCAGAGAGTGGCCAGGGCAGTGGACAGGGCAGTGGACAAGGTGCAGGGATGACCCGTCATCCAGGAGGTGCTAAGATAAGAGGGAGGATGG
>NC_134777.1:31265456-31267956 GCF_046742065.1 Oratosquilla oratoria | reverse complement strand
ACCTTTTGGTCAATAGCTAGGTCAGATGCTAATAATAGCAAAACAAACATACCTATTTCTTAAAGCACTTTTCATTCCTAAGGGTCATTTACTTGCTTTCCTCACACAACAATTTACCTCCACCCCAATTTAATTCACTGAATACTTTAAATTCTACTTTCTCCAGCCTCTCTCCTTTTAAAATCGCATCCATTTCACTGCTATCTTCTTCCTTTGTACATCTCATCACCTTGCTTTTACCTACATTTACTTTCAACTTCCTCCTCTCATATACCCTAGCAAATTCCGTCATTAATTGTTTCAGTCCTCCCTCCGATCCAGCCACAAACAAAATGTTATCCGCAAACAACGACTGGTTTGCCTCCCACTCCCGGCCCATCACCCTTGAGTCTACTTCTGGCAACATCCATCCATGTATACGTTGACCAACCATGGTGACATAACACAACCCTAGCGCAGGCTTAACCTCACCTCAAACCACTCACTTTCTAAATTCTGAATCCTAATACAAGTTTTCCTACTCACGTGAAAATGTGACTGTCATCAACACCCTTTGCTCTATCCCATGCACCTGTTACATACCCCAAATTGCATTCCTGTAAACCTTAACATACGCTTTATCCCAATCCATAAAACCCTAAAAGAAATCTATAATTTCTGCCTTACTACGAATTCTTTTATCTGCACGACACCCACCCATGTGTCTTTCTAGGTTCACTGAACAGACTAATCCCTCTAAAGCTACTACATTCACATTTGTTCGTTTTTCCTCTGTATAGTGGAACTGCATAAATACTTTTCCTGTCCCCTGGTGCATTCCCCACCCTTATGCACACATTAAACAACCTCACTAATCAATCCACTATAATTACTCCTCACCTAGTCAGACACTCCACATGACGTCCGTCTAACCGTGGTGCCCTACCAGCTTTCATAATTTTCAATGTGTTTTGTGTTTATTTTTTTTCGATAACCCTACCACTTTCTTCTCCCATCATAATCCCCTCCCTTCGTCCCATGACGTCGCCTTTTACAGTGCATGAGAACAAAGTGGCAGCATTATTTTACACACACACGCACACACACACACACGAACACACATACACACACACACACACACACACACACACACACACACACACACACACACACACACACACACACACACACACACACACACACACACACACACACACACACACACACACACGCATGCACGCACGCACACATACACACATAAACACGCATACAATGGGATTAGGAAGAGGTCGGGTCATCAAAATAAACAAATTTAAGGGAACAGTATAAAGGAGGGAGAACAGTAGTACGAGTGTTTCATCATTCTTTTATGAGTAGATATTTTAAATTCCAACATGGGCAAATTATGTGTTACTCTTGCCCGATACACGAGAAATTATTTAATCTTTTTTTCATGAAATCATACTGTGTTAACAACAACCTAACCTTCCACTGCCTCTACAGTTTAACTTTTTGCCTCTCACAACCAGGCCTTTTCACCTACTTCTATGACAGATAATTTATTTTTGATGATCTTGACCAGTTTCTTAACACACCTTTGTGCAAACTAACTCTTTGTTCAACATTTGGTCAGCCGTATTGAAAAGTAAGAAGTTAGTAATTAATGTTGGTATCGAGCGACTGCAAGAAACTTGGCTTGGGGTGGGACTCGTCTGAGACTTGTGGCGGACCACCAAACTTGTCAGTTGACGGCCACTCGTTGACGGAGTCGGTCTGTGGCGGTGAGCTGGCGTCAAGTACGAGTACTTCATCTCGCAGTGGTCTTGGCGTGTCTCGCATGAAGATAGACGAACGTGTCGCTGATACAAGTCAACGAATGTTTCTGTTGGTGAGTGTCTTTCTCGATCATTGTTTCTACTACGGATTGTCATTGTTGACGAGTGAGGCTGTCGACGAATGACCCTGTCGCCGAGTGAATTTGTCGATGAGTGTTTATTGGTGATTGTCAATGAGTGCTTCCACCGAGTAGCATCTCGACGGCAGGTGTGTGTGTCGACGAGTTTTTCTGCCTACAAACGTTTCTGTCAACACACCCCTTACGCCAATTGTCTCTCTGGACGAGTGTCTGGCAGGTGACTTTTTTCAATAAACATGCCTGTGTTACGACGAGTTTGACTGTTGACGAGTGTTTTTATCTACAATTTTGTCTGTTGACAGGAAACTATTAGTCTCTGTAGTAATGTTATCGCATTTATGGAGCAATAAGCCCCTTTGGTCAGGGGGACTTGGGGTGGGGGGAGATCGGTATTCAGAAGGTTGGGGAAATACCCAGTGGTGGGCCATCAGGAAACCCCCATATCACCCGGATGAAAAGGGTAAATCCTTTGAAGGGATGACTATATTTACTTCTCTATCTTATTTATATTTAATCTTATCTCTTATTTTCTTTTGGCTAATGCCAGACTTTCTTTTCTGGAAAGGGGAACATTACTAGATTTGAAGATAAGAAACCGCTCTTAAT
>NC_134777.1:31205456-31257956 GCF_046742065.1 Oratosquilla oratoria | reverse complement strand
GGAGAAAGGGAGGGAGTGAGATAATGGAGGGAGAGTTAACGGAAGGGAGATAGTGAAAAGGGAAGGAGGGAGGGAGTGGGAGAAGAAATAATATTGAGGAAGGGAGAGAGAGAGGGATTGAGTTTGGGGAAGGGATGGAGAGAGTGGGAGGGAGGAAGGAGAAAGTGGGAGGAATGGAAAGAGAGGGAGGGAGAAAACGAGAGAGAAGAGAGTGGGGTTGATTGATTTAATGATTTTCAGTTTTTGGTGCCGTAACGAGAGAGAGAGGGAATGAGTGAGAGAGAGAGAGAAAGAGGAACGAATGAGAGAGAAAAAGAAAAAAGATATATATATATATATATATATATATATATATATATAGAGAGAGAGAGAGAGAGATAGAGAGAGAGAGATGGGGTGAGGTGGGAGAGAAGAGAGCGAGAACGTGCGTGCCCAATAATTAATGAAATATTACAACATTGAGATGGAACTTTTCATATATCTGACATCTGTCCTTTGTCACAGGTGTGCAGCCATACTGAAGAAACCCAAGAGACTTGTGAAGCTTGGAGTCTTAAGACCTTAAGATACCGAAGAAGTTCTAATTCAGGCGGGACTGAAGAGCTGGAACGCGAAGAACCGTGAAGAGCACACCAGCCTTGTACTGAAGCCTTCAGAGCGTTACCATGAGGGTTCTCTTCTTATTCTGGATTATAGTTCTCGAAGCTATGAACGTGAGATGTAAGTCGTCTTGTTTAGCATGAGGGGCAAACGAGTTCATTTACCTATATACCCCAGAAAATGCATGTATATGAAAGTGTGTGTGTGTGTGTGTGTGTGTGTGTGTGTGTGTGTGTGTGTGTGTGTCCTGTCGCTCCCGATGTTTAGCTCTCTATTATGGTCCATTTTATGCTAGGGATCTTCCGTGTTTTTTACCCTCAAATTTGACAAGTAGCTGAAGTAATGCTTTTGCTGCACCAGTCATCACATTTAATTTTAGCTTACACCAGATCATTTCATTCACTTGAAAGCAACCATTCGTGGCCAAAAGCTAACTACGCTCGCTGCTACTGTTGTCAATACTAGTTTTCTAGTGGGAGAATGCCTCGACAGCAAAATGTTTTTATTGATTTGCTTACTTCTCTTCTTACGGTGACTCAGGATGCGGGTAGATTTTCAGAGTTGTGGTCAGTCTGGCAAAACTTTTGATGATCTTAAGCTGACTGTATTGAGCTCAATACGCAGCCATAAGAACCTGCCCCAGAACAGCGCCCACATAGAACGACAAACTCCATCCGGTGCCCAAACGTCCGCACTTCCTGGGTTGAGGGCTTGAGGCCGGTCAGTTCGTATTTTTATTTTTATTTTTTATTATTTTTATTATTACTATATATTTCTTTGGCATTTATTTATTTGTTCATTGTTTTATTCTTGTTTCATTTTATATTGCTTCATTTTAAATTAAATTACAATTTATTATCTTAAGTATAAACTAATCTATACCTTAGGTCATACAATGATGTGTCAAAGAGAACGTTGCCCACTATCACACTATTATTATTATTGTTATTATTATATTTTTATTCTGTCCGAATATGTCCAAATATGTTATTATCCATTTATTTATTTATTTATTATTTGCAGTACCATATGTAAAACTGTACCATATATGTATATGTATGTATTTTTTTTATAACATTCTGTCACACAACGATATGCGATGAGATGTCATGTCACTTTAAATAAGCACATTTTTATTTATCTATTTTTATTTATATTTACATTTATATTTGTATTTGTATTTGTATTTTCATTTTATTTCATTTTATCTGGATATTTATCTTTATATTATTTAATACTATAAGTTATCTTATGGCATTTTTTAGGATTCCCACATTATTACACCACTCACTTTACTTACACTGTTACACCCTCGATCAACATTCCACACACACCGGAGCTGTTTTATAATAACATCACAACAATTTATTGTATACTGTATTATCACTATTGTTCATTGTATTAAAAATTATAAACCATTGTACAACCAAACGTAACCCACCTCCAAGGAGGGAACGCGGTCTTACTCAGACTATGTATACCGCCAGCTTCACTCCAGAGTCACATTCCTCTGAAGAAGCATAGAGCGAAACCGGTCAGGAATAAACTCAGGAACTCGGAACTAGACCCGTGAGAGAAAGAGCAAATTAAAGAGAGAGAGAGAGAGAGAGCAAATTAAGGGGAGAGAGAGCAAATTAAGGAGAGAGAGCAGATTAAGGAGAGAGCAAATTAAAGAGAGTAAATTAAATAAGAAAAGCAAATAAAGGAGAGAAAGAGAGCAAATAAAGGAGAGAAAGAGAGCAAATTAAGGGTAGTCTTACTTGTTTATATGCTCACATATTTACACGCTTACCTGTCTGCATGTCTGCATTTCACATGTCATATGTTATATGTGTTATTTGTTACATGTTATATATTTACATGTTCGCGCATTTACGTTTTCAGGATTGCGTGCTTACATGCCAAGGTGTTTCATTATTTGCATGTACTATGTTTATCTGTACACGTGTCGTTGTGACAAATGGAAATAAGCTCCACCGCAAGGACTCGAACCTTTGCCTTAGCAAATGCTTATTATGAAGCCACACAGGCCGTACAAAAGGAATGACCTGATCTATTTTTGCCAAAACGGCTTCAGTAAAATCGGTCAATCATCTTGCCTTCAAGATGATTGGTCTCTAGTTCAGTTAGTGGCCAAGAAAAGCGTCGCATTTCTTCGTTTATGGAGTGACTTGCCTCGTACATTTCCTCTGAGTGAGATGAAATATAAGATATTCAGCCTCATTAACCCTTCTTTTCTCACGAGTACACTCAAGCTTCTTCTTCTTCTTCTCCTGCTCCTTTTTCTCTTCTTCTTCTTTTCCTTCTTTTTCTTCTTCTTCTTTTTCTTCTTCTTCTTTTTCTTTTTCGTCTTCATCTTCTATCTTATTTCTGCATATTTTTCTTTTCATCTATTTCTTCTTCTTAATCTTCTTCCTCTTCTCCTTATTATGTCAGTATCTATTTTTTCTCGCCGTTTTTATAATCGTTGTTTATTTCAAATTAATAGCTGTGTGGCTTCTTTCCTTACGAGGCAATGACTACTTTTGTAGGCAAGTACTTTCTATGAATGTTACCCTGCACGTTCCCTTGCATTTGCCTTCCACTCTATGACTGGAGTCGCCTGATATTTTCGGATTTAAATTGGCACTTGATTCGAAATGGAATGTTCTTGTTCCTGTTCTTTCTGGTTAGGCTTCCTGTGGATATTTCATCATCGTTTTTTTTCAGAATTGTAATCGCTCTTTGCTGTGCGTGAAAAGATTTCACAAACCATTTTTGTATGACAAATGAAGACAACCTCTTCTATGTTTAGATACTGCGACCTTGAAAAATAATTAAATAAATCATAACAATAAATCATAAACAATAAAGATAGAATAAAACCAACAAATAAATGAATTGATAAATATACAAATAAATTCCGAGAGAACGTCGAAGGATAACCTTGTCATTCATAATGTTATCTTTACTTATCTATATATATATATCTACTCATTCATTTGCTCACTCGTGATTTTTTTCTCTCCCTCTCTTCCTAGGTGCTACTTTGGTTCACTTCCAGACGAAGGGTGCACCAGATGAAATATCCCATCTCAGACCCAAGTCATCTGTTTCCATCCCCTCAATGAGAGCTTTCACCCTCTGTACGCACGTGAAGCTCCTCAGAACACGAAACTACAATACCATAATAAGCTATGGAGTCGGAGACAAGAATTGGATTGATGAAATTGCCATTGGTTAGTCTTAACTTTGCAAATTATTACCTGCTATATAGAACTATTCTCACAATATTTATCAGATTGTACAGAAAATATGAAAATAATAATAGTAATAATTGTAACAACAATAATAATAGTAGTAGTGATGATAATAATAATAATAGTAATAATAATAATAATAATAATAATAATAATGATAATAATAATAATAATAATAATTATGATTATTTTAATAATAATAATAATAATAATAATAATAATAATAAATAATAATAATGATAATAATAATAATAATAATAATAATAATAATAATAATAATAATGATGATAATAATAATAATAATGATGATAATAATAATAATAATGATAATAATAATAATAATGATGATAATAATAATGATGATGATAATAATGATGATGATGATAATAATAATAATGATAATAATAATAATAATAGTAATAATAATAATAATAATAATGATAATAATAATAATAATAATAATAGTAATAATAATAATAGTAATAATAGCAATAACAATAATATATATATATATATATATATATATATATGTATATATATTATATATATATACATTATATATATATATATATATATATTATATATATATGTATATATATACATATATATACATATATATATATATATATATATATATATGTATATATATATATATATACATGGATGTGCTGTTAAAGTCAACAGCTGCGATAGCATTATTCTGTTTATAGAATTTCTTTTATATGTTGCGCATTAATGTACGGTCGTCTGAATGCAGATCTCTTAGTAGAGTACTGAAATCCATGGTATTTTCCTCTAGACGTCTTTCGGCCTTAACTGGCCACCTTCAGGAGGTGTTAACTTGTCAAATTGTTGACAAAGAATGACTCGGTTTGTCCGCATGTTGGTATATATCGGCGGGGAGCGGAGGGCTGACACGTCCGGCCGCCAATCAGCGCACGGGATACGTTCTCTGTCTTCTGGTTGGTAACGACGTTTCAGGCTGCTACTGGATATTGATAGCGAGTTTTTATTGTAAATGAGCTCAGTGAGTCGGCAACTGCATTCTTTCACTATATTTCACCGGCTGAAGTTCCTAGGTCCGGACTTTCCCACATTCATAGGTCATGGATTGCAGGGTAAGGCCGACCTGGTGTTCTCCAACAGCCGAGCTTTCTTCCTCAACTCAACTATCGCACCCGGTGCCATCACCCTCTCCGACCACATACCCATAATCCTTTGCATTTCCATTTTACCCATCCTTATCCACAGTGAGCCTTGGTTACGCTACAGTCAGGCCGACTGGGAAGGTTTCAAAAACATATTTACGACATACACCAACACAAACATGAACAACGCTCCGCATGCAGCGATAGAGCTGGAATGGCGCTCACTTACAAAGTTTGTCAAAAACGCTGTAAAAAAAAACACATTCCTAGAATAAAGCACCTTAAGGTTGCCACGTTCACCGCTTCTATGCGCACTAACAGACTACACATTGCACTAGAGAGCAGATTTACAGACCTATTACAAGCACCCCTAGAGGCCCGTGACGCTATCCTACAAGACATGCATTGGCCACAGAGGAGCCTGAGGAAGTCCCTCTACATCGATTCACATCGTGAGGAGGAGCAACTGATGGCCTCGCTCTCAGGCGCCTGTGCGATGGACCCTTCCAAGTTCTAGAGGGCCGTCAAACGTCAGCTGGAGGAGTGCTCTGCGCCTCCACCCAAGGTCATCAACCATCTGAACCACTTTGAACACTGCCCCCAACTCCAAGCTGACCTTCTGGCATCAGCATGAAGTGAGGTCTTTAAACCCCATCCTGTGCAATAACCACATTGCTTTAGCACCTTGCACACTGTTAATTCTTTCATGAATAGATGTAGTGACCTCATTCCCGACGAGACTGTTGATCTCTCTCAGTTAGATGAATATGATCCCCTTATCTGCCCCATCATCTTGGGGGAGGTAAAGGGGCTTATCTCGGCTTTAAAATGCAAATCCTCTGGCCCTTCAGGCATCGATGCACACCTACTCAAACGTATGCCAGACAACATAATCTCACACATGACGACACCATAATATAGCTCACTAGCCTCTGGGTACTTCCCACAATTATTCAAGGCCTCCCACACCATTCTCATTCCCAAACCCCAGAAACCCGCCTCCGCCTCCCTTTCATACCGGCCGATCTCCCTTCTGGGGTACTTTGGTAATGTGTTTGAGCACGTCCTCTGACGCCGCCTGACCGTGTACCTGGAGACGGAGAATGTGTTGAGGGATTGCCAGTTTGGTTTTCGGCCGGGGCGCGGTGCAAACGACGTCATTTCCATGGTCACTCAATGGGTTCAAAGACCGCCAGACGGTCGCCCTGGTTAGGCCATTTAAGAGGACCCCCCACCACCAGATTTAAAAAAAAAAAAATTGTTTTATTGCATAAATACATAGTAGTGATCTTGCTCTAGACGCTGGTAAAGTGTTTTTATCGTACCGCCATTTTTAAAGGGTTTAAAGGGCCTACCCTCCCTCCCCCCGGCAGCCACATGCTGCGCACGACCATTGTTTACATACGTTTTGACCATATTTTACTCTATTTTTTGCGTTTGATGCACTTATAAAGTTTTCTCTTACGTCCGGCATGCACGTGAGTATGTGGTGTGAGGAAGTTCAGCCCGCACGACTGGCAGTGGCCTGATAGCCTTACAAAGTAAAGGACATGTATACGCTAGCTTGCCGCGTTCACTAATTTGCCGTGTGAAATTCGCATCTATTTTTCAGTGAAGAGAAATTTGAAGATATTAGCCATGCCTAAGCTATCCAAACAAAAGGCACACTTGCAGAAGACAAGAACGTCTACATTAGCAACTCAAGGGGAGAAAGAAAGAACCCCAGCATCAGCTTTGTTATCACCACCTCCGCCGCCACCACCAGTACTCCCTCCAGCAGCTCTCTCCCTGCCATCTACATCCACATCCTCAACACCTGATCCTCTGTCCTCTACACCTATATCAGACACGTTGTCTCTACGCAAACAACTGTTTGCTAACAAGTTCCCTGCACCTCCCACGTATGATGACCACACTATCATCATTCCACTGAACAAGCTACAGGAACTTATGTCGCATCAAATCTGCCGTGAGTGCGGAGGGAGTATCAAGGTCACTGCCTCGCCAAGCTGTTTTGACTCGAAACTGCAGGTCATCTGTGAAGAATGCAGTGAAGGAGCTGATCCGTGACGTCTACGTTGACCTGACGCAGACGGATCTGCTAAGCCGATGCTTGAGAGGACGAACTCAGAACCCAAATGAGAGTCTGCATTCCAAGTTGTGGATCAAGTGCAACAAAAGCAAGTTTGCTGGACTCAAAAGAGTTCGATTCGTCTCTCAGGTCACTGTACTTGACCACAATTTTGGCTACAAGGATGCCTCCTTGTTGCAACACCTTGGGTTTAGAGTCTCAAACCTCACAGTGATGTCCCTGATGCAGCAAGAGCCTGTTCCAACACCAGAAAGGAAACCCAAGAAAAGAAAGAGAGCTGAATCCCAGCAATCAGACTACCTTGCTGGGTCATTCTAGACCAAGAACTCAAACTTTGCGACAAAGAGTAAGGTGGCGCCTTATGAGACCCTCACTTTGAGTGAATAATATCCTAGACTGTAGGAGGGTAATAAAGTGCCTGAGTTACTTGAAAAATGCAAAATCATCATGAAAATACAATGGAACCTGTTTTCAATGGTTCTTAGGAGGTCCAATGTAAAATTCAGTCAAACTAAGAAGAAGAAAAAAACCTTTAACACTCGTTTCTGAAAAATGTAAGTTTTTGATACGCAAAGTCTATATCCTCCCTCAATTTTCAACCGATCTTTGCATATGAGGTCTTCATTAATAGCTAGATAAATGAAAAAAAATTAAATACAGATTTTTTTTTGCATAAGTTAAATAGAAAATTTCTAATAACGTGTCAAAGTCAAAATTTTGCGTTTTTTTCGATAATTTTTTATATATTTTTTCTCGGCGTTAAACAAAGAGATTAAAAAACTTTCTATTTTGTTTTTCTATATATGTAGAAGATTCTTTTAATATAAAATGAAAGACATCGAATAAAAATTGTAAGAGGGGAAAGGATTTGAAAGAAGCCCAAAAATATGGCATTTTTTACGTTTTTCATAAAAAAAAAAACTACTGGTCAGATCTGAATAAAACTCAAGCTGTGAAGGTTTCCTCAGACCTAGATATAACACAGAAAAAATCAGCAAGATCCTTCAGAAAAAGATTTTTTGGGTGGGGGCCCCGCTTAAGTTTGTAAGGATGTGGAGAAGGCATTCAATATTGTCTGGCATGAAGGCCTTAAGTACAAATTGTATCACAATTTCGACTTTGCCTTGCCGTTCACAAGGTTGCTCTGCAACTACTTGGACGACAGGACAATAAGAATAAAGTGGTGGGGCTGTCTGTCCCACCCTTTTGTGCCGAAGGCTGGAGTACCGCAAGGGTAAGTCCTTGCCCCCACTCTTTATAATCTATATACGAATAACCTGCCAGAGCCAGCTTATCCACGCAACCGGGCTCTAACTCTTTCGTATGCGGACGACACTAATTACATTAGCAGACACAAAACGCTGCAGGGAGCGTTACACGTAATGCAAAACATCCTAGACGGGGCACACGCGTGGGAGCAACAGTGGCGCATTAAGACCAACGCGTCGAAATGCAAAGCTGTATACTTCTGCTGCAAGCGAACCAAAAGAACAATCACGAACAACCCTCTTAAAATAAACAACACAAACGTCCCAGTGAAAGACCATGCCTGTGTGCTGGGTAGCACACTGGATAGTGGCCTTACCTGGACCCCACACTTCCGCAAACAGGGAGCGAAGTCTAGGGCTTAGCTGGGAAAATTAAGAGGCTTCAAAACTGCAACACTGTCCACCAAGCGTCGATTGTACCTAGCCCTCGTCAGACCGACTCTGTGCCAGTCCCCGGGACTGATCCAGCTGACATGTCCCACTAACAACTACGACCAACAGAGGGTTCAGAATGCCGCTGTCAAGTTCATCACGGGTTCGCGATGGAGCGAATTCAGAACCACTGAGTACTTACACCGAGTTTCCAACATCCGTCCACTCAACCAACACAAACACAAACTTCACATGAGACACCTAGAAAAACTGCACGGTAGACACAAACACCTAATACAACACATTACACCTAGACCACACCGTACAGACTATCTGTCAGCTGCGCCCCTCCCACGTGCGGTGTACACGATAAGTCGTGTATAGCCACGCTTATCAATAATGTATACCTTCACCAGCTTTGACTTGTGCTAACAACAATAATGATAGTAATGATGATAATCTACTACTAATAATAACAACAACTAAAATGATCAAGTTTGTATAAACCCTTGTGTAGATTAGTATATTGATTACTAGTGGTATGAATCAAACTACACTCTATTAAATTTCTTGCTATTATGTTGTTGGTATAATAGATTGGTTGGGCATTACCCCAATCAACTGGATGATTATTCAATTCAATATATTTGAATATACCACTAGAATTATTTCCATCCCTAACATTTTTCTTGTGTTGTTCAATTCTAATGTTTAAGGGTTTGGCAGTTTGACCTATGTAAAATTGATTACACATTTTGCAAGGAATTTTATAAATGCATCCTTTTTTAATTTCAATACTATTGTTGATGAGTTTATGTTTTACTGTACTATCATTTTTAAAAACTACCTTTACGTTAAATCTTTTCAATAATTCTGTGATACTTAACAAATTTTCTTGAAATGGTAAAATTAAAACATTATGATAATTGAAAGGTGATTTAGGCTGAGGAGTTAAAAATTATTTCCTTGCAAAATTGTAAGCAATATCAAGGAATTGCTTAGGGTATTTTAATTCTAGCCCAATGTCAAAAACATTTCTGATTTCTTCATCAATAAATGGACTACAAATACGAAAAGCTCTTAAAAACATAGACGCAAAGACTGTACGTTTAATATTATTTGGATGAGAATAATAATAATGGATATATGAACTTACATTGGTTGGTTTACGATATACTTTGAATTTAAGGCTATTGTCATGACGTAGGATAGTGCAATCTAAGAAAGGTAAGGTACCATTGACATTGCCAAATTAGAAGTGAAAGAAGCCTTTAGAATCAAAAGGACCAAATGGCATATTTTTCAACAAACCATACCATCCATGGATAAGGAAGTGCTTTTAGACTATTGCTTCTGCAATATGAGATCCATTTGTGACCGTCTTGTCAAGAAATTAAAAAATAAGTTACAAGAACTTATTGATAATAGTGACTGGACTAAACATAATAACAGTGAGTTTGTAGTTAATCTTTCTGACAAAATTCTTAATACTAACGAGAAAACAGCTTTAGGATATGGACTTAGTTTTGCCAACAATTCAAATCCAACAAATTTTGTCAGCATTGGTAAAGCTTTCTGTAATTTAAAGAGCCATGATTTATCAGTTGAAGATTTCAATATTTGTAAAGGAATTGTTTATGGTGCTTTATCACAAGAGGTTGTTCCTAATTGCCCAGAACGTTTTCAGAAGGCAATTATTAGTCTTAAAAAAGATAATCATTTACATTTCACTAAAGCAGTCTTTATTTCAAACAAGGTTGATTATCTTAGAAAAATGAATGATATATAGATGATAACAATACTTACACACTTCTTAACAAAAATCCTACAGAAGCAGTCAATAGTTATTACAATAAGAAATTAAAAGAACTACTTCATAAGAATAGAGACCTCTTACAGAAATTCATTTCAATCAGTCCCCCTTTGCCACATATGTATGGTCTCATTAAGATTCATAAATATAACAACCCCGCTAGACCTATTATTTCGTCAATTGGGTCTGCTTCTTACAACCTTTCCAAATGGCTAGTTACTATCTTTAGCCCTTTAGTAGGTACAATATCTTCTTCTCATGTTACAAACACTTCTGATTTAATAGACAAACTCCATAATATTAAACCAAATTATAAGTTTACATTGGTTAGTTTTGATATAGTCAGTTTATTCACAAAAGTTCCCATAAATTATTTATTATTTTACCTTCAAGATGAACTTAATAAACATGTTCTTCCATTGCCATCATCTACATTGATTGAACTAATTAAGTTATGTGTTAAAGATAGTAAATTTCAATTCAGTGGTAATTTCTATTCCCCAAAAATTCGGCATGAGTATGGGAAACCCTTTATCCCCAGTTTTAAGTAATTTATACATGGAATTTTTCGAAACTAAAATATTACACAAAATCTTCCCCCCTAACATCCCTTGGCTTAGGTATATTGATGACATTTTATGTCTTTGGCCAGAAGATAAAAATGTCCATGATTTTTTAACTAAATTGAATACCCTTGTTGATTCTATTAAATTTACTTTAGAAATTGAGAAAAATTGTACCTTACCTTTCTTAGATTGCACTATCCTACGTCATGACAATAGCCTTAAATTCAAAGTATATCGTAAACCAACCAATGTAAGTTCATATATCCATTATTATTATTCTCATCCAAATAATATTAAACGTACAGTCTTTGCGTCTATGTTTTTAAGAGCTTTTCGTATTTGTAGTCCATTTATTGATGAAGAAATCAGAAATGTTTTTGACATTGGGCTAGAATTAAAATACCCTAAGCAATTCCTTGATATTGCTTACAATTTTGCAAGGAAATAATTTTTAACTCCTCAGCCTAAATCACCTTTCAATTATCATAATGTTTTAATTTTACCATTTCAAGAAAATTTGTTAAGTATCACAGAATTATTGAAAAGATTTAACGTAAAGGTAGTTTTTAAAAATGATAGTACAGTAAAACATAAACTCATCAACAATAGTATTGAAATTAAAAAAGGATGCATTTATAAAATTCCTTGCAAAATGTGTAATCAATTTTACATAGGTCAAACTGCCAAACCCTTAAACATTAGAATTGAACAACACAAGAAAAATGTTAGGGATGGCAATAATTCTAGTGGTATATTCAAGCATATTGAATTAAATAATCATCCAGTTGATTGGGGTAATGCCCAACCAATCTATTATACCAACAACATAATAGCAAGAAATTTAATAGAGTGTAGTTTGATTCATACCACTAGTAATCAAAATACCAATCTACACAAGGGTTGATACAAAATTGATTATATTATTTGTCAAGAAATTAGTAAGATGATATCAGATAGAATGTAACCCTTACGACTATGTGACCCTGGCGACTGTGACCTGATGTCGCCCCACCATCATAAGTTAATTGACAATGACCTTCCACCCTCCAGGGGGTAATTGGCCGCTACCCTGTCCTTGTTCCTTTGTTTCATGTATATATTATGTATGCATTTCTATTTACTTTGTACTTGTTGCACTGAAGATGTAATATACGAAAGCGCTCTGCTTCGTTAGTTTCTTTTTCCAAGTGGTCTACTTTGCATATATATATATATATATATATATATATATATATATATATATATATATATATATATATAAACCACAATTCACTTTAATTCTAAGCCATCAACATCGAGAAACTCGAGGAGGCATACATACAGAAATTGAAACATGGTACAGCCAAGGAGTTGAACCTCCGCTATCACGTATCAAGTGATAGTGACTTAACCGATTGCGTCATCAAGATAATCATAAGTTGAGGGCAACTTTTCTTATATATTTGTATAATAATAACAATAATGATAATAATAATAATAATAATAATAATAATAATAATAATAATAATAATAATAATAATAATAATAATATAATAATAATAATATATAATAATAATGATAATAGTAATAATAATAATAATAATAATGATAATAATAATACATACATACATACATACATACATATACCAAGGCTTTTTCCCCCTTACAAGGGAGGTAGCCAAAAAGGGAAAGGCATAAAAACACTCCCACCCATTTCATCCCTAAATACACTCCACACCCCTCCCACCCTTCCTCTCATCTGAGCACCTCCTGGATGACGGGTCATCCCTGCACCCTGCCCACCGCCCTGGGTCAGAAGCAGTGTCGCAGGACACAGCACATCCACAGCAAGGCCGCTTCATTTAATCGGCGACCCCCCTCTCCGTCCCCCCTTGCATATAAGGAGAGGACGGGGAGAAATCCCTTCGGGCTGCGTCAAAACTCACTCACACACACTACCCCACACCTTTTACTAGTCTTTCTTTACTCATTCTTTCCATGTGTCCAAACCATCCGAATATTCTTTCATCAACCCTCTCACAAATCCTTTTTCACCCCTGTTCTCCTCCTCACCTCCTCATTTCTCACTCTATCTAGCCTAGTAACCCCCACCATACTTCTCAGACACCTCATCTCAAACACATTCAAACTCCTTCTCTCTTCTTCTCTTATGTTCCACGTTTCTGCCCCATACAGTGCTGTTGGCACAATCACTCCTTCATACAGTCTCCTCTTCGCATCCATTCCCAAATGTCTATTTCTCATTACACTCTTTAAACCACCAAGGCATTTACTCGCTTCTCTCAATCTACATTCTACCTCCACCTTCACTCCACCTTTTCCTGCTACACTTGCACCCAAGTATCTAAAACTATCCACTTCCTCCAGTCGCTCTCCCTTAATGTTTACTTCCAGTCTACTGCCACTTTCACCCCTTGTACATCTCATCACCTTACTTTTACCCACATTTATCTTTAGCTTTCTTCTATCACATACTCTCCCAAACTCTGCCACCAGCTTCCTCAATCCCTCCTCTGACCCTGCCACAAGCGCAGTGTCGTCCGCAAACAACAGCTGGCTCACCTCCCACTTTTCTCCATTTTCTTTAACCATCTCCAATCCCTGACTCACTACCCTAGCATTCACCTCTCGCACCACCCCATCCATGTATAAGTTGAACAGCCAGGGCGACATAACGCATCCTTGACGAAGTCCCACCTTTACTTCAAACCACTCACTCTCTCCATTTCCAATCCTAACACATGCTCTACTACTCACATAAAAACTCTTGACAGCTCCCAAAAGCTTTCCTCCTATCCCATAAATCTGCAGTACCTCCCACAGTGCCTTTCTGTCTACCCTATCATAAGCCTTTTCCAGATCCATAAAAGCCCAAAAAACATCCTTCCCCTTTCCTATAGCTTTCTCACATATCCGTCTTACCACAAAGATCTGATCTACACAACCTCTACCCGTCCTAAATCCACACTGTTCCTCACCAATTACTCCTTCTGTTCCTCTCCTAATCCTCTCAATTAAGATTCTCCCATAAGCCTTCCCTACTACACTCAACAGGCTAATCCCTCTGAAATTACTACATTCACACTTGTCCCCTTTTCCCTTGTAAAGAGGAACTATACAGGCACTACTCCAGTCCTCCGGTACTCTACCCTCTCTCCAGCAAACATTAAATAATCTCACCAACCAGTCCACCATCACTGAACCTCCCCTTTTCAGACATTCTGCATGACATCCATCCAGACCAGGTGTTGCTTTACCTCTCTTTTCTTTTCTTTGTACGTCTCATATGACTCCCCCGTCCTCTTTTGTAACCAATCTGTGAATGCTCGCAACAATAATAATGATAATAGAAGTAATAATGATAATAATAATAATAATGATAATAATAATAATAATAATAATAATAATAATAATAGAAGTAATAATAATAATAATAATAATGATAATAATAATAATAATAATAATAACTATAATAATAATAATAATAATAACAATAATAACAATAATGATAATAATAATAATATTAATGATAATAATAATAATAATAATAATGATAATAATAATAATATAAACAATAATAATGATAATAATAATGATAACAATAATAATAATAATAATAATAATAATAACAACATCAATGATAATAATAATAATGATGATAATAATGATATCAATAATAATAATAATAAGAAGAATGATAACAATAATAATAACGATAATAGTGATAATAGTAATAATAATAATAATAGTAATAATAATAATTGATAATGATAATAATAAAAAAAAAAAAAAAAAAAATAGCTGACTTTGTAACCTTCTGCTTTGTAACCAAATGACTTTATAACAGTTAAACTGTGACGCATTATTTCTGATTAGATTATCTGACCTTTGTTATATTTTGAAATTAATTGTATTCTAACTTCTTATTTTGGCATTCATTTCTGCGTATAATGTATACATCTCTTACCATAGATTATCATCAAGTTGGAAGATGTGATTAATGTGTCATCAATTTCAATTAAGACTTGTTCTTTCACACCTTTCTTATCTCTGGGACCCGTATTTCTGAGTGCGGGTTTCTCTATTTCATCTTACAATACAATAAAGTGCAATACAATGAATAATAATTATGAAAATTGTGATAAATGTTGTTGGAAAACGTAGACATTTTACATTTCCTAAGAAAACAATATAAATGTTTTTACAGCTTTCTCAGCTCTGGACGAAGTCAACCTCTGGGGATTCCATAATAAAGGGGATCACACCCATAAACTCCAAATCTTACCCATCCGTGTATGGATGCACTTTTGCCTGACCGTCGACTTGGAAGATATGGTATGGTGGTTTACTTTAGATGGAGTCACAGTGAAAAGCAAGATAAATGTGGAGTTCTTGTCTATAGTGATCCCTGAAGGTGGACACCTTACTGTGGGTCAAGAACAAGACCAGCTGCATGGAGCGTTTGATCCTGATCAGAGCTTAAATGGTGAACTTGCAGGATTTGCAATATACGATTATATAGTACCCCAAGATGAGATAGACATATTTATGAAGTGTGAAGAGATAACAGGAACCCCTATAGTTAGTTTTCAAAATTTTGAAAATGACTTTGAAATCTTTGGCGACGTTGAGAAAAAAGAAGTAGATCTGAAAACACTATGTGATAAAAGAGAATACTTTGACCTATTCTTGCCTGAAAAGCGAGATTTTTATTTGTCCGCTACAATGTGCAGGTCCTTTGAGGGTGTCATACAAACTCCACTGTCGAATGATGACAATTTAAAAACCTTCCTGCTCAATAAGAAATTTGAAAGTCAGTGCAGAGAAGAAAGCTATGGAGCATGGCTTGGACTAAAATACCGATCAAGTATCACTTCTTGGTCCTATTACGATTCCGGAAAACCAATCAAGTACAGCAATTTTCCCAATATGTCAGGCATAAATTATGACATAAGGAATTGTGCTGCTTTCCACCTTTATACTAACATAAATGCAAGTTGGTATTACCGTAACTGCTATGAACATCTCTGTGTTATCTGCCGTATTCCTCCACAAATTCGATATAGGGTTCGGGGGCTCTGTAACAGATCGCAAATTGATAAGGAGTTTATTCTCGACGAGATGCGTGGCGTCAAAGCATTCTTTTCTGGAATCCATGTATGCGAGATATATTGGAACAATAACACATGGGAACTAAGATCTCTGATGAACGACAAAATTTCTGGTGTAATGGTCATGCACAGCGAGACGGATTATCCCTCCGGCCTGAACATGTGGACCATCAATGGAGACATCTGTTCGAGTCAGCCTCATGAGATGAAGCAGATCATGATAACGTCTTGCCCTATAGGGAGCTTCACTTGCAACGACGGACACTGCATCAACATAGAGGAACGATGCAATCGCCAGAAGGACTGTCCTGACGGCAGTGACGAGAAGACGTGTGAATTTGTGGACATCCCCGAAGAATATGCCAGTGATCTCCCCCCTCCGAGACGCGATCCTTTGACTCCCGTGGAAATTAGTGTCTCCATTGAGGTGATACGAGTTCGGGAGTTGAACATTCTTGAAATGGAGTTTACTCTTGACGTTTGTATGCGCCTAAAATGGTACGATCCAAGGTTAGCCTACTACAACCTGCTGATGGACATGATGGCTAACTCGGTGACTCATGTACACCAGAAGCTGTGGACTCCAGATCTGAGAATAGATGGCGATGGAGGAAGTGCTGCAGACCTCATCCCTAGGTCCAGACACATATGGGTCATTCGGGAAGACGGTCCCCTTCCAGATGATACCTCTCGAGCTAGGGAAGGTGAGTGTGTTTATTAGAAAAAAAGTCTTTCTGTAGTCTTTTTTCATATTATTTTGCATCCCTATGAAAAAATTATATATGACCAATATCCTAGGCCATTCTCCTGGGTGAAACTCTTTATATATTTTGTTCTTGCAAAAAATGTTTTACTTCTACTCCTTTTAATTCTTTTTCGCCGTTTTACTTTTAGAAAAGAAACGCTAACATTATTCTAATAAAAACATTAGATGTTAAGGAAATAAAGTCATCAAATGTCTGTGTATCTTTATGGGTGTACTTATGGAGGAAAAAAAAAGCAGGTATGTTTGGCTTAGGAATCGTATAATTTTTTTTGACTTTTTTCGTTTATTTAAGGTGCTTATAAAATCATCTCATTATCCCCATCTATCTATCTATCTGTCTATGTATGAATGTATGTATGTATGTATGTATGTTTGTATGTGTGTATGTTTGTATGTATGTATGTATGTATGTATGTATGTATGTATGTATGTATATATGTATGTATGTATGTATGTATGTATGTATGTGTCTATTTATCTATATAGCAAGGGTTCCCCCCCCAACCACCACTCTTTCCTCCTTCTCATCTTAGCTCCTCATGGATGAGGGGTCATCCCCGTATTAACCGCCCCGGGTCAGAAGCAATGCAACAAGACACAGCGCATCCACAGCAAGACCGCTTCACTTAATTAACGACCTTCCCCCCCCCCCGCCTCTCCAATTCCTTATGCAGAAAAAGAGAAGATGGGGGAGAAATCCCTTCAATCTACATCAAAACATGATTCATACATAACCACTCCCTACCACCCCAGTCCACTACCCCCTCCCTTCCTTGCATCACAGTATCATCTATACATAACCATTCCCCTACCATCCCTATCTCCTGCTTTTTTTTCACCTCTGTACCCTGTGGTACGGGGAAGAAAGAATACTGCCACCGAGTCTTCCCAGTCGGATCGTAAAAACGGCTAAAAAGGGACAGGGTGATGGGACTATGCATGTAACTCTGAGGGGTATATTCCTAAGAGAAGTCAAGGAAAAAGACAGTCTAGAAGGAGTCTTCCAAGCAAAACCCTAAGTGATCGTGAATGGAGATATGATGGGGTACTAGGTTAACTTTTATTTGATATTGGAGGCATTAGGACTTATTCTTTATAAGAACCAATGGTTTACTTTTACTGAGCAAAACATCTTCGCAGTCTGATTAGAAGTTTATGCATAATCTTATAGAATCACTCAATGTGCTTTATCCGTCATGCGCACACTGTCTCACATAATGTTATTTTACTGTCGCAGATGAACTGTTTAGCGGTGCGTCCAATCCTTTGTATCTTCGCGTCGAGTACACTGCTAGTTTGAGCTGCATGTTTGACCTTGCCAACTACCCCTTCGATCTCCAAATTTGCAAGGTCGTCATCCACTTCCACACAGTGACTTCAGCCGACGCTGTCCTCAAGGAGGGACCAGAGAGTGTGCGTTACCTCGGCATTAGACGCCTCCTGGAATACGAAGTTGGTCAACTTTCCTTAGACATTGATAGATTGGGGAACTACAGCATCGCCACAGTCACCATCCCCTTCAAGAACCTCTACCGATACTACATCACCAGTACCTATATCCCGACTACTCTTCTCGTCTGCATCACCTACCTGACTTTTTTCTTCAGAGTGGATGACTTCTCTGATCGTGTAATGGTATCGCTAACGGGTCTTCTGGTGTTGGCAGCACTATTCTCCCAAACCAGCGCCTCTATTCCCAAGACATCCTATCTTAAGCTCATCGACATTTGGTTCGTTTTTGTCATCTGCTTCGACTTCGTCATGGTGGTCCTCCTCGTCATCATCAACTATGTTCGCGAAGATGAACCGAAACCCTTCACCTCTATCAAGGTGTACCCGACGGAAAAGAACTTTATCAATTCTCAGAAGGCAAAGAATGCCTCCTCCATGAGGCACCCTTGCAGTTGGTGCAGAGGACCGAAACACGAAGTGCTAAATAAGATCAGTAGGACACTTCTTCCTATTATTGGTCTTTCATTCATCAGTATTTACATGGTTATGTGTAGCACAGGTCTCAAAGAACTCTAGAAACCAAAACATCGTTACGGGCCACATGAGATCATGTTATTATTTATTCAATATTGCTTTAGATTTTTTTCTAATCCTTGGTCCCATGGCAGTCGGGAATGGTCATAAGGCTCAGCAATAAAAATTTATCAAAGCATTGAACAAACTCATGAGGCAGTTAGTTATATAAGCCATCATTCATTGCATTTCTTCTTGTGCATCACTGATGTCGGTAACTGGGAAATAAAAATGGATATCATTCGCATGTAATTGAAAGTTAGTATTGTGCTTATAGTACACGGAACAGTATAATTCCCTGTGTCATTCTATTATCCAGTTTTTTTTTGTTTCTGATTGACCTTTGATAGTGTTCATTTGTTCAATCGTGAGGCAAATTTTCAGCCATTTTAATGCTTATCTACTAGTGGTTTGAGATAACGACACGAACTTCCCCTCTCAGAGAAGTCTAGGATGGTGCCTTCTTTTGGAGGTCTTTTTAGAAGCTAGGAATTCAATGTAGTTTCCCTTTACTATGCCTTCAGGTTTTAGATCTTCTATCAAGGTATTTTGATTTGCAGTATCAACTGATGTATCAGTTATGAAATATAACCAACATTCCACGTTTTCCATTGTCTACTATTCATACTAAATTATTCATTACTGAGCATTGGAATATTTCTGTTGATTATCTTTTCTATATTCTGATTTATTTTCCGGTATAATTGATTTTTTCCCAAGTATCTTAATGCCACGTCCACACGGTCCAACTGTGCCCGGCAGGCTGTGCCCTAACCGGGCAAAATCTCAGACTAGGCCCGCGAAGGTGTCCACACGGCTCACTATGGTGGTTGATGGTTAATCGGCCGCAAGCAGTGGTTGTGAGCGAGAGTGGTCTAGTGCGATACGATCATCATGGTATCACAACTTACATTTCATAAACATTCGTGTGTCGTATACAGGTCATTTAATGTTACTGTGTCTTGTCAAGACCAGGATGTACTTAGTGTGGACATCATGTTCTACTAACTCGATACTGAGTGAGTCTGCCCACGCCTTACCTTGTGCGTTTTGGCAGTGACGTTAAACTTCCGCCCAATGCCCTCTAATAGCACCGGGAACGGGCATTTCGATGGTTTGCCCACTGAAGGTGTACGTAGACGGGCAAACCATTGTGCCCGACGGACAGTGCTCGACCGTGTGCACGTGGTTTAACAGTTGTTTATGTGCTTTAGTTTCTATGATATTTAGCAAATGCGTCAAATTGAATTCTGTTCTATATTAATTCAGGTCTTTTTTATCTTTTCTTTATAGGAAGGTTTGATGCATGCTAGTTTTCCTGTTTTTGGAAACTTAATTCATTTTAGGATTATTTCTATACTGGGATGAACATTTTATATTCAATCACAGCTCTTCTATTCGGCAAGGGTTACCTTCTTTATTGGTCTCGCATCCCATCAATAATCTCTTTGATGAAATAGTTAAAGTGGTCAAGTTTATTTTCTTTATGTGTATCAACACACATTTCCATGACATGAAGAATTCTCGATCATAATCTACACTCCTGAAGCGTTACCACCAAGATCATTTCTAACCTTATAACTACAAGATGTCTAATTAGCTTTCCGCAGTGGAAGTTGTGTTCATTTATGTTGGTTCTAAATCCCAACGCCTGGAACTCTTTTGACAAGATGAGAATCTCCGGAACCAAAATTCTTCAATTTATTTTATTTTCGGGATTCATGATCTAGTTTAGGGTTATTTTTAGGGTTCATTGTCTACTTTAGGGCTATTTTTAGTGTTCATTATCTACTTTAGGGTTATTGTTAGTGTTCATTATCTATTTTAGCGTATATTATCTACTCGAGGTGATAGGATGGCAGCAGTTTGGAAGTAAGTCTTAAAGGAGAGAGACTGGAGGAAGTGTATAGCTTTAGGTACTTGAGGTCACATGTGGCAGGAAAGGGAAGAGTGGAGGTGGAGGTAGATTGAAGATTGAGAGAGCCAAGTGCCTTGAAGGATTTAAATGTGTGACGAGAAATAGATATTTGGGAATGGATGCTAAGAGCAGATAGTATGAAGGAGTGATTGTGCCAACAACACTGTATGGGGTAGAGACATGGGATTTAAGCGAAGAAAATTTTAAATGTGTGCGAGATGAAATGTCTGAAAAGTATGGTAGGAGACGTAGTTTTTACTAATTGTACATGGTTTTGCTCATTGGAGCATTTTAAAGTACAGTATTAGGAGTAAGAACATCTAGATGAGGCTAATGACTTTCGCAAGATGTCGGTTGCTGTGGAAAAGGAAGAAAATTCTATCGGCAAATGAAGGGAATACACAAGTAAGGAGGCAATACAAAATATGAGTATATATAGGTCCTAATGAAAGGACGGAAAAGTCGCTGAAGGCCAAATGCCCGGGGCAGCTTACGGAAGGCCTACGGCGATCTTTACCCCGGTCCTTTTTCAAAGCCTTATGTATACTTTGATTTTGTATTCTTCGTCCCCGTATTTGAAAATACTCCAGTGTGATGGGTAGCATACTGGGCTGCAGCCTGACATGGACTCCGTATCTTTGCATGCAAAGAACATTGTTTAATGCTGTGATGAACAGGCTGAAACATTTCAAACACAACACAATACCCACCAAACGTCGAGTGCACCTAGCGCTGGTTAGACCGATGTTGTGCTGATCTCCAGGATCGAGCCAGATGACATGCCACACAGATAATTATTCCTACCAGATGTTACAGAACGTTACCTTTTGTTTCATTATGGGTTCCAAATGTAGTGACTTCAGAACCTCTGAATCACTTTACAACGTTGCAAACATCCATTTACTTTACCAGCACAAACATAAGCTGCACTCCAGATATCTTGAAAGGCTCAATGCTAAACACGAACAGATAATACGACACATAAAATCCACGCCTCACCGTACATACATATTGTCTTCTGCATTACCCCCTCCATCCGCATACACGAGAAATTGTGTATGATTTGTATGAATATTAATCCTTAAACATGCTACAAATAAATATCAACATCACAAACACGCAGATACTTCAGTTCCTATGTAAACACAACGTGCACATGGCACTAATACAGGAAACAAAACGAGCATCACAATCCACACTACCCATATTTACAGGAAACACCATAGCCAGGGACGACACCAAATAACCCAAAGATGGACTCATAGAATTAATACATCATCATACCTTTCTTCAACGAAACAAAGGTAGCTAGGCAATCACTAGCAAACAACGCAATAGAAATAATTAGAATAAAAACACATAATGAAAACAACACATCATCACAAATATCTTCAAATCACCCTCTTTGTCAGTTCTCTGGAGCTACACCCCTTAACTCACACTTCTCAGCAAACTAACAAACTTTGTACTGACAGATGACATGTTCTGAGGGGTCCAGCCCTACACTTAGAAGCTCCTGTATTCAGAAGGCCCAGTAGTCAGAAAGCCCACTAATCAGAAGACCCGTTAGTCATAAAATCGGTAAGATATACTATAGCTCCCCCCCCACACACACAAATAAAAAAATGCTGAGGAATTTTTTCGCAGTTTCAGCCCTAGTAACATAGGAGAAAGGGTAGTTGAACATGATGATGAAATTTCTATCAGAATGTTGATGGTCTCGGACTTCATTAAACTACCTTCGATATATGAATATAGAGTACAAAACATAACTTAACCTATCCATTCCCCCCTTTCCCCTCCCTCATTCCCCCCCTTTACAAAAAAAAAAAAAAAATGCTGAGGAAAATTTTCGCAGTCTCAGCCCTAGGAATATAGGAGAAAGGGTAGTTGAACATGATGAAATTCCTATCAGAATGTGGATGATCTCTGACTTCACTGAACCTCTTTCTACATATGAATATAAAGTATGAAATATAACTTAACCTAACCCTTCCCCGCTTTCCCCTCCTTCCTTTCCTCTTCCTTACAAAAAATTCTGACTACCGAGCCTTCTGATTACTGGGCGGTCTGATTACTAGGCCTTCGAATACAGTCCAACTCGACTAATCGCCAACTCGGCCTACCAACTCGGCGGTTACCAGGTAAAACATCTACATGCCATAGGCCATTTGTTTGTATTTCGGAAACACCCCGGAGACATTTATTTAATCTATTTATGCACGATTATGATGCTGAAAAACCGAAAAATAGATTTCCAGCAACCCCTTGTATATCCGGTAAATATAAGGTCAATGTCATGGTATCACGCACACATATTTTTCATCTTTTTCCAAAGATCGATTTTTTTTCCTATGGAATGGTTACGTTAGGTTAGGTAAGGATATATTGGGTTAGGAGCTATTGGACAAGGTGAATTTCATGTTAAATATTCATGTTTACGTGATTCTGGAATTTTACCCAAACCTAAACTAAGATAACCGTTTCATAGAAAATCTATATCTTTGAAATGGGAAAAAAAGAGAGAAGTGAAGTACATGCTGGATATTTGTCATGTCCGACCTCTGGTCGGTTTTGATCTATTTTGGGAATGTTAATAAATCTAGTGCATAAGAATAAATATTGAGAATAAAGACAGAAACTATATAACATGAATATAATATATTTTGGTATTCGATCTACATAACCATCGTGATCTATCTATAACTTGCGTAGATACCGCCAAAGAATGTTAATAAAGTTGTTGCATAAGAGTATATATTGAGAACGAAGAAAAAATAGAATATGAATATAATAAGATTTTGTATGTAATTTAAAATGTAGATCGAATACCAAAGTAGCTTCATGACACGTAGACCGCCAACATTTGTGAGCATTTGTCGAATTTTCATTAAAGGTCCAAACATTTGTCTTATAAGCATTTGTTTTGTGAACATTTGTCGGGATACCGATTTACATAGCCAACGTGATCTACGTAAAACTTGCGTGGATACCACCAAGGAATGTTAGTAAATTAACGCCATAAGAATAGATATTGATAATCACAAGCATTTGTGAGTATTTGTCGCTTTTGTTTTCCATTAAGTGTTCGAGGATTTGTCTAGTAAGCATAGTATGCTTCCTGTCCAATCGAGGGTCAAAGTAGACTTAGGTCATATATGGTTAAGACACAGGGAGCAGAGGGAAAAAATATTTAATCATGTGATAATCATCTGTTACGTTTTTACTTAAAAAACATGATCATATTATCACTGGTCACAAAATCAGCAGTTTTTTAAGTATTTAACAGGGCATGAGCTATTTGTTGGTAGTATTTAATACTTCATGACATAATATGTCTAATTCTGATCAAACATGTGATGATATGTGTGTATTTGTATAATGTATTATATATTAATAAAGACAATATAAAGTGTGAACTTTTATATATTTCTATCTTATGTACGCGCACCAGTACCGTTCTAATGCAGTGATGTGATCAGATCAAAACGGTGTACGCCCAAAATGTCTCCATGTATTCAGTAGACCGGGTTGGCAATTGGCCAAGTCGGTAGGCCGATTGGCTGAGTTGGACCAACACGTGGCCCTCTGACTACTGGGCCTTCTGAAGAGATCTTCTGAGTGTAAGCTGTATACCACTATGAGATAGCTTGTCTGGACACAAATGCTAAACATCTAGCAAAGACGCTGGGAACAAATCCCACATCTTAAAAACACTTGAGCTCCATATGCATCCATAGCTATTCTCACTTGGTTCTATGGGCTACCAAGAACAGACCACCCACTCACGCAGGATCGGTTTGTGTAGGAGGGGAAGAATGTCTGTAAGTAAATGAAAATATAGCAATGTATAAAAGAGAGCTATTGCCAATAAGCACTTTTTGCATGGGCGATAAACTAAGGGGCGGTTGTTGTTGTTGTTGTCGTTCCCTAGACTGTCTGTCCGAGCAGTCCCGTCTCCCCAAGGAAGGCCACAGCGGAAACTGGGTTTTCCCACAAATCTTTTATAGAGTGTATGTTGTGTTGTTTGCGTGCATGATTGTGTATAATGCAGTCTTCCATTATGTGTTGTATGGTATGGGGTGAAGTGTTACATCCTGGGCAGCTGTTCACAACACGGTCGTCCAGCCTCTTCTGGTAGCTTAGAAGTGCTGGGTGGTGACCGCATCGCAGTCTGGCCAAGTGGACTCTGTCCTTTCGTGGGAGAGAGGATTCAGAAGGGTGGATATCAGAGGGTCTGGCATGCAACAGTGTGTTGTCTATCAGTGTGTTAATGGAGCGGTGAGTGATATGATAATGAATATGTTTCCGGAGGCTGGTATTTGGTGGTTGTGGAGGAAGAGAAGAGAGTATCTGTGCGTAATAAAGGTCTTTGGGTGTAGTTTTAATGTTTCTTGGTGTGTGTGGGTGTTCTGCTATGTAGTGTAGCGGGTGTGATGTGTTTGTGGTGGCTGCAGCAAGTGTTTGTGTGCCTCTCATGTCGAGGTGGTCCTTGACTTTGAGAACTTTTGTTTCATGGTGTAAATGGTCTGTAGGTGTTGTATTTGTGCAGCCTGTAATTGTTTTTAGGGCTTTGTTTTGTATGATTTGAAGGGTGTTGTGGTGTGTCTCACTGAGATTAGGAGCCCATGCAGGACTCGCATAATTCATCACTGAGCGTATGCATTGTTTGTATATTGTTATATTAGTTTCTTTGTTTTGTCCAAATGTTGTTCCAGTGATTGACTTAATTGCGTTAAGTCTAGGTGTGCATTTGTTTTTTATGTTTGTGATGTGTTGTTTGAAAGACATGGATGTATCGTATGTTACACCAAGAATTTTCGGTGTGTTTGTGTGTGGTATTAGAGTGTTGTTGATGTAGAGATGAGGTATGTATTTGTGTTCTTTTGTCCAGTTGGTGAGAAGTGTTGCTGTAGATTTGGTTGGAGAGTACCACTAAGGGGCGGTTGATAGTGGTGGCTCGGGAGAAACGAGCAGGGCACTTGGACGGCGGCGCCGACGCCTGCGATTAGAATAACCAAAAGTTGAGAAAATGGTAGAATACGTAATAGTAGAGAAAAGTTGAAAAACGGAAAAATCTTTAGTGGGAGGTAAACTAAAATGAGATGTAGTATAAGAGAAAGTTAGAAAGGAAGCAAATTTTAGTCGAAGAAAAAGTACGTGGGGGGTGGTTATGTTCGTGAGAGGTGTGTGTGTGTCTATCTTACGAGAAGTAAGTAGGGTTCACTTTCCGTGTGTGGCGTTGCTGATTAACCCCAAGATAGGCAAAGCGCGGTCCTGATTAACCCCAGGTGAGGTAGAGTACGTTCCTGATTAACCCTAGATGAGGCAAAGCACGTTCCTGATTAACCCCAAGTGAGGCAATGGGCCTTTGGCCTCTAACGAGGTAATGGTCGATATTCGAATCGTAGTCAAGAGAGTGAAATCGATGGCAGTGCGGGGGGCGGGGAGTGGCAGGCTGTGGAAGGGTTGAGTTATGTATCTCTTTTCTTCCAAACACAAATCTGAAAGCAGAGAATTACGTGATTCGGGAAATGTGTGTATCTATCAGAAGTGCAAACCCACTCGCCAGCGTCAGCGATGAGGCCAAGCATGTGCCGGACCGGTCGACAGGACAGGAGACTAAAGGACATGATAAAATCTCCTTCCCCACGACCGGCCGGCGAAGAGTTATGGGCGCTGGATGAGAGAGCTTGAGTGAAGGGCGACGACTGACCTCTGTTGAGCCAGCGAGTGTGTGTGTGTATCTCTTTTCTTCCAAGCACAACTCTGAAAGCAAATAATTACATGACTCTTGAAACGTGTGTATTTGCCTTTGGTGTAAGCCCGCTTGCCAGCGTCAACGAAGAGGTCAGGATTGTGCCAGACCGGTCAGCAGCAAAAGAGAAAAATCTCCGCCGAGACAGGCTGGCGAAGATCGATGGGCTCTGTTGAGAGAATTGGAGCGAAGAGCGTCTTCTTACCTCTGCTGAGTCCCACCTCCCAATGCGAAACTCTCTTCACAATACTACATATGCCAGTAAAATTCCCAATTTGCACACCTACCGGCAACAATCACCTCTTCAAATGAAAATCATACTAAACATAATATTGGGAGATACAGCACCTCAACCACACTTCCAGAACTTTCTCACAAAGAAAAAACTCACAACCAAACCATAAACACCCTTGACGATGACACGATATTGTCCAAAACTACTGACCGTAATAATATCTTCGTACAATCTAAGATCACGGTGTATCATCTATCATTGCAAGTACTAAATTATTTGAGTAATCTTTTCACACGATTATTCTAATATATGAAAGTTTAGGCCGGGAGTAAGTTCAAAATCTCATCAAGCCAAGGCTTCAATACCAAAGACTATTTCTAAGCAATCCATACCGTAGTTCACTTGAAAACGACTAAGAAACAATCGATTTGAGAAAACGTAGTTTATGTTCAGAGAAAACTTGTCTAAATTAGGGGTGACTAAAATTTGGCACATGAGATTCGGCAGCAGGGTCTGTTAAATATGCGTTGTACACCCACCAAACATGGTACAGTCATTATAGACATTAATTTCACTCACTATCTTAGTAGATGATTATCATGATAAGCCAATTTTTCAGTCGACTGTTTTGAAATATTCTGGCAGTTACTGAACAGTATATGTACAATAGATCATTAATACAAATTGTATTGGTTTTGGTGGTGGTACCCATATATTAATTTCGTTAAAATTCATTGACATAAACGCTTTTCTGTGTAACAGTTCTGTTCTTGCAGTACCTTTACTTATCTCGTCGAATTTTACTTTCGAAGCACGCAAATACATTTTCCCCAACACTAATTAGAGAGGATTTTTTTCACAGTGCAATGTACGAAAAATTCAAGCTAGCGGACTTAAACAGCTGTACGAAACTGATGTTGCATTTACGTTGAAGTGTCGAATGTTGGGGTCATTGGCATTTACGCCAGTGCAACAAGTAGTCGACGCATTCGAAGCTCTGTGTGACAATGAAGTTTTTTCACCTGAATCTCAAGATGTAATTGATTACTTTGAAGATACATGGATAGGGAGACCAGATAGAAGACGTCATCGGCGCCTCCCTAAATGCACTCGTGAAATGTGCAATGTCTATACTTCTATCTTGGATAACACACGGAAAACTAATAACACTGTGGAAGGTTGGCATAAGGCCTTTCAGGAGCAAATGACGTCTTTTCATCCTAATATTTTGAAATTTATTGAATGTATAAAGAATGGCCTACAATTAACAGAGATCAAGATTGAGCAGGATATCGCTGGGCATGCACCTAAAAAAGGAAAGGAAAGCTTATAAGACTTGCTTTAAATTATAACGAAGATGATTGTGTCATTGAATATATGAGAGGATTAGCTCATAATACTAGTTACTAAAATTTTAATAATTTCTATTTAGCATAAAATTAAGATGCTTATATTATCACTATTATATTTTTCCTTCTTTTATTATGTATAATTAAATACATTCTTATGAAATTTCCTCATTTCTCTTATTTTCATGGTTTTAAAACGTATGACTAAAACATTATCGTTTCTTTAAAATACTATGTATGTATATATATATATATATATATATATATATATATATATATATATATATATATATATATATATATATATCCATGGGTTCGAAATATACTATATATATATATATATATATATATATATATATATATATATATATATATATATATATATATATATATATATATATATATCCATGGGTTCGAAATATACTATATATATATACATATATATATATATATGTATATATATA
This sequence comes from Oratosquilla oratoria, assembly GCF_046742065.1. Classification (NCBI taxonomy): domain Eukaryota; kingdom Metazoa; phylum Arthropoda; class Malacostraca; order Stomatopoda; family Squillidae; genus Oratosquilla; species Oratosquilla oratoria. The sequence continues at coordinate 31,229,232 of NC_134777.1, read as the reverse complement.
TATATATATGTGTGTGTGTGTGTGTGTGTGTGTGTATGTATATATATACACTGAGTTAAACACGACAGCATTTTGGCACTGATTAATCCTCTTACTGATATTTTAAATTTTTCTCACAGTAGGTCTAATTTCAGGAGGGTGGGCAAATACAAGCCTTCCATAGTCTTCCATATTTAATTTGACGTTTCGACTTCAGGGAGTCATCTTCAGAATAGTTACAAGAAATAAGTCACAATTTTCAAAGCTACATGACTTGTGACTTATTTCTTGTAACTATTCTGAAGATGACTCCCTGAAGTCGAAACGTCAAATTAAAAATGGAAAACTATGGAAGGTTTATATTTGCCCACCCTCCTGAAATAACACCTACTGTGAGAAAAATTGAAAATCTCAGTAAAAAGACTAATCAGTGCCAAAATACTGTAGTGTTTAACTCAGTGAGCACTAGTGAGAATCTGCGCCCTAAATATGCAATATGTGTATATATATATATATATATATATATATAAATATATATGTATATATATATATATATATATTATATATGTATATATATATATATATATATATATATATATTGTATATCATTGTACTATAAAAAATAAACTGTGACGGTTTTGACGATTTTGACGATTATACGACGAGGTGGTCGCCCAGTGCCATGGTAAATCGCGGACACCCGTGGATGATGATCGTTGAGCAATGGGCGATCATCGTTGAGCCGTGGACGATCATCGTTGAGCAATAAACGATCATCGTTGAGCCATGGACGATCATCGTTGAGTCAAGAACGATAATCGTTGAGCAATAGACGATCATCGTTGAGCCATGGACAACCATCGTTGAGCCATGGACGATCATCGTTGAGCCATGGACGATCATCGTTGAACCATGGACGATCATCGTTGGGCCGTGGACGATCATCGTGGAGCCGTGGATGATGATCGTTGAGCCATGAACGATCGTCGTTGAGCAATGGACGATCATCATTGAGCTATGGACTATCATCGTTGGATCAAGAACGATCATTGTTGAGCCATGGACGATCATCGTTGAGCCGTGTACGATCATTGTTGAGCCATGGACGATCATCGTTGAGCCGTGGACGATCATCGTTGAACAATAAACAATCACCGTTGAGCAATGGACGATCATCGTTGAGTCAAGAACGATCATTGTTGAGCCATGGACGATCATCGTTGAGCCATGGACGATCATCGTTGAGCCATGGACGATCATCGTTGAGCCATGGACGATCATCGTTGAACCATGGACGATCATCGTTGAACCATGGACGATCATCGTTGAGCCGTGGACGATCATCGTTGAGCCGTGGATGATGATCGTTGAGCCGTGAACGATCATCGTTGAGCAATGGACGATCATCGTTGAGCTATGGACTATCATCGTTGGATCAAAAACAATCATCGTTGAGCCATGGACGATCATCGTTGAGCCGAGTACGATCATTGTTGAGCCATGGACGATCATCGTTGAGCCGTGGAGGATAATCGTTGAGCCGTGGACGATCATCGTTGAGCCGTGGATGATGATCGTTGAACCGTGAACGATCATCGATGAGCAATGGACGATCATCGTTGAGCCGTGGACGATCATCGTTGAGTCAAGAACGATCATCGTTGAGCTATGGACGTTGTTGAGTCAAGAATGATCATCGTTGAGCCGTGGACGATCATAGTTGAGCCGTGGACGATCATCGTTGAGCCGTGGACGATCATCATTAGGCCATGGACGATAATCGTTGAGCCGTGGACGATTATCGTTGAGCCGTGGACGATCATTGTTAAGCCGTGGACGATCATCGTTGAGTCAAGAATGATCATCGTTGAGCCGTGGACGATCATCGTTGAGCCGTGGGCGATCATCGTTGAACCATGGACGATCATCGTTGGGCCGTGGACGATCATCGTTGAGCCGTGGATGATGATCGTTGAGCCGTGAACGATCATCGTTGAGCAATGGACGATCATAGTTGAGTCAAGAGCGAACATTGTTGAGTCAAGAACGATCATCGTTGAGCCATGGACGATCATCGTTACTAATAATAAATTAAATTAAACCATTTCAAAGGTGACACATTTTAAAAATGTTACATGTCTTGGAGAGGAAGGTCTGTAAGTCCCCCGAGGTCGTAAGTTCTCCGAGGCAGTAAGCCTTTCGAGGCTGTGAATTCTCCGAGGGTGCAAGTTCTCCGAGGGTGCAAGTTCTCCGAGGGTGCAAGTCCTCCGAGGGTGCAAGTCCTCCCAGGGTGCAAATCCTCCGAGGGTGCAAGTCCTCCGAGGGTGCAAGTCCTCCGAGGGTGCAAGTCCTCCGAAGGTGCAAGTCCTCCGAGGGTGCAAGTCCTCAGAAGTTGTGAGCCCTTCGAGGCTGCAAGTCCTCCGAGGTCGAAAGTCCTACGAGGGTGCAAATCCTCTGAAGTTGCAAGTCCTACGAGGTTGTAGATCCTCCAGGGCTCCTCACGTTGTTTCATCGGCCATTGATATTGGCTCAGGCGAGAAACCCGCCAGCTAACAACGGACCCTCAAGTGAGGGGAATTCTTCTGGCCTCAAAAGTAGTGATCGAAGAAATTAACAACATATATCCATTTCTATCTGTATACGCAACCCAGATATGTTCAATATTGGGTGTCATGACATATATATATATATATATAAATCTATCTATTATTTGTACTATAGAAAATAAACTGTGACGGTTTTGACGATTTTGACGATTATACGACTAGGTGGTCTCCCAGTGCCTAGCACTTATATGGTAAATCGCGGACACCCGCGTCTTCGTATTAATGTAAAGGTATTTCGAACTTACAGGATGAAATTTTGTAGCACGATGAGTCTGAATTGGCCTCTAAGAAAGATTTAGAGGAATTATTAGAAAAAATAAAAGAAGAAATGATGAAAGTGAAGAAGGGGCAAGAAGAAATGAAGAAGGGGCAAGAAGAAATGAAGGACCTCATCGTGAAGGCGGTAAAGAGATGGAGTGACGATGACGACAATGATGATTCGGAAGACGAAGTTAGGACTCCACCACGTAAACGACCTAAAGCGTCCAAAGGTGTTGTTATTATCGGTACTGAATAAGCTTTCTTTAAGTTGCGTGTTCCCGGGTTACCAGCTGGGATTCGTTAATAGTATACACTGGCTGGAGTAAGGTAAATGATACGCACGAGTTGAAACCGGCACGAAATTGTGTATATAAAGAACTTTTCTGTAAATCTTTCAAAGGTGAAGAAACTGTACCAGAAATAACACCTGCTTCCGATAGCGGGGAACTTCCAATTGCTGAGGAGGAACCAGAGCACGGAATAACTGTTATTCCAAAATCAATCTTTTCGATTTCCGAACAAGAAGCCTTCGCAATGATAATGCCAAGTTTTTCAGACAACGAGACCAGCGACGATGAGTCTGAATTGGCCTCTAAGAAAGATTTAGAGGAATTATTAGAAAAAATGAAAGAAGAAATGAAGAAAGTGAAGAAGGGGCAAGAAGAAATGAAGGACTTCATCGTGAAGGCGGTAAAGAGATGGAGTGACGATGACGACAATGATGATTCGGAAGACGAAGTTAGGACTACACCACGTAAACGACCTAAAGCGTCCAAAGATGTTGTTATTACCGGCACTGAATAAAAAACCTGTATGGGTTCCTCTCTTTTATTTTCTAAACCAAACCGAGCAAATCATACATTAAAAGAATGAGGGCGGAGCCCTGGGGCGCCGCAGGCCAAGCACCCATGGCGGAGCCATGGCCGGCGTTAGCCGGGTGCTTGTATATATAATACAAAAATAAGCAGGATAAAATAATAATATATTGTCATTACTGTTTTGAAAATACTTAGTATATTTCACTAATTAATTTCTACTAATATCATCATATCCTTCTTTACAAAACGCTTTGCGGTGAACTTTCTTCATGGTCAATTTTCATCACGGTGAACTTCCCATTCGGTGAATTTTACCGCTGTGAACTTTCCGTATACGAACTGAAATGGTTCCGTTGCCTTGATCCGATTTAGTCTGTCTCTGAGTGTGTATTACACTCGAAAGTAAACTTCGGCAAGCTTAAGTAACGGTGCTGCAAGAACAGAATTGTTATACAGAAAATCGTTTCTGTTAATAATGTTACCTTCGTTGTTAACATTGTTTACTGCTCTGTCTATTGTTCCCTTTTATCGTCACCACTGTCTTTATGTATGATTGTCACTCTCAATATTCTTCTGTAGGAAGGACTTTTGCTTCCGATCATCTGAATTAATCAAGTTCTATTACTCTGTATAAGATAGGGGGAATTAAACTGAATTTAAATTTTCTGTCGTTTCTTCCCGAAATGTTGCACTTGGGCTGTCAATTTACATCAAGGGACTCCCAACTGGAATCCTCAATTTGATCACTAGGTCAGTTAGTACTGGCGTCATGAATTCTTTAGCCCAATGCTCTTTACTCTTGCATCTAAGTACCTCCCCTAGGGGGGTGACTCTACTCCAATGAACCAATTAAATTTTCTCCTCCTTCACCCTTTCACCAATCAGAAAGACTGTTACAAGCATCTTAAGCAATTTCGAAATTAATGCATCACTGGCTTAGCTTACATATTGTTACATCAGCATAATACAGGAATGAAATTGGGTTCCCAGTGGTTGTTTATAAACTTTAGACGAGGAGCAACTCCTTCGCCTACGGTTGTTGTTACCAAACATCCAACTCATAAAAATGAAATTCTCGTCACCCACCCCTCTATCTATCTTACTTGTCTACCTTTATCTACCAGCCTCTTACAATGAATTTCAACGAAATTATATGTAGCTTACCTCCACCAAAACGAACACAAGTTGTGTATCGATAGAGGGTAGCTTACCTTCGACATGATTTATTGTACAACCTGTTCAGTAGCTGCCAGAACAGTCGACTGAAAATTTGGCTTCTCATGATAATCATCAACTAAGGTATTGAGTGAAAATAATGTTTATGATGACTTTACCATGTTTGGTGGGTGTACAACGCTGACTGTCATATGGCAGATTTTATTGTCACCTCTAATTTAGACAAGTTTTCTCTGAACATAAGCTACGTTTTCTCAAACTGATTGTTTCTTAGTCGTTTTCAAGTGAACTACGGTATAGATTGTTTAGAATTAGTTTTTGGTGTTGAAGCCTTGGCTTGATGAGATTTTGAGTTTACTCCCTAACCTTTCATATATTGGAATAATTATGTGAAAAAATTACTCAAATAATTCAGCAGTTACAATGTTATACTATGATACACCATGATCTTAGATTGTACGAAAATATTATTACGGTCAGTAGTTTTGGACAATTTCCTTTTGGACAATATCGTGTCATCATCAGGGGTGTTTATGGTTTGGTTGTGAGTTTTTTCTTTGTGAGAAAGTTCTGGAAGTGTGGTTGAGGTGTTGTATCTCCCAATATTATGTTTAGTGTGATTTTTATTTGAAGAGGTGGTTGTAACGGGGAGTTGTGCAAAATGGGCATTCTACCGGCATGTGTAGTATTGTGAAGAGAGTTTCGCATTGGCAGGTGGGAAGGTCGTTTTCTGCCATCAGGTGGCCATGTTCGAGGGGTGGATGTCTTCTAAGGTGTATTAGCGCAGGTTGCATTGAATTGAGAATAGCTATGGATGCATGTGGGTTTTAATTGTTTTTAAGGTGTGGGTATTATTCCCAGCGTCTTTGCTACATTGGTGTCTAGAGGAGCTATCTCAGGGCGGTATACAACTTACACTCAGAAGATCCTCTCTTCAGAAAGCCCAGTAGTCAGAGGGCCACGTGTAGGTCCAACTCAGCCAATCGGCCTATCGACTCAGCCAATCGCTAACTCGGTCTACTGACTGCATGGAGACATTTTGGGCGTACACCATTTTGATCTGATCACATCACTGCGTTAGAACGGTACTGGTCCGCGTACATAAGATAAAAAAATATAAAAGTTCACACATTATATTGCCTTTATTGAATTATAATACATTATACAAATGCACACATATCACATGTTTTATCAGAATTAGACATATTATGTCATGAAATATTAAATACTACCAACAAATAGCTCAAACATGTAGACATGGCCATTGCCATACATTGTTTAATACTTAAAAAAATGCTAATTTTGTGACCAGTGATGATATTTCTAATTAGAAATGTAACAGAATATTATCACAAGATTAAATATTTTTCTCTCCGCTCCCTGTGTCCTAACCATATATGACCTAAGTCTACTTTGACCCTCGATTGTACAGGAAGCATGCTATGCTCACTAGACAAATCCTCAATTCCTTAATGAAAAACAAAAGCGACAAATGTTCACAAATGTTTGTGATTACCAGTATCTATTCTTATGCCGTTAATTTACTAACATTCCTTGGTGGCATCCACGCAAGTTTTACGTAGATCACGTTGGGTATGTAAATCGGTGTCCCGACAAATGTTCATAAGGCAAATGCTCATAAGAAAAATGCTTGGACCTTTAATTGAAATTCGACAAATGCTCACAAATGTTGGCGATCTACGTGTCATGAAGCTACTTTGGTATTCGATCTACATTTTATATTGCATACAAAATCTTATTATATTCATATTACATTTTTTTATTCTCAATATATACTCTTATGCAATAAGTTTATTAATATTACTTGGCGGTATCCACGCAAGTTATACGTAGATCACGTTGAGTATGTAGATCGAATACCACAGTATGTTATACTCATATTATATATTTTCTGTTTTTATTTTCAATATTTATTCTTATGCACTAGATTTATTAACATTCCCAAAACAGATCAAAACCGACCAGAGGTCGGACATGATAAATATGTACGTCACTTCTCTCTTTTTTCTCCCATTTCAAAGATCTAAATTTTCTTTGGAATGGTTATCGTAGGTTAGGTTTGGGTAAAATTCTAGAATCACGAAACATGTATATTTAACATGAAATTTACATTGTTCAATAGCTCCTAACGTAATATATCCTTACCTAACCTAACGTAACCATTCCATAGGAAAAAAATTGATCTTTGAAAAAAAAAAAAAACGAAAAAAGTGAAAGTGTGTGAGGGATACCATTACATTATATTTACCGGATATACAAGGCATTGCTGAGAATCTATTTTGCGGTGTTTCAGCAACATAATCGTGCATAAATAGATGAAATAAATGTCTCCGGGATGTTTTCGAAATATAAACAAATGGCCTATGACATGTGGATGTTTTACCTGGTAACCATCGAACCGGTAGGCCGATTGGCCGAGTTGGTAGGCCGAGTTGGCGATTAGCCGAGTTGGTAGGCCGAGTTGGCGATTAGCCGAGTTGGACTGTAGTCAGAGAGGCCGTTACTCAGATTTTTTTTTTCTTTTGTAAGGGAGCGGAAAGGAAGGAGAGGAAAGGGGGGAAGGGTTAGTTTAGGTTATATTTTATACTTTACATTCATATGTAGAAAGTGGCTCAATGAAGTCAGGAACCATCCATATTCTGCTAGGAAATTCAACATGTTCAATTACCCTTTCTCCTATATTCCTAGGGCCGAGACTGCGAAAAAATTTCACAGATTTTTTTTTTTTTTGGGGGGGGGGCTACAGTATATCTTAACCAACAATTTTCTTACTAACGGGTCTTCTGTTTAGTGGGTTTTCTGACTTTAGGGGTTTCTGACCACAGGGGTTTCTGACTACTGGGCTCTCTGAATACAGGGCCCCTCAGAACATATCATCTGTCAGTACGTGGTTTGTTAGTATGTTGAGAAGTTAGAGTTAAGGAGTGTAGCTTCAGAGGACTGACAAAGAGGGCGATTTGTAGATATTTATAATAATGTATGTTGTTTTCGTGTTTTTATTCGGATTATTTCTGCTGTGTTGTTTGCTAGTGATTGCTTAACTAGCTAGTGTTTGCTAGTGATTGCTTAACTAGCTAGTGTTTGCTAGTGATTGCTTAACTAGCTAGTGTTTGCTAGTGATTGCTTAAATAGTCTATCTTTGGGTTATCTGGTGTCTTCCCTGGCTGTGGTGTTTCCTGTGAATGTGAGTAGTGTGGATTGTGATGCTCGTTTTGTTTCCTGTATTAGTGTCATGTACATATTGTGTTTACGTAGGAACTGAAGCATCTCTGCGTGTTTGTGAGCATAATATTTATTTGTAGTATGTTTAAGAATTAATATTCATACAAATCATACACAATCTCTCGTGTACGAAGGTGGAGTGCAGAAGACAATATGTATGGTGAGGCCTGGATGTTATGTACGGTGAGGCCTGGATGTTATGTGTTATATTATCTGATCGTGTTTAGCACTGAGTCTTTCAAGATATCTGGAGTGCAGCTTAAGTCTGTGCTGGGTAAGTAAATGGATGTTTGCAACGTTGTAAAGTGATTCAGAGGTTCTGAAATCACTATATTTTGGAACCCATGATGAAACAAAAGGTAACGTTCTGTAACATCTGGTAGAAATAATTATCTGTGTGGCATGTCATCTGGCTCAATCCTGGAGATCAGCACAGCATCGGTCTGACCAGCGCTAGGTGCACTCGACGTTTGGTGGGTATTGTGTTGTGTTTGAAATGTTTCAGCCTATTCACCACAGCATTAAACAATGTTCTTTGCATGCAAAAAATACGGAGTCCATGTCAGGCCGCTGCCCAGTGTGCTAACCATCACACTGGAGTATTTTCAAATACGGGGACGAAGAATACAAAATCAAAGAAAACATAAGCCTTTGGAAAAGGACCGGGGGAAAGATCGCCGTTGGTCTTCCATAAGCTGCCCCGGGCATTCGGCCTTCAGCGACCTTTCCCCGGTCCTTTCATTGGGACCTATATATACTCATATTTTGTATTGTCTCTGTACTTGTGTATTCACTTGTGTATTCCCTTCATTTTCTGATACAATTTTCTTCATTTTCCTCAACAACCGATACCCCGCGACAGTTTCATCTAGATGTTCCTAACCCTAATACTGTACTTTAAAATGCTCCAATGAGCAAAACCATGTACAATCAGTAAAAACTATGCCCTCAAATTGTGCTTGTTCTTAGTTAAATTTACTGCAGTTTCTTGTAGTTTTGTATGTGCAAAGCTAAAGTAGTGACAGAAAAATACACAGAAATAAAATGGAAGTCAACTTATATTTTTTTTGTGAATTATATACGAAAATTCTTACATGGCAATGCTATATGGCTTAGTACGTAAAATAACTCAAACTAGTCTAACTTTATTTCTAATTTGAATGAAAATATTAGATGCAAATAATAAATACATGCGAGTTCCAAGGGCTTTTTCCTACCTTACCATGGAGGTAGCCAAAGTCAAAAGGTTCCACTCCCACCCATTTCATTCCCATCTACCATCCATCCCTCCCTCTTATCTTGGCTCATCATGTATGACGGGTAATCCATGCATCTCGCCCATTCCCCTGGATCAGGAGCAATGCAGCAAGACACAGTATATCCACGGCAAGACCGCTTCATTGAATCGGTGACCCCCACCCTCTCTGTCCCCTCATGCAGAAAATTTGAAGGCCGGGAGAAGTCCCTTCAGGCTGCGTCAAAATATCATTCACACATAACCACTCCCTAACCCCCCCATCCCCCACTCACTCCCTTGCATCACAGTATTATCCATACACAGCCATTCTCCACTCGCCCATATCTCCTGCCTTCTCTCTTCATTCCTCAATAGACATTTCCCTCTTGCTCAACGCCCTTTTCACTTCATCCATCTATTACATCCTCGGTCGTCCCCTCCTGTTCACTCCATCCACCTCTGCCTTCCACACTTTTTTTTTATACTATTCTTTCTTCACTCATTCTTTTCATGTTCCAAGCCATCCCAATATTCATCAGCCCTCTCCTATCTCCTTTTCTGACACAGCTCTCCTCCTCACCAGGTTTTTCACTCTATCCTAATAACCCCTACCATACTTCTGAAACATTTCATTTCACACACATTTAAAAGTTTCCTCTCTTAAATTCCTTGTCTCTACCCTATAGAGTGCTGTTGGCACAATCACTTCTTCATAACATTAGCATCCATTCCCAAATGTCTATTTTTCGTTACACTTTTTAACCCTTCAAGGCACTTGCTTCTCTCAATCTACAATCTACCTCCACCTCCACTCCTCCCTTTCCTACCACATGTGACCTCAAATACCTAAAGTTATCCACTTCCTCCAACCTCTCTCCTTTAAGACTTACTTCCAAATTGCTGCCATCCTATCCCATCGAGTAGATGATATACGCTAAAGTAGATAATGAACCCTAGAGTAGATAATAAACCCTGAAAAGAACCCTAAAGTAGTTAATGATCAAAATAACCCTAAAGTAGATAATGAACCCGGAAAATAGTAATGAGTTGAAGAATTTTGGTTCTTGAGATTCTCATCTTGTCAAAAGAGTTCCAGGCGTTGGAATTCAGCACCAACATAAGTGATCAGACATTCCACTGTGGAAAGCTAATTAAACATTTTGTAGTCATTAGGTTAGAAATGATCTTGGTGATAACGCTTCAGGAGTGTATATTGTGATCGAGAATTCTTCATGTACTGGAAATGTGTGCTGATACACATAAAGAAACCTGATCACTTAACCTATTTCATCGAAGGGATTATTGATGGTATACGGGACCAATAAAGAAGGTAACCCTTGCTGAATAGAAGAGCTCTGATTGAATATAAAATGTTTACCCCAGAAATATAGAAATGAGCATAAAATTATCCAAGTTTGCAAAAACAGAAAAACTAGCATGTATCAAACCTTCTTTTAAAGGAAAGAGAGATTAAGAAGACCTGAATTCATATAGAACAGAGTTCAAATTTGTCGCATTTGCTAAATGTCATAGAAACAACAGCACATAAACAACTGTGAAGCCACGCGCACACGGTCAAGCACTGTCCGTCGGGCACAAGGGGTTTGCCCGACTACGAGCACCTTCCTCGGGCTCATCGAACTGCCCATTCTCGACGCTATTAGATTTGATTTGATTTGATAAATTTATTACGCCTAGTGGCGGCAAGCAATTTACAAACTGAAGCAGTTACAGAGTGATGAATGTCGCGCAGGACATTGTGGAATCTAAATAAATCAATAGTCACCAAGATATGGAAATCTCATGAATGAATCCAAATTGTTCTGTTAAAGATATTTGTAGATAACATACATAGTACACATGTCATACTTATGTACAGTATACATGCACATATATAACACATATACAATACAATATACTATTTATAAATAATCCTTATGTAATTATGATAATACTTAATTACATAAATATACGCTGCACCACCAAGATGCAATACTAGTATGATATATGCATTGGAAATTTGCATAGTTAGTAAAATGCTTTGCTCAGTGGCGGTAAACAAAATATAAACTTATGGAGTTATAGAAAGAAACGTGTTGCGTGGGACATAGTAGAATTAAAACTAATTAACAACCACCAAAACGTGGAAAACTCATTAGTAGTACATCTAAATTTTCATTCTGTAAGAGATATTTACAAACATATATTAGATCTTGTCCCTGTGGTAGTAAGTCTTTCACTGTGGGACATGCGAGACAATAATGTTCGAGTGTGTTGGCGTTGGCGAGGTGACACAGCTTGCAGATAGAGTAGTGAGGCACATCCTCAGTCTGGGAGACCTGCCACACTGGTCGGTAACCCAGCCCTGAGTCTAGCACTCACTATATTGTGTCTACGGACCAGTAGTCCGTGTCGACGATATTTGTGTGAGGTATCAATGAAGTTATCATTGTGCTGTATGGAGACACTGTGAGCTCGCTCGGTGTTTCTACGATTCACTGTTAGGGTATGCATGGCTGAACACAGGATAGTTTTGTAATAACGTAAGGAGGGCGGGGTACGTATCACTGGTAATTCGAGAGCACACGCAGCCTTTGCGAGACTGTCCACAGTATCGTTACCCGCGATGCCTACATGAGATGGCACCCATAAAAAGGACACAACCATTGTATCATCATGGGCATAGGCCAATCGACACAATATATCTCGCACTATATGGTCATCAGCAGGTCTTGGAGAGGAAAGGGCGTGAAGGGCAGACTTAGAGTCGCAGATGATTATCCCATTTAAACGTCTCTCAGTAAGGAGGGTAACAGCATCTAACAGTTCATTTAGTTCACAGTAGGTGGAACTTGATTTGTCGGGCAAGCGACGGCCAATCCACCCATCTCCCCCTGGTGGCTCCAGAGTGGGGCAGAACACAGCACACGCAGCACTCCCGTCCGCCTGCATTGAGCCGTCAACGTAGAGATGGTGTGCCGTGGGAACTGAGGCACACACACAGGCGATGGTCTCTAGGGCCAACTGTTTCTGGAGAAGGGGATGGGGCGTTTTAGACGTGGGAGTAAAGGAGACGAGTGGGAGAGGTTCTCGCCAGGGTGGCAATTCAGGTGCAACCTCAGCAGCTGGAAAATTAATGGCCAATCTCTGGAAGTCAGCACACACGGTACGGATAAGGTTACGTCCACCCGGCCGAAGGTGAGGCCGAGGCATATCAGGGTTGAGTGCCGCCAAGATGACGTTGGAGTAGTGAGGAGCCAGATGGGGAGAACGTAGACACTTGATGCTAAAGTAAGTGACATTAGCGTATATCCTGTCAACAAGTGGGGTCAAGTTAAGCTCAGTCAGCATGTTGACTATTCTGGTGGAGGCAGGACAGCCCAGGATAAATCGCATGACTCTGTTTTGAAACTTATCAAGGGGTTGCAGTGCTGTCTTAGGGAGCTGACAGAGTGCAGGAGAAAGGTAGTCAATTACTGATCGTAGGAACAATATGTAGATGGTCCTAGCGACAGGGATAGAAACTCCTTTCACGTTGTTGGCAAGCCACTTGACAGGGATGAATCGTCGCTCCAATCTATCCAGCAGGTCTTTAACGATTGGATGGATACGTTGCCGTGCGGGTATGGTTGGGGTGACACGCACGGGGGCACCTAGGTAAGTGTATTGTGTGCAGTGTGGTACAACATTCCCTCCCACGGTGAAGACTGGCAATGTTCGAGGGTTGCGTGTAGAGAATATCCTACTCTTGTCGGGTGAAATTATGAGGCCACACGCTATTAGATGGCATTGGGCGGTCTAACGTCACTGCCAAGCGCACAAGGTAAGGCGTGGGCAGACTCACTCAGTACCGAGTTAGTAGGACATGATGTCCACACTAAGTACATCCTGGTCTCGACAAGACACAGTGACATTAAATGACCTGTATAGAGCACACAAATGTTTATGAAATGTAAGTTGTGATACCATGATGATCGTAACGCACTAGACCACTCTCGCTCACGACCATTGCTTGCGGCCGACTAACCATCAACCACCATAGTCAGCCATGTGGACACCTTCACGGGCATAGTCTGAGGCATTAGAATACTTGAAAAAAAAAAAAATAGTCTTACCGGAAAATCAGCCAGAATATAGAAAAAATAATTAACAGAAACATTCCGATGCTCAGTAATGAATGGTTTAGTAAGAATAGTAGACAATGGAAAACGTGGAATTTTGGTTATATTTGATAACTGATACATCAGTTGATACTGCAAATCATAATATCTTAATAGAGGATCTAAAATCAGAAGGCATAGTAAAGGGAAACTACATTAAAGTCATAATTTCTAAAAAGACCTCCGTAAGAAGGCACCATCCTAGACCTCTCTGAGAGGGGAAGTTCGTGTCGTTAAAATGAATCACCAGTGGATAAATATTAAAATAGCTAAAAATTTGTCTCACGAATGGGCAAATGAACAATATCAAAGGAAAATCAGAAACAAAACCAGTGGATAATATTTCTTGTCGCGGCTCGTGCCGCTTAAATTGTTTTTATCGGCTTAACCTGCACAGTGAAGCTATAGCGATAATCTCATACCACACTCCTGGTCATATGGCCACTTCCCGAAGGATGAGTGTGGTTTGGATATTCCGCAAGAATCATCAGAAATTTAAAATTCCCAGCTCTGTGCAGGTATGCGCGTGCGCTGACGACCCCCCTCCCCCTCCCTACCCTTCACCTCTTGGTAGGCCAGCCACCCGTTACGTACGTTCACTTTAATGAGAAATGAAGGCTTCGCCTCTGGGAGGAGGGAGGGATCCTAAATCTGTGCAGGTTTCTTAAGCCGATAAAAACAATTTAATCGGCACGAGCCGCGACAAAAGAAATATTATCGGCTGAATGAAACCTGCACAATGGTAAGGATCCCTCCCTCCTCCCACAGGCGAAGCCTTCATTTCTCATTAGACGAGGACAGGTGGGAGGAGAAGGTGAAGCCTGATTTAGTCGAGGACCAGGACTCAAGCCGTTATTCATTTTATCACTCAGTAGAGGGGTGAAAAGAAATGTCAAGTACTTATACCGAAGAATGTGATATGTACAATATTGTACTGTTTACATGATGCGTAAATTATAAGAAAATTGTATCCTGTTCAGCGGTTCCTGGGCCTCTCCCTACTCGGTCGCCCTTCGCCCCCCCCCCCCCCCCCCCCCCCCCCCACCACAAATTTTTTTTTTTTTTTTTTTTTTTTTTTTTTTTTTTGAGATGAGAGGGGTGGAGCCGTTCCCATGGCGACACATGGGGTGACCGAGTGGTAGAGATACCGTGTCCTTAAGGAAGTCGTCGATGTCCAGCCCCCTAGGTCCTGCACCCGCTCCACAGAGTGGGTGCGGAGAAACGCTAGCGATGCCGCGAGGCCCCTGATGTTGTGGGCGTGTGAGGCACGGCCCGGGTCGGCTTTTTCTATAATGCGGCAAAGTACGTGCGCCCGGGACCTCGGGGTTAGGGGGTTCCTAGATTTCGAGTTGTAGAAGAGATGATTAGGATGGTTTGGACACATGGAAAGAATGAGTGAAGAAAGACAAGTAAAAGAGGTATGGAAGGCAGATGTGGAGGGAGTGAACATGAGGGGACGTCCTAGGATGAGGTGGATGGATGGGGTGAAGGGGGCTTTGGGGAAGAGGGGAATGTATGTTGAGGAAGGAAGGGAGAGGACGGAAGACAGAGGTGAGTGGAGAATGGTTGTATATGGATGATGTTGTGATTGCATGAGGAGGAATGGGCGGGGTGGGTGGGGGGGGTAGTATGTGTGAGTAAATTTTGACGCAGCCCGAAGGGATTTCTCCCCGTCCTCTCCTTATATGCAAGGGGGGACGGAGAGGGGGGGTCGCCGATTAAATGAAGCGGCCTTGCTGTGGATGTGCTGTGTCTTGCGACACTGCTTCTGACCCAGGGCGGTGGGCAGGGTGCAGGGATGACCCGTCATCCAGGAGGTGCTCAGATGAGAGGGAGGGTGGGAGGGGTGTGGAGTGTATTTAGGGATGAAATGGGTGGGAGTGTTTTTATGCCTTTCCCTTTTTGGCTACCTCCCTTGGAAGGGGGAAAAAGCCTTGGTATATGTATGTAGAAGAGATGATCCTCAGAAATCTCTTTCGTGCGCTCCACGTAGTCTTTGAACGCACGGATCGGGCGCAGCGGGTGTGGGTGTCCTCCCTTCAGGAAGGATTGTATTCTGAGAGGGCCAATCATGTCGTCCGCCTGCTTATCCTTGGCTAGGAATGTTGGTGATGGAGAGAGGGTTAGGGCCGAGCAGTCCTCCTCCAGTTTGGAGAAGGACGGGTGGCTGGGTGATTGCCGCCAGCTGTGAAGCCCTGTAATCCATAGCCAAGGTGAGCAGAAAGACGGCACGTTGAAGGAAGTGTTCTTCCTCCATAATGGCCCCTTCGAACGCCAGGTACTGCAGAACACGATGCAAGGACCAGGCCAGGACCGGCTGACGTCTCGGCTCTCTCGAGGCGCTGATCCCCGTCATTAGGAGGGTTCGCGCCCTCTGTGGCACTCGGATGTTCATGCTAAAGCGGAGCGGATCAGCGAGGGCTGTACAGTGAGCCGAGATCGTCGCCGGTGCCCTGTTGGTGGAGTCAGCTAGCCAAGTCAGGAAGTCCAGAACCGTGCTGGCGGAGATGGTCACTATCGCGTGTCTCCGAAGGTACTAGTTCTGGAATCTCCGCCAGCAGGATTCATATTGCCGCACTGAGGACGGACGGTGAGCTCTAAGCATCTTCTCTGCTGCCTCTGTAGAGAGGAGTTGGCTGAGAGCTCCCCGTAGAAACTCCAAGTGTGAAGTTGAAGTGACGGTTGGAGAGGTGTGATAAGGCTGCTGGTTAGGCAGGCTGACCCCAATTGAAGGGGAGAAGGGCACCATCTCAGCTCCCCGAACCACGGCTGGGTTGGCCAGTAGGGAGCTATCAGGAGGACCCGACCCTTGAAGGACCTGAGGGTCTGCATCACCTTCAGGAGGACCGGTGTCGCTGGAGGGAGAGCGACTCGAACACTTGTGGGCATAGTTGCTACTCCACGGAGGTCTCCCGAAACCTGGATAGAGCGTCCGCCCAGTCGTTCTCCCGGCCCGAAACATACTTCGCCGAAAGTGATATGGCCCTGCGTGATGCCTCGACGAAGCTGTCTTCCGACAGGGCTAGGAGTGGACCTGATCGGGCCGCACCTTGCCTCTGCACGCACTGTACTGCCGTCATTCTTTCACCACTATCAGCCACCGAAGGTTGATGTGTAGTGACCTTCTATCTTCCAACCATCCCCCGCAAGCTTGATGTTTCCAGCTCGACAGGAAGCCCCCACCCCATGTCCGAGGCGTCCGCCGCCCCTGCCATTCGAGGTGGGGGCGGGGACTATGGGACCGACCGGCGCAGGGCCCCCGACCGAAGCCAGGGACGGAACAAGCTGTGGAGTGCTGAGGGTACCGGCCCGGGCAGGTCGCACGGAAGGAGCGGTATGCTCCTGTCGACCTCCCGTGCCAGCCGTCGGCGCCCTAAGCGGCCCAATAAAAGGGCCGGGGCCGCGAGGTTGAGGCCACCCATCAGTTGGAGAACGTGTGAGAGAAGTACGCCCTCTTGACGCAGTGGAACGCCGAAGAGCACTGACTGTGTCCCACTCAATCCCTAGCCAACAAAGCCTCTGCGTTGGAGCGAGGGCAGACCCGTCCCAGCACACCCCGAACTCCACGTCCGCCAACGCTCTCAGAGCCACCGAGATGTCGGCCGATGCACCCTCCCTGGTGGGCGAATGCATTAACCAGCCGTCTAGGTACATGAGTGTGGAGAAGCTCGCTTCCGCCCTGCGTGCGCCTACCACTCTCAGTAGTTTCGTGAAGATCCTCGGGGTAAGTGAGAGTCCGAAAGGGAGTCTGGTAAAATGATATGTCTCCCTCCCTACCTGAAACATCAGGAAACGGCGATATCGGGGGTGGTTGGGGACATGCCAATCTGTGTCCTGAAGGTCCAGGGACGCTAACCCAACTCCCTCCCGGAGTGCTGACCGGACCTGAGCCACCGACACCATCTTGAATCGCAGGGGTTTCAAGGATTTGTTCAGTGCGCTCAGGTTCATAAGCAGTCTCGTTTTTCCTGGGCCTTTCTTTGGTATGGTAAAGAGAATCAAATTAGTAGGGCAAGGTGGATTCCGATCCCCGGAGGGTGTAGTGAAATCACAAAAATCGATTGTAGAACGTATAACAACGTACATGCGAGGCCGAGGTCATTTCCGAGTGATCTCGTCCGTGGGCGCTAGTCAAAAGGCTTTGTCCTGGGTGAAGACGTTCCCTGAGCCGCTATGGCAGTTTGTGACATCTCATCACCCACAGGCTGACTTCCATATGTTTAATACATAGTGACATCATGTGATTATACTGTGACATCACCGGATCTCATTATGACGTCACAGGATCACATCGTGACGTCACAGGGCCACAAATTGATGTCATAGGACTACATCGTGACGTCATATTATCATATAATGACGTCATCTTATCACATCGTGACATCAGTCTATCACATATTGACGTTACCTGATCACATCGTGAACTATTATCACATCGTGACATCATGTAACCATATCGTGACGGCACAAACAAAATGACGTCACAGGACCCCATCGTGACGTCATATGTTTTCATTGTAATTTCACTGGATCATACAGTAACGTTATAGAATTAGTGATGTTACATGGTCACATCGTGATGCAACAGGGTTACATCACGACGTCACAGGATCACATTGTGAGGTCACAGAATCACGTAACGTCAAAGGATCACATCACGACGTCATAGGATCACATCGTGACGTCACAGAAACACATCGTGACGTCAAAGGATCATATCTTGACTTCAAAGGATCACTGACGTCACAGGATCACATTGTGACGTGAAAGGATTACATTGTGATATAGCAAGGTGCCATTTCCTGGGTGCCTGGACAGCCTAGTAGGGCGGAGTCCAGATCGCGACGTCAAATGATGTCATTCAGGTGATGAGAGGACCCCGTACTGAAGAGCGTTCCCACCAGGCGAGACCCCATCTTTGCTGAATAAAATTCCTCGCCGCTACACAAGGGGGATGCAGGCAAGGTCATACCATGAGAAGGGGCGGAACTCGTAAGAGTCCGTCGTGGTAGGAGGATAAGGTGGAGAAGAAAGGAGGTGGTCCTCCACTCCGTCCCCCAACCCGACGGTCGTCTGATTGTGGGGAGGGGGGGGGTCCTCATGAGAGGGGCCTTCCAGTCCTATACCCGCCGCCGGCGCGGAGGGTCGGAGGGAAGGACCAGGAGGGAGTGTGGGAGAGGGGGCCAGAGCTGGAGGCTCATTAGAAGGCTGCTCTGGAGGGGGGATGCTCTGGTCTGCGCGGCCTGAAAGGCCGGATAGCGCGATAGGGCAGAGTCGAGGACAGGGCCTATCAGGAACGGAAGGAGGGTGGTGCCGTGACCGGGATATGGAGGGTGTGGACGAGCTGAGCGTCCTAGACCTCTTGGGTGAGATAGACCTCTTTCTCGAGCGGGACTTCCTGCTGGATTCACGTGAGTGGCCCCGGGAGGAGGACGAGTTCATGGACTTGCCTGAAAAGGCAAGCCGTAAGGTGTTAGAGGACTATTGATGGGCGGAGATATGGGGCTGCCGAGGGGCCTGTTGACCACAGGGGCGCCCTCCTCCGCACCATCAGACTCGTCCCCCTGTCCTCCGAGAGGCCCGGGTTGTTCACCTACGGACGATTCGGGGGCGCAGGAGGACGGATTGCTAGAGCGGAAGAGGCCCAACTCCACGCCTAGGGCCCGACTAACCAAGCCGTGAGGTGTTAGAGGACCATTGATGTTCGGAGTTTTGGGGCTGCCGAGGGGCCTGTTGACCCTCAGGGGCGCCACCCTCCGCACCATCAGACTCGTCCCCCTGTCCTCCGAGAGGCCCGGGTTGTTCACCTACGGACGGCTCGGAGACGCAGGAGGGCGGATTGCTAGAGCGGATGATGCCCAACTCCACGCCTAGGGCCTGGCGAAGCAAGCCGTGAGGTGTTAGAGGACCAGTGATGGTCGGAGGTATGGGGTTGCCGAGAGGCCTGTTGACCCTCAGGGATGCCACCCTCTGTACCATCAGACACGTCCTCCTGTCCTCCAAGAGGCCCGGGTTGTTCACCCACGGACGGTTTGGAGACGCAGGAGGACGGATTGCGAGCGGATGAGGTCAAAGTCTACGCCTAAGGTCTGACAAAGCAAGCCGTGAGGTGTTAGAGGACCATTGATGGTCGGAGGTATGGGGCTGCTGAGAGGCCTGTTGATCCTCAGGGGCGCAACCCTCCGTACCATTAGACACGTCCCCCTGTCCTCCGGGAGGCCCGGGTTGTTCACCTACGGACGGCTCGGAGACGCAGGAGGACGGATTGCGAGCGGATGAGGTCAAAGTCTACGCCTAGGGCCTGACAAAGCAAGCCGTGAGGTGTTAGAGGACCATTGATGGTCGGAGGTATGGGGCTGCCGAGAAGCCTGATGACCCTCAGGGGCGCCACCCTCCGCACCATCAGACTCGTCCCCCTGTCCTTCGAGATGCCCGGGTTGTTCACCTACGGACGGTTCGGAGAAGCAGGAGTACGGTTTCAATTTCTGAAACCTCTGCCATGCCCCCTGAAGAAGTTCAAGGGCAGCGAGCTTGCAAACAAGGTCATCATAATAACACAACTGGGCAGGACTCGCAGTAATGGGTATAATCTGGACAAATTTAGATTTAAGGAAATAGGCAAGAATTGGTTTACCAATAGGGTGGTCGATGAATGGAATAAACTTAGTAACCATGTAGAAAGCGCTGAAACTATCAGTTGTTTAGAAAAACGATTAGACAACTTTATGGATGGGAATGGCAGGTTGTGATAGATACTAAGCCGCCCAGTGCAGGCCCCATGGTCCCCCGCAGTTTCCTTCATTCTTATGTTCTTTTGTTCTACACTTCATAGACCGAGCAGCCTAGAGGATTAAAGCCAGCTTGCGTTTAGTCTGAAAAGGGGGTTCCCTAACGTGCCTGGGCACAACACCGAAGGGAAATAACTTCAGGAGAACAGGAAGGGCTCCCTACGGGAACACAAACAGGAAACAGACACACCGGCATGAACAAAAGGCGGGCAGTGGGGTGACCGGGTAGTCTGGTTCCGCGAAAAAAGTGAATGTACGTAACGGGTGGCTGGCCTATCAAGAGGTGAAGGGGAGGGAGGAGGGTGTGGGGTCGTCAGCGCACGCGCATACCTGCACAGAGCCGGGATTTTCAAATTTCTGATGATTCTTGCGGAATATCCAAACCACACTCACTTTTCCGGAAGTGGCCATATGACCAGGAGTGTGGTCATATGGTCACCCTCCTTCCGCCATAGCTTCACTGTGCAGGTTTCTTTCAGCCGATAACAGAATGACAGGGAATTATACTAAGCCCAACATTTGTTGAAACTGTTTCGTGTACTATATAAGCACAATACTAACTTTGAATGATAGGAAAAGGATATACAGTTATATTTCCTAGTTACATGCATCAGTAATGCACAAGAAGAAATGCCATGAGTGATGGCTTATATAATTAACTGCCTGGTGAAATTGTTCAATGTTTTGATAAATTTTGATTGTTGAGCCTGATGACCGTTTCCGACTGCCAGGGGGGCAAGGATTAAAAAAAAATCTAAAGCAATATTAAATGAATAATAGCATGATCTCATGTGGCCCGTAACGATGCTTTGGTTTCTAGAGTTCTCCGAGACCTGTTTTACACAAAATTATGTAAATAATGATGAATGAGAGACCAATAATAGGAAGAAGTATTCTACTGATCTTGTTTAGCACTTCGTGTTTTGGTCCTCTGCACCAACTGCAAGGGTGCCTCATGGAGGGGGCATTCTTTGCCTTCTGAGAATTGATAAAGTTCTTTTCCGTCGGGCACACCTTGATAGAGACGAAGGGTTTCGGTTCATCTTCCAGAACATAGTTGATGATGACGAGGAGGACCACCATGACGAAGTTGAAGCAGATGACAAAAACGAACCAAATGTCGATGAGCTTAAGATAGGATGTCTTGGGAATAGAAGCGCTGGTTTGGGAGAAGAGTGATGCCAGCACCAGAAGAGCCGTTAGCGATACCATTACACGATTGGTGAAGTCATCCACTCTGAAGAAAAAAGTCAGGTAGGTGATGCAGACGAGAAGAGTAGTCGGGATGTAGGTACTGGTGATGTAGTATCGGTAGAGGTTCTTGAAGGGGATGGTGACTGTGGCGATGCTGTAGTTCCCCAATCTATCAATGTCTAAGGAAAGTTGACCAACTTCGTATTCCAGGAGGCGTCTAATGCCGAGGTAACGCACACTCTCTGGTCCCTCCTTGAGGACAGCGTCGGCTGAAGTCACTGTGTGGAAGCGGATGACGACCTTGCAAATTTGGAGATCGAAGGGGTAGTTGGCAAGGTCAAACATGCAGCTCAAATTAGCAGTGTACTCGACGCGAAGATACAAAGGATTGGACGCACCGCTAAACAGTTCATCTGCGACAGTAAAATAACATTATGTGAGACAGTGTGCGCATGACGGATAAAGCACATCGAGTGATTCTATAAGATTATGTGTAAACTTTTAATCAGACCGCGAAGATATTTTGCTCAGTAAAAGTAAACCATCGGTTCTTATTAAAGACTCAGTTCTAATGCCTCCAATACCAAATAAAAGTTAACCTAGTACCCCATCATGTCTCCATTCACGATCACTAAGGGTTCTGCTTGGAAGACTCCTCGTAGAATGTCTTTTACCCCTCAGAGGTACATGCATAGCCCCATCACCCCGTCCCTTTTTAGCCGTTTTTACAATCCGACTGGGAAGACTCGGTGGCAGTTTTCTTTCTTCCCCGTACCACAGGGGACAGAGGTGAAAAAAAAGCAGGAGATAGGGATGGGAGGGGAATGGTTATGTATAGATGATACTGTGATGCAAGGAAGGGAGGGGGTAGTGGACTGGGGTGGTAGGGAGTGGTTATGTATGAATCATGTTTTGACGTAGATTGAAGGGATTTCTCCCCATCTTTTCTTTTTCTGCATAAGAAATTGGAGAGGCGGGGTGGGGGGGTGGTCGTTGATTAAGTGAAGCGGCCTTGCTTTGGATGTGCTGTGTCTTGTTGCATTGCTTCTGGCCCGGGGCGGTTAATACGGGGATGACCCCTCATCCATGAGGAGCTAAGGTGAGAAGGAGGAAAGAGTGGTGGTTGGGGGGGGACCCTTGCTATATAGATAAATAGACACATACATACATACATACATACATACATACATACATACATACATACATACATACATACATACATACATACATACATACATACATACATACATACATACATACATATATACATACATACATACATACATACATACATACATACATACATACATACATACATACATACATACATACATACATACATACATACGTACATACATTCATACATACATACATACAAACATACATACATACAAATATACATACATACATAGACAGATAGATAGATAGATAAATAGATAGATGGGGATATTGAGATAATTTTATAAGCACCTTAAATAAACGAAAAAGGTAAAAGTTTTTTATACGATTCCTAAGCCAAACATACCTGCTTTTTTCTCCATAAGTACACCCATAAAGATACACAGACATTTGATATGACTTTATTTCCTTAACATCTAATGTTTTTATTAGAATAATTTTAGCGTTTCTTTTCTAAAAGTAAAACGACGAAAAAGAATTAAAAGGAGTAGAAGTAAAACATTTTTTGCAAGAACAGGATATATAAAGAGCTTCCCCCAGAAGAATGGCCTAGTATATTGGTCACATATAATTTTCTCATAGGGATGCAAAATAATATGAAAAAAGACTACAGAAAAACTTGTTTTCTAATAAACACACTCACCTTCCCTAACTCGAGAGGTATCATCTGGAAGGGGACCGTCTTCCCGAATGACCCATATGTGACTGGATCTAGAGATGAGGTCTGCAGCACTTCCTCCATCGTCATCTATTCTCAGATCTGGAGTCCACAGCTTCTCGTGTACATGAGTCACCGAGTTAGCCATCATGTCCATCAGCAGGTTGTAGTAGGCTAACCTTGGATCGTACCATTTTAGGCGCATACAAACGTCAAGAGTAAACTCCATTTCAAGAATGTTCAACTCCCGAACTCGTATCACCTCAATGGAGACACTAATTTCCACGGGAGTCAAAGGATCGCGTCTCGGAGGGTGGTGATCACTGGCATATTCTTCGGGGATGTCCACAGATTGACATGTCTTCTCGTCACTGCCGTCAGGACAGTCCTTCTGGCTATTGCATCGTTCCTCTATGTTGATGCAGTGTCCGTCGTTGCAAGTGAAGCTCCCTATAGGGCAAGACGTTATCATGATCT